>NC_042970.1:17955566-18290209 GCF_901001165.1 Salmo trutta | reverse complement strand
CTGACCCACTGGGAATGTGATGAAAGAAATAAAAGCTGAAATAAATCATTCTCTCTACTATTATTCTGACATATCACATTCTTAAAATAAAGTGGTGATCCTAATTGACCTAAGACAGGGAATTGTTACTAGGATTAAATGTCAGGAATTGTGAAAAATGTAGTTTAAATGTATTTGGCTAAGGTGTATGTAAAGTTCCAACTTCAACTGAATCTAATTAATTTGATTAATTCAAATTAATCGCCCAGCTCTAAACTCAACTCCCACTGGTGGACCAGAGCCATAACAAAACACGTAGACAATGAGAATATGCAATATGAATCAATCGGTTAGCATAAACAATTTGGATTATGCAAGCTCTGTGTCATGTTCCATGTCCTGACTACGATACATCCAAACAGAGACAGTGCAGTCTTCCTGCAATTTTAGTGAACTGGAAACATAATTTTGATTCCTTTAGAGGCCATGGTATGATGGCTTATTAATTTTCAAGAATAGCCCTAGGTATGACTTAAATGAGAGGGTTACAATGTAGCAGAGAATTTATCTACAGATGGTACTTGTAATAGGGTGGTCTAAACTTCCAGACTTAATATTTAGCTAAAAAATTCTGTTATTGGACACAGCAACCAGGAATGAAGCACTGGAGGACCACAAAGTTAAAAAATTTTCCTCAGAGTCATCCCTCATTAGTCAGAGGTAAAGAGAGAGTGAGTGAGACAGAGAGATTAAGGGAGAGAGGGACAGAAAGAAAAAGGCAGAGTACGAGAGACAAAAAGAGAAAGGCAGAGAGTATGAGAGACAGAAAGCAAAAAGGAGATCTTTCAGACAGAACATAAGAGCGGCAGTCTCAAAGTAAAAAACTGCTACTTGTCATTTCAGCTTGATAGCACAAGAGCCTCTTGAAAAGGAAACATTTTATTGCTGCTCACCGCTTGGAGACTGGAGTCTCGAGTCTGCCCCCCTAGAGTTTCTGCATCATGTAATTTTATTCATGAGCCACGAAACACAGCTAGTGTCCACCTACTGAGCTCTCTGACTGCACTTGGCTCAGGAGTAGCTACACTGAACCACCAGACACATAACCAAGGCTCCCATTGCTGGAGGACAGTGGTGGTTACTTACCATGCCAGACAAATGACTTCCAAAAACCTCTGTGAAAACATTTCCAGTAATTGTAAATCGCAAAGTTAGGCCTTTGGCTGCCATACACCTCTCGGGTGGTGAAAGATCCTAACTGTGTGTTTACTGAATAAATACATAGCCTTGTGGATTACCCATTTAGAAGACCACTTACTATATATATATGTTTTAATGTGAGGCGTCACCACAATGCGAACAGTGGCGACTGTTTAAGAGGCTTTCGACCTCATATAGTAATTGTATGTTCTTTAGGACTTCAGAATTTGCAACGTTGCTTTTTAATCTTGCAGAGTCAAACCTTAATATGGGTACAACTTTGACACATTTATGATGACATACCATGGAACAACACATTGTTCATGATTCATCATGAACCATTACCACACTTCCTAAATGTACAAATCAATGTCTACAGTACATATACACTGTTTGGGCCTGATAACTGACAAACATATGTAATGGTATGGATAACACACACACAAACAACATAGGAGAAATGTTTATGCACTGTTCATGAAGCAGCATTATGCCCAGTAATTGTGTAGTTATACAATGTCATGACGTCATATCAATAATACAGTGTAAGCAGTGTTCTTGAGTTGATCTGCATCAGGGCAATATTCCCACAGCCCACACACAGACTGGACACAGAGAGAACCTAAGTGAGCCGTCTGTAGCCAGCCCAGCCCACTGCCCACACCCAGAGGCAACCCAAGTCCACTGCGCAGGGCTAGCTAAGTCCCCTGGCCAGAGGCAGTGTTGTGAAGGAACTGTCAGGTAGGTGAGAGGGCTAGTGTAGTTTCCTGTGGATCTCCTAACAGTATATTCTGGTCCAATGTCATCAAATCATCTCTTCTTTATTTACCCTGAGACCTGAAGAGCTGAGCTGCTTCCACACAGCCAGCCAGAGAAGCACATCTATCAATCAGAGGATATGAGGGACGCTGTTATAGGACAGCGTGTGTGTGTGTGTGTGTGTGTGTGTGTGTGTGTGTGTGTGTGTGTGTGTGTGTGTGTGTGTGAGAGAGCGCGCTCAGTGTGTGTGGGGTAAGGTGCTGCCTGTCAGAGTCCCTGGTGAACACCCAGCCTGACATCTGATTACCCCCAGCTTCTTTAGGGGCTTCTGGGAGCAGAGTCCAATGAAGGTCAAACCACAGATGAAAGGGATGTTTGATCAGTGTCCCGGCCGTCAGCTTGACCTAATATGCACGCTTACATAAATATTGACCGGCTTTTGAGAGCCATGTAAATCACACGTGTCAAACCTATGACCCGCTGCCCACGAGGGGTTCAATCCAGCCCACGGGTGGTTTGAGTAAAAAAAGTAATATATTACGATTTCAATATACTTTAACATGACTAAAACCAAATGGAAACTGTTTATAAATGATAATGGACCTTAATTTATACAGTTTCTTAATAATCACAGAAATCACAGCTCACTGATAATCTCAGAAATCATAGCTCACTAATAAATCACAGAAATTAAAGATCTTCAGGGACCATAGGAATTTCCAAAAATGATGGATAGAGGATTCTTTTTTAAATTTTTTTAAGGCGAGGAAATAACACATTTTTAGTGCGGCCCTCATTGCGGCCCCCGAGGCAAAATAAGATTGACACACCTGGGAGAAAAGGGAGCTGTAACGTCTGCTTCCAACTCACACACTCAAACACGTAGATCCCCTGAACGCAGCTCACTCTCCAGACCCCGATCACCTGTTCACACACCTGTATGTCATTATCACACACTATTTAGTTCAGCTCTTTGCACCCCATCATTGTGAGGTATTGTTTGTTTTGTGACACACTTCTATTCGGAGCTCTGTTTTTCACCATAATTTAATCCTCGCGTGTATGATAGTTTTGGCCTGCCTCACTAATGACGCCATTTGACGATTCCCTGCCTGTACTTTAGCCTATCGGATTTCCTGTTATCAACCTATTGCCTGATCTCCCGGAAGACGTTACTAGCCTTTTCCCTGCCTGTACAGTATTAGATACCACTCCCATTGTGTTCATTACAGGAGCGTGATAGTCGAAACGTTTCATGGACTCCCCTTAGTCTTAGTCTGAATGTGTTTGAAAGTGTTAACAAAATCAGCATTTGACGAATGACCCTATCTTCAAAAAGATATGTCCACAATGCAAATGTTTTCCCAGTTCTATCGATCTGTTGCGATTTCCAAGTAGTTTCAGTGCAGTGATGGCTGAAATGGAAGTAACAACTAACTATATAAGCCTTATGAAATAAAGTAATTGATGAATTGTTCGATTTTACTGCACTGTTGGAGCAAGGATCACAAGCATTTCACTACACCCACAATAACATCTGCTAAATATGTGTTGCGACCAATACAATTTGATTTGAATACATTTTAATACAATCCATTAATTTTAAACATATTTTAGAGGTGTTTTGTTTTTAAAAGCTGGGCTCACATAAGCATGTGTATATTTTTCTAAAACCTGCCTGCTGACTACCTGACAAAGAAGTTGTATCAATAAACCATCGTGTGGATAAAGCAAAGCCTGTTATGTGTGCAGAGATGTTATTATCCAAAGAATGTTTTATAGCAACATTCGCTGAGGAAGAGCTTAGGGAGGAACTGTGAAAAAGGAAGGCAACTGTGAAAAATTCATTTTGTGCTGTACCTTAGTCACTAGGCTAGGTAATGCTTTCAACAAAAGTTAGGAAACCATGGCACATTTGGTTCAAATCAGTCAGGTCACGACCTACACAGGGTTTATTTTACACCAAAATAATCACAGGGCTGTTTCTCCTGTGATAGACATTAACAGTCTGGAACCACTTCTCTCTGACTAAATGAAGTGACTTTGTGTTTGCCCGTAGTGCTGCAGGCCACAGAGGTACTGTTCACGCTGGTCTGCCTATTCTTTAACTTTCACCTTCCTTCTCAAAACCCACAACACCTGTGACACTGTGGCTAACTATGCCAAATCCATTTAGACACCAAGGCCTCTCATCATGACAGACACAAATAAATGTTTTCATATTTCCCAGCTAATAAACATTGAGCATGGTCTGGTTGTTATTGTAGAAGGGCCATAAGCCCAAAAATAAAGGGCCTTGTGTAAGATCCGGTGTATGGAAACCTAGTCCAGCCCAGTTAGCCATGCAGCGTGCCTTAGCAGAGACAGCAGCTGCTGGCCTGATATAGCACGGCTGGAGAGGAAGGTAGAGGGGGCAGGCAGACCTTTACAATCTGTCGTCGTGTTCTTTTAGCGTCTCTCTCTCTCAGCCTATTCTGTCTCATGCCATGATCTTCTAAGGCCAAAGGAACAGTGGGGAATGATTATTTTCGACTTCTCTACTAGACAAAATATGACTTCAGAACAAAAGAGTCATAGTAGACATGCCTACACTATACACATGCTACAATGTCTTTGGTTTGCTTGTTTTCTTACATACAGTGAATGCCATCTCTCTCAATCCTTGAATTGCTGGAATCCAAGCAGAAGTACATAGTATAAGTAACAGTACTGATGCCCAAAATTAATCTTCCTGTTTAACACTAGAACCACCATAGGCCAACGGCCCCTGACGTTTGATTCAGTAAATAAATAAATAAAATGCTTCTTCTCTGACTTTTCCTAAATGTTTGTACTGCTCATTTGCCAGAATTTTGAAATCACAAAACAGGAAATTATTTAGAGCCTTTCTACCATTTTTTTTCACACCTATTCTTAACTTAAAACTCCAAGACAATGTGCTGTAAGACGTTGGTACCCAGCCAGGCGCTAATGGGTCTATTTCTCCTCACTGAATGAATGACAAATGGACGAACTGCCGATAATTGTGCACCTTACTTCACAATTTAATTTAAATTACGCCTAACTGAATGATAAGGAGGGTGAAGAGGTTGATTTAATTTATAAAGACAATTGTGTCATGAGTTTGTTATGCCTATTTTTCAGTAGCAAATCATTTGACTACGTGCCTTGCCGTTTGATACCATTCTCTTTTACATTTTACTTTGTAAAAATAAGCAATTACAGGACTGTTTTATTTACTGAAACTCTATTACTAATCAAATGTATTGTAAGGGGAACGAAAACATGCTATGTGTTGCAGTAGGCCTTTAGAATAATGCAAAACATATCCTTGACTCTATCCAAGTTGATGAGCGGGAAACAAACAATGCCAGTCAGCCTGCACAGCCGGCCCATTGAAACTACACCTAAACTATTCCAAAGCTAATTTCACACAGCCTATACACAAGATTAAATTGGCAATAATCTGATGAGTGACAATATTAGGTCTATCAGTTATCAAATTGTACATGAAGAGGTGGGCACATGTTATATTCTACAAATGCATCGAAAGGAGCATCACTTTATCAGGTAAAATATTTCTATATAGTATCAGAGCATATTTTGCAGTTTCTATGACATTTACCTTTGTCAAATAACTCTCATAACGCAAGCAGCGCTGTCAGTAACTGGAGACCCACTGCAGTTGTGGGGAGGTTTATTTAATATATAACCTACCTTGTCCAACAACAGGACACTCCCTAAATCTGTCCCTCTGCCGGCTGTCTCTCCCTCCACATGCCCACTCTATCCTCTGCTCCCCCCCGGGGTGATAAACGGCCTTCCCTCTGCCTGAGGTCCGTTTAATCTCTGTCCCTGACTCTCTGGGTCTCCGTCTCTGATTGGAGGTAGACTCCAGCTCTGAGCCTCCTGCTGCGAGTGCAGGACATGGGGCCTGACAGTATTAGATACCACTGTTTTTAGACTCAGTGGGAACCCAGACAGGTAGGCTCAAGAGAGCACTCGGACTCCCACCAAAACCCATGTAATCTGGGTCAACTCACCTCACCGCAGAAGAACATACTTTATCCTATTTCTTCAACCCTTTACACTCGTGGGAATTGGCCTATATGGATAGAGCTAAATTGAAATGTTTCTTACAGAAGAAATATGAACAGCATATGCATAACCATGGTAGCAATTGAAAGGGAACAGTTTGGAGATAATGGAATTATAAAATTATAAAATGTATAACTATAAAATTATAAAACCAAAAGGTGAGTACACAACAGTTCACCTGACACAAGACTGAATCCAAACATTAAACTGTTGATTTTATTTGCATTTTACATTTACTGTACTTTTCGCCGCATTTGTTGATAACGATGTCTGAAAATACTCTGGATACATTCAGTAACATGATAAGACTATTCCTGAAGAATGTGGAGTAGGTGCAACATAAGACATAAAAAATGACCAGGGTTTGAATGAGACGACTAACTGTTGTTTCCAAGTGGCCACACACCTCTTCAAGGTGTGCACAGTTCCTAAGCAATTTCAATGCACTTTTGTAGCTCAAAGAAGTCTTCAACTATAAGGTACTTTTTGAGTCATCCTAGCTGTGCCGTTGAGTAACTAGAGAAAGCACACTTGTAGGTGTTTTGTTTGGAACACAACCCTGCATGTTTGCCATGACACAATCACTGTTGTTCACGCGATCCAAAAACGGTACATTAAAAATCGCAATCTAGGTCAGGTGGGAATCATTTGAAAGAGTGTTTGATTGTCAACATGACTAGCTAAGTTATAAAATATGATCTTAGTGTTAGGTTTCACAGGGTAATTCAGAGAAACCGATGGTAATGTTGGTGCTCATGGAAAAGAGTCATGAGTGCATTCAGGTGTGTGTGCCGTGGAAAATGTTCTTCACAATAAACAAACAGACTCGTTCTGTTGAGAACAACCCTGTGTATGACGCCAAGTCATCTTGTAACTGTACATTAAACATAGTGATCTTAGACGTTTACACTGTATATGACATGAGTTTTATGATTTGGAAACATGAAGTGCACATTTGGACACGGGCAGTATTTACTATAACCCTCAACATCTCATCTTTCAAAATACAGAGTCATCTTCATTTTCAGCATTTCCCATTTGCAAAAGTTGCTCAATTACCGGGAGGGATGGGGGCAAATTCTTGTCGTGCATTGCTCAAGTTCAGAACGACTGTCAGTCAAAACCCATACAGTGCTGTGAAGTGCAGAGCCTGAACTCTGATGTCATGTATAGCATGTTACTGTACTGCCACTACGTTCCAATTTAGGGGCTTATTAGTACCCAAATGTTCAATTTTCAACCCGTATATGGGTACGAGGGTAAAGGGCGCTGCTTCATTCTCCTCAGGAAATAGCAAAGCAGATCGTAATGGAGAATGGATTCATTAAAATGTCAGTAAAAGAAAGAGACGTCTTTAAAAGAAAACCTGAGCAAGCCTTTCTTGCTGTGTCTTAGTTGATAGACAGAAGGTGAAAAATGTAGCAGTTCAGTCCACAATGGCTCATTGTTTAACGCCATGCCAGTCCTAGCTGGACAATGTGCTTGAATTACACCATCTTTTTTTCATTTCCTGGACCATCTACACTGTATGTGTGTGAAACAGATTGGTAGGGAGAGATGGTGAGATTCAGAAAAATAGGGACAGACTTATTAGATTCTTTAAGAGTGATATGGTTGCACACACTAAATCAAGTTAACACTGGAATGTTTCTAGAGAGTAGTTGCGCCAAGCAGAGATTCAGTAAATAACTATAACAGTGTAATATTCCATAAAGTAAATACTTTGTGCTGTACATATATTTGAAAGAGCAGATGGTTCATCAAGAAAGATTAATCTGTGACGCCCTCAAAGCTTTTCACTAACACTGTATGACAGTTAGCAGTTGGTTTAACACAACACTGACCATTTAAACACACATACCAGTGTAACCAGACTAGTGTGTGGTTACATTGACAGTGGCTTTGCTTCAGTTATGTTCTCCAACATCTCATAATGACTAACAGATCTTTTTCTTGATTAAACAACGATTCATGACAAGTAACATCAACAAACACATCAAGGATGTGTAATGCTCTCCTTCACGAGAGAAAGAGAATAGTTCTACTCTACAGTGACAGTGAATGGAGAACATTGATTCCTGCTTCAGGCCTCCTCATCCGCATACAGAAGAGACATGAGCGGAGCGAGGAGGTATTTTGAGGGAGGTGCCCGCAGCCTGGCCTCACTCCCACGCCACGTGTGTGTTCCTCCACTGCTTCCTCGATGTGGCAGTTCTGGCAATTTCTCTGTCTCTTTTTAAAGAAAGAGGAAGTTTTGAATCAGACAGAAAGGTACAACTTGAAAGCGAAACATCTCTCACAGAAGAACGAGAGAAAGGCAAAACCAGCATAACACAGACTATGAACCAAGCCTTTCTAACAATGTTTTTCTATTTGGACACATTTGCATCAGAAAGGCGCGCAGCGGCCACCAGTTCTACTTTGTTGGCAAGTGAAAGGGACGCTATCTAAAACCCTCATGAAGAGACGCTGACAAGGGTGGGAGCAGTAGAATTCTAAAGCAATCCATGTTGTCAGGATTAGTGATTGGAAGAGAGCATTTTACAATGGAGGCCAGGCTGCCACCGTGAAGCCTTGAATCATCACTGTCTGTCTGCCTGTCCAACCTCCCTGCCACCCTTTGTGCTACGCCAAAGCATCCTGGGATACCACTTCAGCCTCCAATGACACGTTGTGACCCATCCACTGTCTAGACAAGGTACAGCCTAATGGGATGTAAAAGCAGGTGCACGTCTCTTTAAGATGTACTGTAAATGGTAGAGCATGTTTTCTGCGTGAATGGTACAGTCGTTTATTTCAGTAAAAGACATCTGCAAGGTGATGTACAGTATTCCAATTAACTCAGATGTCACCCAACATCTGCAAGTCAGAAGAGGGAGAATGACCTGCAGTAAACTGATGTCAACCCTTTGTGTTCTTCTGCATAAATAAAATATGTAAAGGACATTACAAAGCAAAATAAACAATAAAGTAACATCTATTGGCACTAACCAGGGAGAGATAAGAACGTTTTCAAAAGGAAAAGTGAGTTTGAGTAACCAAGCACTTTAGACAGAAGTCTGACTGCAGTACAGGGAGGAAGACAAAGAGCTTTTATGGGGACTTTGTTATATGTTACTCTGCACGAAGAGTTTCCTGCCATGAATTTCAGCATATACAGTATAGTTCAACAGTATAATGTACCTGATTTAAAGTGCTGGTGAAGAATGGAAAATCAATTCAACCCTCACAGCTCACAAGAGCCTGGCTATAAAGTTTCCATTTGAAGAGAACACACTCACTCCCCTCTCATACTGTATATGATTTATGATAGTAAATGAGACGTCTGTAGAGCTGGACATCTATAGATACAGCCTGCTGAAGGGACTGATGTTGGAACATGAAGTCACCGTTGAAATGTTGAACAAACTTTGTTCAAATTACAGTATGGGTATTTCAATAGAAACAGCCACACGCACACATGCACACGCGCCGTGTCTGAAGCCAACTCTAGAAAAGATGATCCCAGAAATATCCAGGAAGTAAACCAGGAATGTACCTCCATGTATCACCATAATGCTGGACTGTCATAAAAAACTCCCACCTATCATATTAGGAAAAGATACTTATCTTGTTTCATCAGTTAAATTCCATATTCAGAAGGCTCCAGTCCCATAAAATGATGATTATTTTACAAATAAAAAAGCCTACACCCAAACTGTCCAGCCCAAACCACATGCATGTCAGCATTGTGTGTGATTTATCCTAAAGTGTACAGCTGTGGGTTAGCAGCACTAGCTGCCTCGGTCCATAAATGATTTTACTTCATGGATAATTTCTTACAATCACCAGTCCTCCCTGACTTTTTTATTTGACATAATACACAGATGAAATCATAGAAACAACTGTGGTTCAGACTCTGGGCTTTTTTGGTAAGGAAATCAATCACAGTGGAATGAGCTGGAGGACAGTGGAGCGTGAAGCTGGCCAAGCTGGTCCCTGCCCAGAGAGAGCACTCCGAATGGGCAGTGATTAACGTGCAGCAGTCAGGAAACAACGGGCCATTAAAGCACAAACAAGGGTCTGTTAATCAGCCTATTAGCGTTTAATTGAGGGTAGTTAATTAGGGAGACAGTGGGCAGTCCAACGGGGGAGGAGGGGCTGGGGTCGGGGGCTGACAGGGAGAGCAGCTGGTTCAGGGCAACCTCAGCCTATTATTACTGAGCCATTTACACAAGCCCAGAGATTGATTGGCAGGAAAATTAGCCTTAATTTCACCTGTCGATTTCTGTCCCTACAACCTTTTAGGGCCCTAAAATTAACAGAGGGAATGGGTTCTATGAATAAAGAGAGACTGTTGTCAGAGCAAAAGCAAACACATTTATAGTAGGACAAACATTGAGTCTCCATGAAAATTATCAACCGCCGGCTCTGCTTTGAGGAAGGGATGCTGTTCAGACGGAGTGGAAAATGCTATATTTTTGTGTGTGGCATTGGCATACAGTGGTGGTGCAGACGAAGAGAAGCGGCCGCCCCGACGAGGTGACAGTTCACCTCATATCCGTCTCAAGGTTGTATATGTAACCACTCCACAGCTTCAAAAACCTATTTTGCTCTCTTTTCCATTCGGAGAAGGAAAAACAAAGATGTGCCTTGTGCCTGTTCCAGTCGGGGGGGCTTACTGTGCGCCCTGCACAGCGCAGTGGCCACTACCAGAAGCTGATTATGGCCTCTTTAAAAGTTAGATTTGATTTAATGTCCTGCCTTAGATGAGGCAAAGAGGCTCGGAATGTGCCTCCCTGTGCTGGGCTGCATGGGGCTGAGACTGGCCGGCCTGCACTGAGCAGGGAGCGAGCGACTAAGAGAGAAACAGAGAGTGAGAGAGAGCGCAAGAGACCGAGAGAGAGAGGAGCCGGCCGACTGCACGGGGGCCTGAATCCAATAAAGGCCCTGACAAAGGCCTGCTTCTTGTCTCGGGATGCCAAACAACATGTGATCCCCCTTAGGGAAATAACTGCCATTTCTGTTCCTCATAGCCTCTGGGTCAGAAATAACGCCTGGGAACTTGTGACACATGTCCTGTCCAAGATGCCATGTGCTGTGACAACTTATTAGTGACAGTCAGGATGGACCGCCCACGCCATGCTGTCGGACCTGGCATTCTGTCCCTCTGAGGGGGAAAAAAATGAATAAAGAATTATTTAACCTTTATTTAGCGGGAGAGTACATCTCATTCTAGTCAATGAATACTGAATCAAAACATTTAAGCTGAAATACAAGTGACGAAAATCCCTAAATCCTTTTAACCGAAGTTTGAAAGGTTCACTCATTTTTTAAATACAATTTCAGGTAACATACAAAATCCCTGAGCCGACTCAGTGAAAAATCTGTCAATGTGCCTTTGAGCAAGGCACTCAACCCTAATTTCTCCTGTAAATCGTTCGGGATAAGTGTCTGCTAAATGACCAATGTAAAATGTAAGCGGGAGAAATGCTAACAGGACTTCAGACAGAATTAGGCCTCATCAACATGCATGCTTTGTTTCTTCCACAACTCACTAAACAATTCTACCAGCCACCATTCACAACTCCTGGCCATGCGGGCAGGCTGCCATTTAGCACCAGGAAGGTCTGGCCGGTGAGTTGCCACTAAAATAGCTCTGGGGAGTTATGGGGTGTTAAGTGGTGCACCGTGAGTAACCTTACAGCAAAGCAGTCACATGGAGATAAGGAAGGACTGCTCTGGCGTGACCCACAAAATGCCAGACCTTGAACGAAGGTGTCACCTCCCCCCATCTAACCGGACTAGGTCACATAATTGTCCAAATGAATAGCAGTCTGTTTTCTAGTCACCTATCCTTCAAACAATCCTGATATGGGATTATAAGCGGGTACAAAATGGCAGTCAGTAGATAGCCAAAGTAAAACAGGCTAGAGAGAGAGAGAGAGAGTCACCAAGCAAGTGAAAACAATGACAAAACTAAAGTGGACTCTATTATTTTGACATTAGACAGACTTTAGCATGACTCCACAGCCCTGTGTGAGTTCTTGACTACAGCTTACATTTCTGCCACAATTAAAGTTGGACACATATCTGCTGGCAATGACATGGCCTCCCAAGACTACAACTGGTTTCTTCTCAATGTCAGTTTATTTTAAAGTAGTCGTTGTTGTTCAACCTTCATGACCTGAGAGTGTTCGCAGAGGATTTACAAGGTGACATTTACAACTGAAGCCTCAGCGTCCTCGTTCTCCTCCCCTTCTTGCACTTGGATTCCTACAAAAACAACAACTCCATTCTCTGAGAGATAAGGAACAGTCATTTTGGGATTGTGACATTGGTTTAGTCCTGCAGACAACGGGGCTAAGATTCAGCATAACATTTGAGGCATGAGTAAACACCCGGAGACATTTCTTGCAGACAAAAACAGCAAAGCACACATTTCCTTTTATAAGCACTAACAATGTGTGGTGTGTCAATGTGAAGATCTAGCCCTGAGAGACTAGGGCTACATGAAATGTGCAGGCAGATGGCTAGGCAACTGTAAAATAAAAAAGAAAGAGGAAAACCTCAAGAGTTAAACATGTTTGAATACAATTTCTTACATCTACTACAGCATCTCACTTTAAGGCAAATGTGAAAACATTGACTAAACTAAGTCCCCCTGTCGAGATAATGTCCACAACACAGAGCTCTCTTTGCCTATACCGAGCCACATGAGTTTAATTTAAATAAACCTATGTATTAAATCTTCTCAGGCAAACACATCCACTCTGAACCAGATATTCAACTTGTGGAGAGAGCGAGCGAAAGCAAACACAGATCCAGGTTATGAGAAAATGTGTGTGCTGAACAAGGAGGCATTCATGAGCTGATTCATCCCAGGCTGAAGTATTAGCAGCGCTGCAGAGGAGGGACATCTGCCATCACACTCCCCCACGAAGAGGCTGTTACCGAGGAACATGCCAAGACCATTTACATTTTAGTCATTTAGCAGACGCTCTTATCCAGAGCGACTTGCAGAAGCAATTAGGGTTAAGTGCCTTGCTCAAGGGCACATTGACAGATTTTTCAATTAGCGATTCAAAACAGTGACCTTTCGGTTACTGGCCAACGCTCTTAACCACTAGGCTACCTGCCACCCCATCCATGTATACTTCCTGGAACGACAACCTTCACAGGGGGAAGATGGAACACCACACCATGTGTTTTCCTATGAAAGAATTGACCCCAGTGCTTTTGCCTCCTCAGTTGAACTTGTTATTCTGTCTTAGTTCCACATGGCTCCAAATAGGCCAGCTGATCCCCGCAGCAAGGCAAGGCACTGGGACTTTTTTGGGATGCATGAATGGTGATCCACATTATCTGCTTTTAGATTATCTACTTTCATATGGTGTTCATTAAAAAAGGGCTTTAATTTCCAAAGGCAATGTAAATGGTAGGAGGGTGTTGTTGGTGGTGATGAGTAAGCACTAAAGTTGTTGGATCTCACATCTCTCTTGTGCAGGCCCAACTGTAAAGGGGATAGGGACAATGAAATCAGAATGGTAAAAGCATGATGAGTGACACCCTGATGGCTGTCAGGTGAGCCAGGTCCGCCAGTCTTTTATTGAGAATCTGAGCAGAAAGTCAAGCCAAAACTATCACAATACAACCAGAACGCTACATACCATGTGGATTACAGTCCTGACTTAAACTAGATCTTCAACTTACACATAGCCTACATACCAATATGCCAGGAAATGAATAAATGTAGCCTTAATTTAACTAGGCAAGTCAGTTCAGAACAAATTCTTATTTACAATGACAGCCTACTGGGGAACAGTGGGTTAATTGCCTTGTTCAGGGGCAGAAAGACAGATTTTTATCTTGTCAGCTCAACGCTCTAACCACTAGGCTACCTGCCACCCCCCATAAACGTGCTACATCCACAAACAACCATTCAAAATGAATCACGTTGCATCCAACCTTAAAGTAGAGAAAAGTAGCACTAAAGAGAAGAGTTGTGGGAGAGACGAGGCAGTACCGGGAGGGTTCCGGTGGCACAGGTTTAAAAATGCCTGCTCCAGCTGTGCACAGGGCCCTACACAGCGAGCGGAGCAGGATGAGGCTACAGGCTGTTGGTTTAGCCACACTGGGTTGGGAGTACAGTACACGGAACTGCCGGTGGGTTCTTGCTATTCATTTTCCCCCTCAGTTCATCACTTGGTCCCACTGAGACCTCCATCACCCCAGGTAGGAAACAAAACTGAACTATTGTGCCTTATAAAATATGAAAGGATACTTTTTTCTGCTTAGCTGTAACAAAGAGGATTGTTGAGATTGAGAAACTTAAACCACCTCTGATATCAGATTCCCTATCAAATGAAAAGCACCCAGGGATACAGCAACCATGCACCGTCAGTGTACACAATGAGTATTATTAATTGGATCGGTTTGGTTTCTCGTCTTGTCCTGAGGTTCTGCATGTCCTTGTTCTCCTAATGCTCTACCCACTCCTCTCTGTGACTTCTCCCCCATTAGGCCGACGACAATACAGAGACAAAAAACACCAATGTGGGTCCAATATCGTCCTTAAGCTAAATGTGCTTTCTTTTAATTGATAAACGACGAATGGCTATAAACTGAGCATAGCAGGATCCTATAGAGGTGTTCTCAGATGGCTCAGTACACACACACACACACACACACACACACACACACACACACACACACACACACACACACACACACACCTTCTCCCAGTAAGTCACACTGACAGCCACACAGCACATGAACAAATCTCTCCTTACAGAACAGGCAACAAGGCCACTTGGAGGCCGCATTGGTCTTAAATCACTAGGCGCCAAGTGAACTGCTGTCGGTTTTGGTGGCTTAAATCGGTCTATTGTCAAGGGAGCTTATGATATATCTTAACGAACAGTGGGATTTCAGCCACTTGTTACTGCTGCTTGAAGTGGTTACTGTTGAGGGATAGGTTGTTGTACAGTATCTGTCTCTCTGGTGCTAACATTAAAACGTATGCATGTCAATACCAAGGATCAAGATATGGTTAGAGGGATGCATAGTAACTACAAATCCGAGCATGTAGCTTACATTTTCGTACAAATCTCCCATCTATCAAGCATCAATGCTTACTTAATGCGAAAATGTGATGCTTGCTCAGAACTCAAGGATTTATCTTAGAGTAAGTGGAAGAACTACAGGACAGATAATAGTAGTTTATCAATCTAGTCTTGATGCACACTTTTTAAAAAACATATTTCAATGGATAAACACAAACATCTAGTCATTGCTCTGAGAATATGTGTCTGAGGTCTGACAATGACGGCTGTAGGGAAACATTTGTCATCTTGCGGCTTACATGTATTGATCCCATCTTTACTAATGCTGCAGAAATTTACTTGAAAGCAGTATCCAGATCCATCAGATGTAGTGATCACAAAATAGTAGCCATATCTTGGAAAACCAAAGTTCCAAAGGCTGGGCCTGTATAAGAACTTTTGTCGTGATTCCTATGTTAAAAGAATATCTGTTGGTCCGTGGTGTGTAATGAGAAGCAAACAGACACTGCACTTGACACATTTATGAAATAGCTTAGTCCAATTGCTAATAAGCATGCACCCATTAAAAAAATAATTGGAAAAACTTAAATCCCTGTGGATTGATGAGGAATTGAAAAATGCTATGGTTGAGAGGGATGAGGCAAAAGAAATGTCAAATAAGTCTGGCTGCATAACCGATTGGCAAACTTATTGAAAATTGAGAAATCATGTGACTAAACTGAATAAAAAGAAGAAACTACACCATGAAACAAAAATAAATGAAATAAAGTATGATAGTAAAAAGCTTTGGAGCACCTTAAATGAAATTCTTGGAAAAAAGGCAAACTCAGCTCCATCATTCATTGAATCAGATGGCTCATTCATCACAAAACCAACTGATATTGCCAACTACTTTAATGATTTTTTCATTGGCAAGATTAGCAACTTAGGCATGACATGTCAGCAACAAATGCTGACACTACACATCCAAGTATATCTGACCAAATTATGAAAGACAAGCATTGTAATTTTAAATTCTGTAAAGTTAGTGTGGAAGAGGTGAAAAAAGGATTATTGTCTATCAACAATGACAAGCCACCGGTTTCTCACAACTTGGATGGAAAATTACTGAGGATAATAGCAGATGATATTGCCACTCCTATGTGCCATATTTTCCATTTAAGCCTACTAGAAAGTGTGTTCCCCCAGGCTTGGAGAGAAGCAAAAGTCATTCCGCTACCTAAGAATAGTAAAGCCCCCTTTACTGGCTCAAATAGCACACCAATCAGCCTGTTACCAACCCTTAGTAAACTTTTGGAAAAAAATGCATTTGACCAGATACAATGCTATTTTACAGTAAATTAATTGACAAACTTGCAGCATGCTTATAGAGAAGGACATTCAACAAGCACAACACTTACACAAATGACTGATGATTGGCTGAGAAATTGATGATAAAAAGATTGAGCAGGCTGTTTTGTTAGACTTCAGTGCAGCTTTTGACATTATTGATCATAGTCTGCTGCTGTCAAAACTTATGTGTTATGGCTTTACACCCCCTGCTATATTGTGGATAAAGAGTTACCTGTCTAACAGAACACAGAGGGTGTTCTTTAATGGAAGCCTCACCAACATAATCCAGGTAGAATCAGGAATTCCCCAAGGCAGCTGTCTTGGCCCATTACTTTTTCAATCTTTACAAATGAAATGCCACTGGCTTTGAGGAAAGCCAGAGTATCTATGTATGCGGATGACTCAACACTATACATGTCAGTGACTGAAATGACTGCAACACATAACAAAGAGTTGCAGTTAGTTTCAGAGTGGGTGGCAAGGAATAAGTTATTCCTAAATATTTCTAAAACTAAAAGCATTGAATTTGGGACACATCATTCACTAAACCGTAAACCTCAACTAAATCTTATAATAAATCATGTGGAAATTGAGGTGACTAAACTGCTTGGAGTTACCCTGGATTGTAAACTGTCATGGTCAAAACATATTGCTACAACAGTAGCTAAGATGGGGAGAAGTATGTCCATGATAAGGCTCTGCTCTACCTTCTTGACAGCACTGTCAAAAAGGCAGGTCCTACAGGCCTTAGTTTTGTCGCACCTGAACTACTGTTCAGTCGTGGTCAGGTGCCACAAAAAAGGACTTAGGAAAATTGCAATTGGTTCAGAACAGGGCAGCAAGGCTGGCCCTTGGATGTACACAGAGAGTTAATATTAATAATATGTATGTCAATCTCTCCTGGCTCAAAGTGGAGGAGAGATTGACTTCATCACTACTTGTGATAATACCTTATGAGAGGTATTGACATGTTGAATGCACAGAGCTGTCTGTTTGAACTACTGGCGCACAACTCGGATACCCATGCATACCCTACAAGACATTTCAGAAGAGGTCTCTTCACAGTCCACAAGTCCAGAACAGACTATGGAAGGCGCACAGTACTACATAGAGCCATGACTACATGGAACTCTATTCCACATCAAGTAACTCATGCAAGCAGTAAAATTAGATTAAAAAAAACACCTTATGGAATAGCGGGGAATGTTAAGCAACACAAACATAGGCACAGACACATGCATACACACACGATAACATACACACTATACACACACGTTCACATGGATTTTGTACTGTAAATATGAGGTAGTGGTGGAGTAGCGGCCTGAGGGCACACAGTCTGTGAATGTATTGTAATGTTTTTAAAATTGTATAAACTGCCTTAATTTTGCTGGACCCCAGGAAGAGTAGCTGCTGCCAAGGCAGCAGCTAATGGGGATTGATAATAAATACAAATACAGTAATGCAGTTAAACTTAACATCTGAGTTCCATGCATCCTTTGTGACAACCTCTGGTTCACACTAGAACTATAAAATAAACCTTTGTGATGTTGGTTTTCTGTGCACCCTTAAAAGTGACCCGCGGGAGCACATGACCTTTACACAGTGAGATTTTGTATGAAGGCGAGAGGATGCTGCTCCACAGCAGGTCTGTCAGAAGGAATTCGTCAGCTAGTCAGTAAACGAGTGCCTCTTTTGAGCAGCTATAGCAAACATAGACAGCCTGGGCTCAGGTTGGTCTAACTCTATTTACAGTGCTGTCTCACTAAAAGTCTCAATGATTACCATAAGAGACATTTGCTGCATGTAACTTCTGCAAATATAGTCAAAGTTGTTTTGCAATGTTTATCTGTTACTGTCGTGTCTGTATTTTAAAAAAAACATTCCTGGTTTTGATCGTCTTTCACCATCAGACTCTCTGTTTATTTCTTAGCATGGAGAAAATGGACACACGCTAAGTGTCGTGCTAAATGCCCCAGAAGCCACCTCACCTCCTGGTTCTTGGCCTTCACACGAAACGGTACAGAAGGTCAGTCACATACCTCCATTATTCTGTCGTGGATCTGAAGGCCTCCCTCCTTGTCTGTTGGTCCCTTCTCAACGATCTTGGATACAAAAATTCCTTCATTCGAAGTGCCATCATGGTCGTCCTGTGGGGAAAAAACTGCCATGTTAATGACCCATTTTCTGATCATCTCAGATAACACATTGATGTAATTGATTAAGAAATAGTTGTAACTACTGAAGATGATTACATAAAAATGTTTAATTACAATACATTGTAATTTACTTTAAAATATGACTTTTAAATACTCTTGCTAAATCTGCCTAACCTACTTTCAAAAGTCCTGAGGACATTATGCAGACAATTCTAAATGGTTTTCCCATTACCCATTCCCACCAATCAGGGTCAGAGACATCAACGCAGCCTTGTTAACCCAGCGATTAACCGCAGGGCTCAACAGTCTGTAGTGACTGGCAAGTGGTTGCAGGTGCACATTACACAGGGCTTAATGTTGGGCTCCACAGAGCCCCAGTGCCAAAATGGCCTGCCAGTTGACATGTTTCCTAGGGCTGGATAATACAACTGTGACCCAGCCCGTTAGAGGGGCTAAATGTTGAATGGATGTGTTGGACGGATATGAGTTACTCTGCGTCCATCAGTGAGGCTGTGACCCCTGAGTTGTAAGAGCTACGATTGGCTTAACAAAGCACTGCCAACATCCCTCTCAGCTCTCTCCTAAAACCACATCAAACCAACCCTGTACCTCTGCCAAGTCGTGCGACACTGTGCTAAATTTATATGGAATACTTAAAAGAAACCTCAGAAGTCAAGGTGTGAATGCTGCAATTCATTATTTCAGATCTGCTTCCTTTTTTTCCGTGCTCATCACAGCATATTGTTAACTGTGAAACAAACACATTTTCCCCAAAAATGGCCCGGATTGCCAAGGGAATGTCACAGCAGGAGAGTAAGAGGCCTGATGCTTTGCCATGCATCCCCCTGCCCTGGGGACACAGTGTGGACAAACTCAGTACTTAGACCCTACAGTGTCTACGAAGGTCAGCCTTTAATCATACTCAGCCTGGTGTCCAACCTAACTCTGTCTCTGAATCGCATCAACACTAGTCAAGGGTGAAAACGCCATTAATCAATAGTTTCTTGTGGAGGATTTGGTGACCTCTTTATGAAGTTATTCTAGCCTTAAAGACACTTCGAGCAAAAGTTGAGTGCATGGGACCCCCTTTTGTAGCACAGTTGGCTGGTGGCACCTTAATTGGGGAGGACGGGCTCATAGTAATGGCTGGAACGGAGTAAATTGAATGGTATCAAACACATGGTTTCTGTGTTTTAATACCATTCCATTTACACCATTCCAGATATTATTACAAGCTGTCCTCCCCTCACCTGCCTCCTGTGTTTTGTAGGCCCGCAGATCAGTTCCCCAGGTGTAAAAATAACAAAGAGCTCTTTACATTTGATAGCAAAGTGCATATTTCAATGTACATAATGAGCAATAACTTAAACATTTTCTCTTCACTGTCAAAACTCTTTGGGTTGATGCATGGTTCTGTCAAGGGAACCGGAAAGACCATGGAATCAAGAAAAATGTTTTTGGTGTTTGGTCCTTTTTATAGTTTCCTGCTGTAAAACGTTTTACTGTAATAATCCATGTCGCCACAGCAATTTAAATGAACCACAGAACAACAGCCCTGAGTGGAACACTTTGGCGCATATTCTTCCCAGTAAAAAAGATACTGTGAACTGGGACCAGCTTACTCTGTACAGAGATTGAGATGCTCCAAGTATACGAGACGCAGTTCTAACTGAGCTCTGAGCCCAAATTTAAAAAGTATCTGAGTAAGATTGCCAATCTTGGATCAGGTCCCCCCTTTCCATATAACTGTATTCATTATTATCTAGAAAGGCAAAACTGATCCTATATCAGTCGTTCTACTCTAAGAATCTTTGTGAATACGTGCCCTAATCCCAGTTCAGCAGTGATATTCCTTCCCTCTCCTCTCGGGAGCCAATGGCATCATTAATAATGGTCTGCGAAGACAGTGAGACAGCAAACACAGAGACCATAACAGGTTATCAGCATAGGGCAGAGGACCCACTTCACACCACCTCTGTTTTTACCATGTCATCATAGTCGCCTCAATTAAAGAGGACAATAGTGTGGGCACAGTCATAATACTTCATTTGATCCTCATTTAAATAATTATAGTTTTATCTGAAAAAATAATCCGCTAAACCTAACCATTAAACAAACACAATGTGATCTATCCACATAGGCTCAAGAGATACTTTTTAATTTTACCTTTTTTTAAACTAGGAAAGTCAGTTAAGAACAAATTCTTATTTACAATGACGGTCTACCCCTGACGATGCTGGGCCAATTGTGCACCGCCCTATGGGACTCCCAATTACAGCCGGATGTGATGCAGCCTGGATTCGAACCAAGGACTGTAGTGACACCTCTTGCACTGGGATGCAGTGCCTTAGACTGCTGCTCCACTCGGGAGCCCAAAAAATACTTGCACTGTGTGTGCAAGCTATGTCGGTATAGGAGTAAAACACAAAACTATAGTTAATCGTAGTTCAAGTATTTGCCTCCATTCCTGATTTCCCATACGACACTTGGCTGACCATCAATGAGATAAAACAGTAACCCAGAGATTCCACTTGTAACCTACCGCACATGGTCGTCCTCCCACGATGTTGAAGCCCAGAGAACCTCCCTCCCGATGAAGGATAGCTGTGACGTTTTTGGTCTCCCAGCCCTGTGGACAGACAGACAGAGAGACAGAAAGAGGACAGGAAGTCATTAACAACCCAAATAACAAATACCACTGAATAAAATAAATTATTGGACAAATCATAAAAAATTATAAAATAAAACTCCCTGCAGACAGACATACAGACAGGCAGACAAAGGGCAGGTGCTTATTTTCACTTAAAACAACACAAAAAGAACTTGGAATGACGCAGTAGAATGTACTGAACAAATCTATGAAATTGAGCAAGAAGTCAATGGAGAATTTGAGGTATGATAGAAATAGCCTCAGGTAAAAGGGCAGAACCCCAAGCTACTCCATACACAGTAAATGGATATGTAAAGGTATCAGCGTAATCAACATGGCTGGTAGCAGGTGGGGGGGAGATCCATCTGTTCTCACATCTTAGTACCACACCGGTGTGGACCTATATCAAGATTCTCTGTGGCTTAGCTAGCTCTCTGGGAAAGAGCTGTCAAGTGACTGGTTCAAGCAAGGGCTAAGGATTTTTCCTTCACTCTCTCCTTCTCTTGCTCCAAAAGCCATTTGCTATGTGTATTAATACACCAGTAGACCTCTCTGTCAATGGAGGGATGACAAGTGGAACGCTGAGAAACCAGTGCAGTCAGCTCTTTTAATCTGCTTTTTAAGGGGACAGTCAGAGGGTGGGACTGGTGCTGGGACCATCATGTCAGAGGTCATCCCAGTATGGAGAATGCCATAGCATACAGGGACTAAATATAAAAGCAGGTATTAACGGTATGTACAGTGTCATGACTGAGTCCGGCTACCATATAGGCTACAGGATAAGGTGCAGAGTACTAGCCTATACTGTAGGTCTGCCATGGAAGAATGTGCACTGCTGCTGGACCAAGTTGTGTAGGCACATGTCTACAGAGTTCTATGTTTCAAAACAACTGTTGGCTATTTCCTGAAAGGATAATGGCATATCTAAGAATATGAAAAATATAGAAAGACTGAAAGTAGAAGGGTAGGCAAGTTAGTCAATGCATTCAGCATTGTCCCTTCCTTTTATACTATATGTTGTAAGGATAGCCTACATCTGTAGGAACTGAGAAACAAGACAATGTGTACGGAGGACTGAATACTTCTAAAACCAGTGGGGTGAGCATGTCATGCCAGACAGACACTAATCCCACAGACAGACGCCAATCATCGCAGACAATGTTGATCTTGCTTCGCATTCACCTAACCTATGTCAATTTTTATGTATTTATTTTTTTTACCTTTATTTAACTAGGCAAGTCAGTTAAGAAAAAATTCTTATTTACAATGAAAGCCTACCAAAAGGCAAAAGGCCTCCTGCGGGGACGGGGTCTGGGATTTAAAAAAAAATAGGACAAAACACACATCACGACAAGAGAGACACCACAACACTACATAAAGAGAGACCTAAGACAACAACATAGCATGGCCGCAACACATGACAACACAGCATGGTAGCAACACAAAACATGTAACAAACATTATTGCACAGACAACAGCACAAAGGGCAAGAAGGTAGAGACAACAATACAGCCACAACTGTCAGTATTAGTGTCCATGTCAGTCAGAAGCCAGGTGTATAGCAGCACTGGAAAGCTGTCCTATGCCGTGTTTTCCTGTACATTTTTCAATGTGGCTGAGATTCTGTGTTCAAACCCAGCAGTCAAAGGAGGTTACCTGTCACCATTGATATTTCTCCTGTTATGGCAGTCGATTGGGGAGCAAATATGTCAGCCTGAATCTGAAGTAAGTCATACATTTCAGAAGATCTGATAAACACGTGACCTGAACTAGCCCAAGTAAAAACACAGACGCTGGTTCGCTGAGATTTGCAATGCAGCGACAGTCTACAAGTCGCCCGACTCCAACAGTTAATTCCACTTGTGTCTTTCTGTTTGATACAGCCACAGATACTGCCACATGTGCACTGATGTTACCTGCCAAGCAATCCTGTTCATACTGCTTGACTCAATCTGAAGAAAAAATCTGAAGAGAAAAAGCCTTTTAAACTAACCACATCATCCACATAGTTATTTTTTTCTAGCTTCCTCTTTTTCTTTCATGGATAATTAGAGAAATAATTCCTTTGGAGATGTTTTCCAGGGATTAGAGATTCAAGGAGGAGACCAACTTTCTTTGTTCATCCACTTTAACGGAGTTTGTACAGTGCAGCCATTTCAAAGGATTGAATAGACAGTACTAAATAAGAAACCTGAATCTGTAAAGTGTTTTGAAAGTGTAATCTTAATCTCTTTACTTTTTCTGGTACCAGGCTGAAAAAACATGTTAGTCGTCAAATCTGATAGTGTATCAAGTAATACTGTGGTAATGGGGTGCAGCACACATTTTAAAAGAGTGCAAAAGCAAGGGGAGAAAACACAATAACACTAGGTAAAGATCTAAACAAGTCCCACTAGTAACATGTCTGTTCAACCTGGACTCAAGGATAGACGTAAGATAGTAAATGTGCACCTGGGACACTACAATTAGTATGATATGTTACGTTTCGTATGGTATTGTATTGTATGTATTAATTTGTGGATGTTCATCATCCATTTCGTATGATATGTTACGAATAAATGTGTATATGTTACAAATTCCAATTTGTTGTGGCTAACGTTAGCTAGGTGGGGGTTAAGATGTTAGGGGTTAGGAGCTAGATTAAAGGGTTAAAGTTAGGGTTAGATAACATGCTAAGTAGTTACAAAGTAGCTAAAAAGTAGTAAGTAGTTGCACAGTTGCTAATTAGTTAAAATGTGACTGACCGGCTCGATTCAGTCTTATGAAGCAAAATTGAAATTGTGTTTTTTTACATTGGATAAATGTAGAAGCTCAGAGATAGAAAATGGTATATCATACACTACAATTTAGGAACAATGGGAAAGTAATTTTGAGAAAATGGCCATTGAATGTTTTGGTACACCTACTGGAGAGCTCTTCTTCTTTGTCTACACCCATTCAGCATCATTCACACCCTCTTAAGCTTTAGCCCCACCCATCTCGTTAAGGATTCACGTGTGAGGCTATGTACAAAACAACCAAAGATTTCAAGACTAAAAGCTGGTTTAAACTACAGGTCTTTTTGTAAATTTGTAAATTTAATCTGGAGTGCCATCCACAAAAAAAATATTTTGTGTTGGAGATAATACCATACACCTGGTGACCGTGTCAGTGTGCATGCGCCTGACCCGCAACAGGAGTCGTTACAGCACGATGGAACAAGGACATCATGGCCAGCCAAACCCTCCCCTAACTCGGACGACGCTGGGCCAATTGTACGTCACCTCATGGGTCTCCTGGGCGCAGCCGGCATGGGTCTCGAACCAGCATCTGTAACAAAGCAGTTTGCACTGCGATGCAGTGTCTTAGACTGCAGCGCCACTCGGGAGGCTCCATCCACTAAGTTTTTAATGCCTTGTACAAAGTATCAAAATACAAAAATACTACACAGGACTCTTAAAGAATTTCATTTAAATGTTAATTGTATTTTTGATCACAGAAACAATGAGAAAATATGGAAAAATAAATAATGAAATGTTAATTATAAGAAAAACCTGTGTAATCATCTGCCAGAGAGTAGCCCCAATCGGCCCAAGCCCCAAGTAATATATACATTTGGGCCAGATAACTCACACTGGAATCGGCCCGAGCTCTATACCCGCACTTGAGCCATAACTAATACTGCCGAAGGTGGCCCAGACTCAGACCACATGACATCGGCAGTCTGACTCTCAGCCGAGTGCCCCGACACTCAGCCAGAATTGGCCCAGATCCACTGTGCTAGCTGGGTAGACTCTCTTACCCGTATACATGGATGGACACTTCTCCCTCTCTGTCACAGATGCCATGGTTGCCCTTAGTTTGAAGATGTAATCTGGAGGCAGGTTTTTTATACAACAGCCTTCTGTGTGTTCTCTTTTTAACTCCGTCAGCATATTTGCAATCAAACGACAGAATTTCCTTAGCTATCATACTCTAATTCCACTGATTTCAAAATTCGGTCATCCAGAAAGTGGAGAGCAACACTTATGCAGTTCTACTATGCGATATCTTTCAAAAAAGCAGCGTTAGAAAGGATTACCTACACATACTGACCAGCTCATATTATAGACAGAAGCGTGCTACATGGCAGACCAATCCGAACTCATCTCTCGGCATGTCCAGCCCACTCATTATCTCAGCCAATCATGGCTAGCGGGAAGATTGCTCACTTTTTCCGAAGCTAATTTAACAATTGTATTCGTATTTACAGATTGCATAAAAGTTTGTTATGAATGCGCATTAAAGTTCACCTGTTCTAGAAGGCATTTCTGCCCAAAAATGCAATTTGATTAAAAAAGTGTACTTTTAAATGGCTCTCCTGTGAAGTAGTGATGTGCGACATATGCCTAGTTTCCTGAAACGAGTGACAAATGCTAAAGTTGTCCATGATGAGATTCAAACACGCAATCTTTGGGTTGCTAGACGTTCACGTTATACGCCCACCCACCCTACTAAGTAACCTTCTGTCTTATGTAGCCATACCAAACATAACATATCATACTAATTTGAGTGTCCGGATTTACCTTTACTATGTTACATCTAGTCTATGAGACCAGGCTGGTGTGTATGTTCCCTTATATTCAGAATGCTTGAAGGCTTGTAGTGTACCTTACCTGTTCTTCCACAATGGGTTGATATGGACTTATACAAGATCATAAACATTTCAACCTCTCCCTAGCTGACCAGAAGGGAGGCCTCTATAATTGTATGTCCACTGTGCTGAGTCCAAGACTTGGCTATAGAACATGGTAAAAACTATGCACTGACTAGCATATAAATATATGCGATATACACTGAGTGTACAAAACATCAAGGACATATCTTTCCATGACACAGACTTACCAGGTGAATCGAGGTGAAAGCTATGATCCTTTATTAATGTCACTTGTTAAATCCACTTCAATCAGTGTAAATTAAGGGGTTATTATAAAGTATTTTTAAGGCTTAAGACAATTGAGACATGGATTGTGTGTGTGCAATTCAGAGGGTGAATGGGCAAGACAAAAAATGTAAGTGCCTCTGAATGGAGTATGGTAGTAGGTGCGAGGTACAACGGTTTGTGTCAAGACCTACAACACTGCTGTTTTTAACAAGCTCTTGAGTGTATCAAGAATGGTCCACCGCCCAAAGGACATCCAGACAACTTGACACAACTGTGGAAAGCATTGGAGTCAACATGTAGAAGCCATGCCCTGACAAATTGAGGCTGTTCTGAGGGCAAGGAGGGTGCAACTCAACATTAGGAAGGTGTTCTTAATGTTTTGTACACTCAGTGTATATTTAAGATATTCATATATTAATATGTTTATTGATTTCTTGGAAGAAATACAATACTAGTCATACTAATACAACCTGATTAAATAACACGTTAGTATTATTATTACTACAACATCACCTTTATTATGTAATTACAACAGAATACTATATTGCAACGTTTGCAAACAGAAAGTCCCAATTAACCCTGTTGGAGGATCCGTGTGGAGGTAATTGTGACCGGGGTCTCCGTGTCTACAGAACACCAGTAAATATTTGTCCCCCCCCCCCAGATTGCCAGCTGGCTGTAAATGCAGCAGATAGACATTTATTTAACTAGGCAAGTCAGTTAAGAACAAATTCTTATTTACAATGACGACCTACACCGGCCAACTGTGCGGCGCCATATGATACTCCCAATCACGGCCGGTTGTGATACAGCCTGGATTCGAACCAGGGTGTCTGTAGTGACTTCTAGCGCTGAGACGGAAGCCCCATCTAATCTATATAGCCTATGTATGGCAAACTGAGGAAAATAAACAAACTTCTGACCATTACTTGTCACCTACAAGTAGCCGCATTCGTCGTTAGAAATGAGATTAAACGCCATTTAGTAGTAGACTAGGCCTAATGCAACGGTGTTTGACCACAGAAGACTCAAAGTCTATCTGGTCAATGATTTAACCTGGCAGACATCGGACCACTAAAGTTTTAAACTGGTTAATACAAACCTATCATAAGTAACGGAAAATGGAAAGAAGTAGAGCAGATGTGAAAATAATGACAGTACCCGCGCTCTATAGATAAAAGGTAACACGGAACTATGGACAATCACAAACAAAGTAACTATTTTAAATAGCCACATATTCCGTAGCGTGCTTTTTGAAAAGTTCTTACCTTGCACGGGGGAACAAGGGTCCTAGTCAGCGAATCGATCCTTGCACTGTATTCAGTGAATTTCTTCTGATACTTCAGCGCTGTCATTTGTAGCTCATTGTGCACAGCGGAGAGTTGAGCAAGAAGTGATTTCTCTCTTTTGCTTGATTTCAATGATTGCTTCTTGAACTCTTTGTCCAAGTTAACCACCTTCCCGTGCAATGCACTATTGTGTGCTTTCATGGCTTTCAAACAGCAATGGGTGTTTAGTTTTTGCTCTTTGTGGATGAGCATCAAGCCACATCCACTGTCGCATATCCCGACCGGTCTGTAATCACACGATTCGCGCATATGGGCATCCATGTCCTTCAGATTGAGTCCCTCCTTGCATCCTTTATTCCTGCATTTGGCCGGTGAGTAATCGCACATCTCGGCATGCTCTGCTAGATGATGCAGCTTTACCACTTTTTCACAGCCTCTGGCATGGTTGTCACACTTTATGTCCAGCTTCAGAATCAGGTTTTTCAGAGGGAGAACGTGGTTCAGCTCTGACGTGGAGATCCTTTGACATTTGACGGGGCAGCTGCTTTTCTGGACAACCCAAGGCAGCACACAGTTTGCGCAGAAGACGTGACCACACGGAGTAGTGAGCGGGTCTTCTAGAACTTTATTACACAAATTGCATTTAAAATCTGGGTCTACAGCCCCTTTAAACCGATCCAACTCAATTCCCATGTTTTTAAATAAATCCAAAACTCCGCCGGGATTCCCACAGATCGAAGTAGGAGTAATGGTTGTTTTAATTTGTCATTAGAGGAATATCCTGTAGACTGACTTCAAACTCTCCTGACTGTCTTAACTAAATGACCGAGACTTCTTCGGGAAAAAAGTGGAGGAATTCTCTACCGTAACTGCCGTAAGAGCCGTGCAACAAACTGAAAAGCATTCATCAATTGGCCTAATTTACGAATCGAAAAATTATTTAAGCTTTTTAAATTGTAACTCGATCGAGGAAACGTTTAATGCAATTATTACATTGTAGTTACGAAGAAAAATAGGCTGCACGTAGTGGTGTCATGCACCCCAAAAATCTAAGGGGACACAAAGTATGTGAGGATGGCTTGGGGGTGGTCCATATGGGGGCTATGCCCCCAGTCTGTAAATGGGCGAATTTAGCATTTTTTCAAACACATGAAACAGCTTTTTTAGAGCCATAATCATTATGCTTAAAACCTCTTATGGACAGGCGTTCCGCTAGCCTCACCAATATCCAACGGTTGCGCCTGGCGCGAAATACAAAAAACCTTAAAAATGCTATCATTTCAATTTCTCAAACATATGACTATTTTACACCATTTGAAAGATAAGACTCTCCTTTATCTAACCACATTGTCCGATTTCAAAAAGGCTTTACAGCGAAAGCAAAACATTAGATTATGTCAGGAGAGTACCCAGCCAGAAATAATCACACACACATTTTTCAAGCTAGCATATATGTCACAAAAACCAAAACCACAGCTAAATGCAGCACTAATCTTTGATGATCTTCATCAGATGACAATCCTAGGACATTATGTTATACAATACATGCATGTTTTGTTCAATCAAGTTCATATTTATATCAAAAAACTGCTTTTTACATTAGCATGTTTTGTTCAGAACTAGCATACCCACCGCAAACTTCCGGTGAATTTACTAAATTACTCACGATTAACGTTGACAAAAAACATAACAATTATTTTAAGAATTATAGATACAGAACTCCTTTATGCACTCGCTATGTCCGATTTTAAAATAGCTTTTCGGTGAAAGCACATTTTGCAATATTCTGAGTAGATAGCCCGGCCATCACGGCTAGCTAATTTGACACCCACCAAGTTTGGCCCTCACCAAACTCAGATTTACTATAAGAAAAATTGGATTACCTTTGCTGTTCTTCGTCAGAATGCACTCCCAGGACTTCTACTTCAACAACAAATGTTGTTTTGGTTCAAAATAATCCATAGTTATATCCAAATAGCTCCGTTTTGTTTGTGCGTTCAAGTCACTATCCGAAGGGTGACGCGCCGGTGCGTTTCGTGACAAAAAATGTCAAAATATTCCATTACCGTACTTCGAAGCATGTCAAACGCTGTTTAAAATCAATTTTTATGCGATTTTTCTCGTAAAATAGCGATAATATTCCAACCGGGCGACGACGTATTCGTTCAAACACTGAAAGAAAAAAATGGAGTCATCTCGTGCACGAGCGCCTCAGTGTCATTGTTCCCAGAAGGACCACTCACCAAAACCCCTGCTGTTTTTCGCCCAGAGACTGCAGAGCTATCATTCCACTTTCTGGCGCCTTCCTAGAGCCAATGAAAGCCTTAGAAAATGTCACGTTACAGCATAACCCATTCTGCCCTTGAGCAAGACAGGTAAGCCCCAACAACAAATGCTCCCTTGTCACCGATGACGTGGAATTCATTCAAGGCAGCCCTCCGCACCTCTCTGATTCAGAGGGGTTGGGTTAAATATAGAAAACACATTTCGGTTGAATGCATTCAGTTGTCCAACTGACAAGGTATCCTCTCTCCATGACAGACTGGCCAGGTGAATCCAGATGAAAGCTATGATCCCCTGTTGATGTCAATTGTTAAATCCACTTCAATCAGTGTAGATGAAGGGGAGGAGACAGGATAAAGAAGGATTTTTAAGCCTTAAGACAATTGAGACATGAATTGTGTATGTGTGCCATCAGAGGGTGAATGGGAAAGACAAAACATTTAAGTGCCTTTGAATGGGGTATGTTAGTAGGTCCCAGGCGCATTGGTTAGAGTGTGTCAAGAACTGCAATGTTGCTGTGTTTTTCATGCTCAACAGCTTCCCATGTGAATCAAGAATGGTCCACCACCCAAAGGACATCCAGATAACTTGGCACAACTGTAGGAAGCATTGGAGTCAACATGGGCCAGCATCACTGTGGAACACTTTCGACACCTTGTAGAGTCCATGCCCTGAGAAATTGAGTCTCTTCTGAGGGCAAAAGGGATTGCAACTCAGTATTAGGAAGGTATTCCTAATGTTTTGTACACAGTGTATAAACAAATGCTGTGTGCTGATAACCATGGTGTGCATGACATGTCACTAGGACTTTGGAGACATCACACGCTAACTGCTGAAGGCTCAGACGGGCAGAGCACTTGTGAAAACAAATGGGTGGAAGAACACTTAATAGCAAGTGACATATTTATTTCCCCCTGAAACACACACTTAAAATCCCAGAAGACAGAGAGAACAAGCAAAGAGGATATTCTTAAAAGTGTTTTGGCTGGCATGTAGGCCACCCTGCAGCTCTTACACTCATGTTGACAATGACAGGCTGTCTTTCTATTTCACACAGTGCAGTGAGTACACTAGGGGACAGATGACAAAACTGTAACCTACAGTAGATACAGAAATGTAACCTAGATACAGACAATATCATACAGAACAATAATTTAAAATGTATGTGAAGCATGAAAAACATGTCAAACATGTACATACCTTAGGCTAGGTCTTTGGCTAATTACTGTAATAGAACCAGAGGGACAGTCTGCACTCTATTAGCCAATCCCCATAAGTGTGTGTGTGTGTGTGTGTGTGTGTGCGTGTGTGCGTGCCCTTATGTGGCTGTTTCTCTGTCAATTTATTTTCTGCCTAAAGAAAAAAGCACCTCTATTTAAACTTGTGCATTTTCGATCTCGGCAGGAAGTGTTATGGTCATAAAAGACTCACAGGGCACGCCAGTTATGCTCAGTGATGGGACAAGAATGACCAGCACACTGGCAGCTTAACTTTCTTTTGTGAGCAAAGTCCATCTTTGTTCATCATCAGACTCCATAATATTGCCGATGGGAAACACACATCTATTGGTTGTCTACTCTCTGGGAAACCCAATTACATGTGATGCTGTGCTTTATAAATCCATTCCACATGTGTTTATATCAAAGACTAAAACCAAAGGCTCATCAATGGCTCTGTGGGACACAGTGACAGAAGGAGAATGCACACTAGCAGTCAATTAAAGACTGAGGTAACGCGTCATCTCTTCCACATGATAAATGGGTATCTCATGAGTAAAATGTGATGTAATTTCTTGACACCTTTATGGTATTATGTGGCTATGTCGTGAGTAATGTAATGACCTCTTCTTCTTCTTTCAAAAGTACAAAATCATCAGTTTTGTACAATATCCACAGACGCGTGTGAGTGGATGAGAGAGACACAGACACATAGTAGATTTAAGCATTGAGGCCCGAGGGGGTGTGGTATATGGCCAATATAACACGGCTAAAGGCTGTTGTTACCCACGACGCAACGCGGAGTGCCTGGATACAGCCCTTAGCCATGGTATATTGGCAATATACCACAAACCCCCAATGTGCCTTATTGCTATTATAAACTGGTTACCAACATAATTAGAGCAGTAAAAATAAATATTTTGTCATACCCATGGTATACGGTTTGATATACCATGGCTTTTGGCCAATCAGCATTCACGGCTCGAACCACCCAGTTTATAATAGGTCATAAAAACTGGAATATTTAGTTGTGACATATCCTTTTGTTCTATTATACCCCTTTGCCCGCACAATGATTCTTCAATTTCCAGTAGTGTGTTGCTGTGAATGATGAGATTTGAATATGCAACACAGCTAAAGTCCTGTCTGTTTGTGTTTCCTTGCCAATTTTTCTCCTAATGATTTATTATTTCTTACCATGGAATTACAGGCCCCAGTTGTTTATTCTAGGGCTGAGCTGTGGGGTCTTCCTCTAAGAATCAAATTAAATGAAATATTTGTATTCCAGAATGGATAAGAACATGAAAACAAACTTTAACAGTACGCAGCTATACCCAGCCGCTTTGAGAATATCGGCCAGTGATTATTGTGAGTTAGGAATGGTATCTCAATTTAAGAAGGAGAGAGATTCATAGCGTTCTAGGCTCTTCACTCTGCTTTGGAATTCTCTGCAGATGACATCAGAATGTTTTCCATGTGCTGGGATGAGGTGGAAACAGGTGGCTCAGACAACTCTATGTTGGTTCCAGCAGCACAAAGACAGACTGGGTCCTAGTAGAGATAAGATTTAATCCCAACTCTCCAGCTCCAGACTGCTAGTGAAGGACCCAGAAAGGCTCTGTGTCTGTGTATGGACTTCTCCTCTCCCACCTTCCCAGTTCATATCCCAGTGTCACCCCACACGTCTAGATCCACTGAGATAAATGACAAAGAAAAACATACCAAGAGAGTTTTCATCTATATTCTTCATAGCTGTCTATTTACCACCACAAACCGATGCTGGCAGTAAGACAGCACTCAATGACATGTATTCGGCCATAAGCAAACAGGAAAACGCTCATCCAGAGGCGGCTCTCCTATTGGCCGGGGACTTTATTGCAGGGAAACTTAAATCCGTTTTACCTCATTTCTACCAGCATGTTAAACGTGCAACCAGAAGGAAAAAAATTCTAGACCACCTTTACTCCACACACAGAAGTTCTCCCTCGCCCTCCATTTGGCAAATCTGACCATAATTCTATCTTCCTGATTCCTGCTTACAAGCAAAAACTAAAGCAGGAAGTACCAGTGACTCGGTCAATAAAACTGAGGACCGAGCCCACTCCCATTCTCATCGACGGGGCTGTAGGGGAGCAGGTTGAGAGCTTCAAGTTCCGTGGTGTCCACATCAACAACACACTATAATGGTCCAAACACACCAAGACAGTTGTGAAGAGGGCACGACAAAGCCTATTCCCCCTCAGGAGACTGAAAACATTTGGCATTGGTCCTCAGATACTCCAAAAGTTCTACAGCTGCACCATCGAGAGCATCCTGACTGGTTGTATCACTGCCTGGTATGGCAACTGTTCGGCCTCTGACCGCAAGGCACGACAGAGGGTAGTGCATACGACCCAGTACATCACTGGGGCCAAGCTTCCTGCCATCCAGGACCTCTACACCAGGTGGTGTCAGAGGAAGGCCCTAAAAATTGTCAAAGACTCCAGCCACCCTAGTCATAGACTATTCTCTCTGCTACCACATGGCAAGTGGTATCGGAGCGCCAAGTCTACGTCCAAAAGACTTCTTAACAGCTTCTTCCCCCAAGCCATAAGACTCCTGAACAGCTAATCAAATGGCTACCCAGACTATTTGTATTGCCCCCCCCCCCCCTCTTTTACGCTGCTGCTACGCTCTGTTTATTATCTACGCATTGTCACTTTAACTCCACCTCCATGTACAATTACCTCGACTAACCGGTGCCCCCGCACATTGACTCTGTACCGGTACCTCCTGTATGCAGCTTCGCTATTGTTATTTTACTGCTGCTCTTTAATTATTTTTTACTTACATTTTACATTTTTTACTGATCTACTTTTTACTTAACACTTCTTTTTCTTAAAACTGCATTGTTGGTTAAGGGCTTGTAAGTAAGCATTTCACTGGTGTATTCGGCGCATGGGACAAATAAAATTTGATTTAATTTGATACCCAAACTTTTGCTTGAGACCCATTCAAAGGCAAAGGCAATACACATACTGGCATACACATACTGGCATGATGGTTATTCTTTAAAAGTGCCTTCCTCACCATCTTAAATAAGCATGACCATTCCAATTTTTTTTTAACCAGGAACAGATACAGCCATTGGTTCTCTCCAGACCTGACTGCCCCTTGACCAGCACAAAAACATCCTGTGGCGTTCTGTATTAGCATCGACTAGCCCCCATGATATGCAACTTTTCAGGGAAGTTAGGAACCAGTATACACAGGCAGTTAGGAAAGCTAAGGCTAGCTTTTTCAAGCAGAAATGTGCATCCTGTAGCACAAACTCAAAAAAGTTTTGGGACACTATAAAGTCCATGGAGAATAAGAGCACCTCCTCCCAGCTGCCCACTGCACTGAGGCTAGGAAACACTGTCACCACCAATAAATCCACTATAATTGAGAATTTCAATAAGCATTTTTCTATGGCTGGCCATGCTTTCCACCTGGCTACCCCTACCCAGATCAACAGCCCTGCACTCCCCACAGCAACTCGCCCAAGCCTCCCCCATTTGTCCTTCACCCAAATCCAGATAGCTGATGTTCTGAAAGTGCTGCAAAATCTGGACCCCTACAAATCAGCTGGGCTAGACAATCTGGACCCTCTCTTTCTAAAATTATCTGCCCAAAATTGTTGCAACCCCTATTACTAGCCTGTCAACCTCTCTTTCGTATCGTCTGAGATTCCCAAAGATTGGAAAGCTGCCGCGGTCATGCCCCTCTTCAAAGGGGGAGACACTCTAGACACAAACTGCTATAGACCTATATCTATCCTACCCTGCCTTTCTAAGGTCTTCGAAAGCCAAGTTAACAAACAGATTACCGACCATTTCGAATCCCACCGTATCCTTCTCCGCTATGCAATCTGGTTTCAGAGCTGGTCATGGGTGCACCTCAGACACGCTCAAGGTCCGAAACAATATCATAACCGCCATCGATAAGATACATTACTGTGCAGCCATATTCATCGACCTGGCCAAGGCTTTCGACTCGGCCAATCACCACGTTCTTATCGGCAGACTCAACAGCCTTGATTTCTCAAATGATTGCCTCGCCTGGTTCACCAACTACTTCTCTGATAGAGTTCAGTGTGTCAAATCGGAGGGCCTGTTATCCGGACCTTTGGCAGTTTTTATGGTGCTGCCACATGGTTCAATTCTCGGGCTGACTCTCTTCTGTGTATACATCAATGATGTCGCTCTTGCTGCTGGTGATTCTCTGATTCACCTCTACGCAGACGACACCGTTCTGTATACCTGTATACCATACAACTCTCCTTCCGTGGCCTCCAACTGCTCTTAAATGCAAGTAAAACTAAATGCATGCTATTCAAACGATCACTGCCCGCACCTGCCCGCCCGTCCAGCATCACTACTCTGGACGGCTCTGACTTAGAATATGTGGACAACTACAAATACCTAGGTGTCTGGTTAGACTGTAAACTCTCCTTCCAGACTCACATTAAGCATCTCCAATCCAAAATTACATCTAGAATTGGCTTCCTATTTCGCAACAAAGCATCCTTCACTCATGCTGCCAAACATACCCTCGTAAAACTGACCATCCTACCGATCCTCGACTTTGGCGATGTCATTTACAAAATAGCCTCCAACACTCTACTCAACAAATTTGATGCAGTCTATCACAGTGCCATCCGTTTTGACACCAAAGCCCCATATACTACCCACCACTGCGACCTGTACGCTCTCATTGGCTGGCCCTCGCGTCATACTCGCCGCCAAATCCACTGGCTCCTTGTTATCTACAAGTCTCTGCTAGGTAAAGCACCGCCTTATCTCAACTCACTGGTCACCCCCAAAGCCAATTCTTCCTTTGGCTGCCTTTCCTTCCAGTTCTCTGCTGCCAATGACTGGAACGAACTGCAAAAATCACTGAAGCTGGAGACTCATATCTCCCTCACTAGCTTTAAGCACCAGCTGTCAGAGCGGCTCACAGATCACTGCGCCTGTACATAGCCCATTCTGTAAATAGCCCATCCAACTACCTCATCCCCATACTATATTTATTTATCTTGCTCCTTTGCACCCCAGTATCTCTACTTGCACATTCATCTTCTGCACATGTACAATTCCAGTGTTTAATTTCTATATTGTAATTACTTCGCCACAATGGCCTATTTATTTCCTTACCTCCCTTATCCTACCTCATTTGCACACACTGAATATAGACTGTTTTTCCTACTGTATTATTGACTGTGTTTGTTTATTCCAAGTGTAACTCTGTGTTGTTGTATGTGTTGAACTGCTTTGCTTTATCTTGGCCAGTTCGCAGTTGTTCTCAACTAGCCTACCTGGTTGAATAAAGGTGAAATAAAATAAATAAATAAAACATTCCCCGACTTGCCTCCCCTCCCCAGATAGCATATGAGCACGTCATAAACCATGGAAAAAATGTTTAGAATTACTGGAAATTAGCTGTTAAACTGGAACGTTTTCTCTCAGCCTCATGGCAAAATGTGTAGAAATGCATGAAATTAGCTATAAAAATGCAAATGTATCTCACTGTTCCATTGCAAAGTGTGTAGAATAACATGAGATTAAGTAGCTGTAAAACTGCAATATTTTCTCTCTGCCCAATGTCAAAATATGTAGAATTGCAGGAAGTTAGCTATATGTGTCATCGTAGGAGGGTACATTTTGTGAATAGTTTTGCACAGATGTAAAAATAAGAACTGAGCTCTTTTCATTTGATAACAAAGTGCATATTTCAATACACATAGTGTGTGACATCGATAGAATGCTGTTGGACTTCATCACTGAATCCTCTCACTCTATTCTATTGTAGCTAGTGTAACTGATGTGAAATGGCTAGCTAGTTAGCGGTGGTGCGCGCTAATAGTGTTTCAATCGCGCTGACGTCACTCGCTCTGAGACCTTGAAGTAGTTGTTCCCCTTGCTCTGCAAGGGCCGCGGCTTTTGTGGAGCGATGGGTAACGATGCTTCGAGGGTGGCTGTTGTTGTTGTGTGCAGAGGGTCCCTGGTTCGAGCCAAGGTAGGTGCGAGGAGAGGGATGGAAGCAATACTGTTACATTGATGCTGTTGACCTGGATCACTGGTTGCTGCGGAAAAGGAGGAGGTCAAAAGGGGGGTGAGTGTAACCGATGTGAAATGGCTAGCTAGTTAGCGGTGGTGCGCGTTAATAGCTTTTCAATCGGTGACGTCACTCGCTCTGAGACCTTGAAGTAGTGGTTCCCCTTGCTCTGCAAGGGCCGTGGCTTTTGTGGAGCGATGGGTAACAATGCTTCGAGGGTGGCTGTTGTCGATGTGTGCAGAGGGTCCCTGGTTCAGGGCGAGGAGAGGGACGGAAGCTATACTGTTACACTAGTAAAGCTAAAGTAATGTGAGTTTTAGTCGTGTGAGGGTGTTCTGTGAGGCTTTGGAGCCAGGCCATAGTAACCATCACCAGACTTTTTTTGATAGGTCAGAAAAACGAGGGCCATGTGGGAGACTGTGAAGATGAGTTATTGCTTTTTGGGGATGTGTTTTTCATGTGGCGTTGTACTGTAACATGGTGTACTTTCTAAAATAAATACTTACATCTAAATCTTTCAGTTCCCTTTGTTCATACTGATTTTTTTCATGGTCAACTTGTGTGTAATGCAAACTTTGCAAACCTTGCTAAAATGGCATACTGTCCAGTACATTCATTTTGTTTAGTTAATTACTGTCACGGCTGTTCAAAGGATCGGACCAACGCGCAGCATGGTTGTAGTTCCACATATTTATTTATTCCGTGAAACGTTTGCAACACACCAAAATACTTGTAACAACAAAACAACAAACCGTGACGCAGAGAAAATAACACTACTCAAAAATTAACAACCCACAAACAAGTGGAAAAACCCCCTACATAAATATGATCTCCAATTAGAGACAACGAGAACCGGCTGCCTCTAATTAGAGATCATCCCAACAACCCCAACATAGAAATAGAAACATAGAAACCCACATAGAAACAGAAAACCACCCAAAAACACCCCCTGTCACGCCCTGACCTACTCTACTATAGAAAATGACATCTTACAAGGGTCAGGACATGACAGTTAGTGACATTCCTATAATGCTGTTCCTGACAGTTCCTTCTCTGGTAAGAAAACTACTATGTCTATGGCTGGACAAAATGTTCATAGGGTTCCCTGTTAGGGAACAGTTGGCTAAACATGTTAGTACGGGTATTAGGGTGACCTTGTGAACATGTTTATTGGAGCTGCATTGGGAGGGAGGGGTCCAAACTGGTAACAGGCAAAGCAAGGCCACACTTGTCTTCCAGAAGCTGCTGATGACAGATGGTGAGAGAACTAAACAACCACCCAGCCCCTCTCCATGTGTTATGACAGTGAACAGCAGCTCAACTGTCACAATATAATCTGAGGCAAAAACATGTAGGAATTGGATTGGTAATGTTCTCACATAACGACTTTGGGCCTCAAATGAGTATGATGAAATGTGTTTGTCAAGGTATGGAATTCTTTATTGCCTCAAAAATAAAGTGCAGTCTATACATACACCGAGTATACCAAACATTAGGACAGTCCTAGTGACATGTCATGCAGACCATGGTTGTCAGCACACAGCATTTGTCTACACACTGTGTAGAAAACATTAGGAGCACCTTCCTAATACTGAGTTACCCCTTTTGCCATCAGAACAGACTCAATTTGTCAGGACAGGGACTCTACAAGGTGTTGAAAGTGTTCCACAGGGATGCTGGCCCATGTTGACTCCAATGCTTCCCACAGTTGTGTCAAGTTGTCTGGGTGTGCTTTGGGTGGTGGACCATTCTTGATACACATGGGAAACTGTTGAGCATGAAATACCCAGCAGTGTTGGAGTTCTTGACACACTCAGACCAGTGCGCCTGGTATCTACTACCATACCCCATTCAAAGCCACTTCAATCTTTTGTCTGCCCATTCATGTCTCAATTGTCTCAAGGCTTAAAAATCCTTATTTAACCTGTCTCCTCCCCTTCATCTACACTGATTGAAGTGGATTTAACAATTTACATCAACAGGGGAACATAGCTTTCACCTGGTCAGTCTATGTCATGGAAATAGCAGGTGTCCTTAATGTTTTGTAATCCCAGTGTATAGTACTACTTTGACAGCAATTCGACTATGAGCTTTTCCATGTTTATTATGCATGTTTATTATGCATGTTCCCTCAGAGGATAGAGAGCAGAGCTGTTGCTCACATAGCAGACTTCAGAATGGAGTGAAAACTCTTTGGGAGGTGGAGAGAAAGGATTTGGGTCAGAAAGGAACCTGGAAGGATAAGCACCAAAGCACAACTACACAAGAAGGGTAATCCCCATTTATTATGAACCGAGTCAAGGTCTGAGAACAAAATCTGACCTTAATCTGTAGCCAAACACACAGTAGCTAATTCAGTCTGTACAGGCGTCTTATCACGGGGATTTGAAATAGGGCTTCACTATGCATAGTCCTTTGTTTCTATATTCAGGTTTGCAGTATGTAAAGGGTTGACAACTGCTGATTCAAGGTTCTTCACATCATTGTGAGTCAGTACAGCTTTGAAAAAAATAGAAATATGAGGTGGTATTTGTCTTTCCAAAGTTTCTATGGTGATGGCAAGAGAGTTTAAGTCAAAAGGATGAATGTCATTGGTTAAATGAAATGCAAAGCTGGTTTCTATTGAATTGAGAGAGGGGATAAATCTACCTGAAAAATAAGGTATTATCTTCAGACTGTGATCTGCCGTAAATCTTGCGTAAAGCTCTCAGCATTCTGGCAAATGGACTAACATAATGCATTAGTTACAAAGGTTTCCAAGTGTGGAATATTAGAAACAGATGATTCCTTTTGCAAAGGGACACCCGAGACTGTTCAAAACAGGATGGAGGAAATAATCAAAAGTTCCATGATGAAGCCTAAGTGTCACCACACATTTTCTAGAAGATCTCTACACGGGCGAAGTAAATGAGATACTAAGTAATCTTGGCACTTTTTATCCTTATCACTTATTAAAAACTGTTACAATTAAGAAGTAGAAAAATATTAATACAAACCCAGAGATAATGCCAGCCCATTTAAAACCACATTTTTGTTTTTATGATTTCAACATTTCAATTCCGTAATATTTTACTGAACTTAACGTTGATGACAAATTAAAGAACACATGCACTTTGCAATGTAAAGTGGTTCCCAAACAAACTGGTGCATGATGATTGTCACGTGTGCTCCCTCTCCGGCCTCTAGGTCACCAGGCTGCTCGTCACCTGTCACCATCGTTATGCACACCTGCGCGTCATCACTCACCTGGACTCCATCACCTCTCTGATTACCTTCCCTATATATGTCACTCCCTTTGGTTCCTTCCCCAGGTGTTATTGTTTCTGTTCCAGTGTTTAGTCTGTTTGTTTTTCTTGTTTTGTTTTATGTTGCATTTATTAAAACACTCACTCTCTGAACTTGCTACCCAACTCTCAGCGCACATCGTTACAATGATATTCATCAACGTGATCATGTCAGCGTTATTAAACAAGCAGGATTGTGAGGTGTATGTCACTGTAACCCCTTCAACCCCTGAACACTGCAGTCCTATCCCTCTGCACACCAGTCTACTACAGCATCTAGAGGATTAGAGAGACATGCTAAAGTGTGAGAAAGGCAGTAGGTGTTCTAGTTCACTAGTCTTCCTGTTTCACTATCTGAGGGAGTCATTATGGCTTATATAAGAATTAGAATTTATTTTAAAGAGTATAATGTGTGCAGAGAGAAAAGGGGAAAAGTGCAAAGTTCCAAGTTTTATTAGTTGTATGTACAGGATGTACATGGTACACCGTCCGACGAAAGACTTACTTGCAGGTTCCTTCTCGACAATGCAACAGCAATAAGAAATAAGAAAAGAAAATAATACGAACAAAGTAAATGGCTCTTCAGAATAGATTAACATTTTAGCATAAGTATAATACAGGAAGGCACAAGTGAAGTAAAATGTGCTGTATGTAAACATGGACGCACACCATGGGGTTTAGAGAGAAGGGGATTGAGTGCTATATGTATATTTACAGTACACAGTTTACATGCATTGGTAAAGAAAGGCATTTTAACAGCACAGAAAACCCATCATGCTCTCTTTTATTTTCCTTTAAGCGCTGTACTAGCAGGCTGTGAGCTTGGAGCACTCCTCTCCTCAGCCTTGCGAGGCAGTGAGCTCTCTGCAGAGTGAGTCTCTAAGCAGGTGTGAATTGGCTACATTCCTTGGACATGGCCTTGTGTACAAATCAAACCAAATTATTTGTCACATATACGTGTTTTTTCAGATGCTATTGCAGGTGTAGCGAAATGCTTGTGTTTCTAGCTCCAACAGTGCAGTAATATCTAACATTACACATAATCTAAAGTAAAGGAATGCAATTAAGAATATATAAATATTTGGATGAGCAATGTCAGAGCGGCATAGACTAAGATACAGTAGAATAGGATAGAATACAGTATATACAGTTGAAGTCTGAAGTTTACATACAGTTAAGTTGGTGTCATTAAAACTACATTTCTAAATTTTTTTACATTTTAGTCATTTAGCAGACACTCTTATTCAGAGCGACTTACAGTAGTGAATGCATACATTTCATAATTATTTTTTTTTGTACAGGCACCCCGTGGGAATCGAACCCACATCCCTGGCGTTGCAAACACCATGCTCTACCAACTGAGCTACAGGGAAGGCCCCTCAACCACTCCACACATTTCTTGTCAACAAACTATAGTTTTGGCAAGTCGGTTAGGACATCTACTTTGTGCATGACACAAGTAATTTTTCCAACAATTGTTTACAGACAGATTATTTCACTCATAATTCACTGTATCACAATTCCAGTGGGTCAGAAGTTTACATACCCAAACCGGCTGCGCGCATGCTCCATTGTGCGCTATCTTGCATACATTTATTTTGTCCCCCTACACCAAACGCGATCACGACACGCAGGTTAAAATATCAAAACAAACTCTGAACCAATGACATTAATTTGGGGACAGGTCGAAAAGCATTAAACATGTATGGCAATTTAGCTAGTTAGCTTGCACTTGCTAGCTAATTTGTCCTGGGATATAAACATTGAGTTGTTACTTTACCTGAAATGCACAAGGTCCTCTACTCCGACAATTAATCCACACATGAAACGGCCAACCGAATTGTTTCTAGTCATCTCTCCTCCTTCGAGGCTTTTCATCTTTGAACTTATATGGTGATTGGCATCTACACTTTCATAGTATTACCACGACAACCGGCAAAACATTTCGTCTTTCAATCACCCACGTGGGTTTAACCAATGAGGAGATGGCATGTGGGTACCTGCTTCTATAAAACAATGAGGAGATGGGAGAGGCAGGACTTGCAGCGCGATCTGCGTCAGAAATAGAAAGGAGTTCTATTTTAGCCCTTGGCATCGCAGATGCTCATTGGCGCACACGAGCAGTGTGGTTGCAATCATTGAATAACATGGATTTCAAAATTGATTTTGCGACGCTCGCGCAGGCCTACCTTCAAAGTCAGTGCCTCTTTGCTTGACATCATGGGAAAATCAAAAGAAATTAGCCAAGACCTCAGAAAACAAATCGTAGTACTCCATGTTTGGTTCATCCTTGGGAGCAATTTCCAAACACCTGAAGGTACCACGTTCATCTGTACAAACAATGATACGCAAGTATAAACACCATGGGACCATGCAGCCGTCATACCGCTCAGGAAGGAGAAGCGTTCTGTCTCCTAGAGATGAACGTACTTTGGTGCGAAAAGTGCAAATCAATCCCAGAACAACAGCAAAGGACCTTGTGAAGATGCTGGAGGAAACGGGTACAAAAGTATCTATATCCAGAGTAAAACGAGTCCTATATCGACATAACTTGAAAGGCCGCTCAGAAAGGAAGAAGCCACTGCTCCAAAACCGCCATAAAAAAGCCAGACTACGGTTTACAACTGCACATGGGGACAAAGATTGTACATTTTGGAGAAATGTCCTCTGGTCTGATGAAACAAAAATAGAACTGTTTGCCCATAATGACCATCGTTATGTTTGGAGGAAAAAGGGGAGGCTTGCAAGCCGAAGAACATCATCCCAACCGTGAAGCGCGGGAGTGGCAGCATTATGTTGTGTGGGTGATTTGCTGCAGGAGGGACTGGTGCACTTCACAAAATAGATGGCACCATGAGAAAGGAAAATTCTGTGGATACATTGAAGAAACATCTCAAGACATCAGTCAGGAAGTTAAAGCTTGGTTGCAGATGGGTCTTCCAAATGGACAATGACTCCAAGCATACTTCCAAAGTTGTGGCAAAATGGCTTAAGGACAACAAAGACAAGCTATGGGAGTGGCCATCAGAAAGCCCTGACCTCAATGCCATAGAAGATTTGTGGGCAGAACTGAAAAAGCGTGTGTGAGCAAGGAGGCCTACAATCCTGACTTAGTTACACCAGCTCTGTCAGGAGGAATGGGCCAAAATTCACCCAACTTATTGTGGGAAGCTTGTGGAAGGCTACCCGAAATGTTTGACCCAAATAAAACAATTTAAAGGCAATGCTACCAAATCCTAATTGAGTGTATGTAAACTTCTGACCCACTGGGAATGTGACAAAAGAAATAAAAGCTGAAATAAATAATTCTCTCTACTATTATTCTGACATTTCACCTTCTTAAAATAAGGTGGTGATCCTAAGTGACCTAAGACAGGGAATGTTTAATGTCAGGAATTGTGAAAAACTGAGTTTAAATGTATTTGGCTAAGGTGTGTGTAACTTCCGACTTCAACTGTACATATGAGATGTGTAATGCAAAATATGTAAACATCATTAAAGTGATTAGTGTTCCATTATTAAAGTGGACAGTGATTTCAAGTCTATGTATATAGGGCAGCAGCCTTTAATGTGCTAGTGATGGCTATTAAAGCATGAGAGATTGGCTATTTATTGTACCTCAAATCACAGACTGCACTGGTAGCATTGACTACTTTTCATATTTTTTTTCTCCCAAATTCGATCTTGTCTCATCACGCAACTCCCCGAACGGGCTCGGGGGAGGCGAAGGTCGAGCCATGTGTCGTCCAAAACATGACCCGCCAAACTATGCATCTAATCACCCGCCCGCTTTACCTGTAAGCCAGCTGCATCAATGTGTTGGAGGAAACACAGCTCAACTGACGACTGAGTTCAGCCTGCAGGAGCCCGGCCTGCCACAAGGAGTCACTAGAGTGCGAAGAGCCAAGTAAAGCCCCACCGGGCAAACCCAAGTAAAATGATGCTGGGCCAATTGTGCGCCGCCTTATGGTACTCCCGGTCATGGCCGGTTGTGACACAGCCTGGGATCGAACCCAGGTCTGTAGTGATGCTGCGATGCACTGCGATGCGATGCAGTGCCATAGGCCGCTGCACCATTCGGGAGGCCCGACTATTCTGGGTTTTATCCACATTTCTCCCATCCCAGAAGGTGTATAATTTAGTGTTCTTAAAAATAGGTCAAAGCTGGAGGAAGATTTGGAAACAGGATAGCAGTTTTCCGCTGGGATGAGAGGCGTACATAAACCGTTTGTTTTATAGTTATGGTAATGCAGTCATTGGGATGAATACATCCCAGTCTAATTCTGGATGTTCACAGAGTAATTCCAATATAAACAAAGCGGTGTGAAGTAACCGCTGGTATGGAGGGGCACCATAACACCTCCATAGAGCTACACTGTGGGTATTTAGGAGACTGGTGCAGGACAATCAGGCATGACTAAACCACTCTTACAGTGCATTCAGAAAGTATTTATACCACTTGACCTTTTCCCCATTTTGTTAGGTTACAGCCTTATTCTAAAATTGATTAAATCGTTTTTTCCCCTCATCAGTCCACACAAAATAATCTATAATGACAAAGCAAGTTATTTTTTTAATGTTTGCAAATTTATTAAACATTTTAAAAATGAAGTATCACATTTACATACAGTACCAGTCAAAAGTTTGGACACACCTACTCATTCCTTTATTTCTACTATTATCTACAATGTAGAATAATAGTCAAGACATCAAAACTATCAAATAACACATATGGAATCATGTTGTAACCAAAAAAGTGTTAAACAAATCAAAATATATTTTATATTTCAGTTTCTTAAAAGTAGCCACCCTTTGCCTTGATGACAGCTTTTCACACGCTTGGCATTCTCTCAACCAACATCATGAGTTAGTCACCTGTAATGCATTTCAATTAACAGGCGTGCCTTGCTCAATGTTAATTTGTGGAATTTCTTACCTTCTTAATGTGTTTGAGCCAATCAGTTGTGTTGTGATAAGGTAGGGGTGGTATACAGAAGATAGCCCTATTTGGTAAAAGACCAAGTCCATATTATGGCAAGAACAGCTCAAATAAGCAAAGGGAAACAACAGTCCATCATTACTTTAAGACATGAGTCAATGCAGTACATTTCAAGAACTTTGAACGTTTCTTTAAGTGCATTCGCAAAAACCATCAAAGCGCTATGATGAAACAGGAAAGGAAGACCCAGAGTTACCTCTGCTGCAGAGGTTATGTTCATTAGAGTTACCAGTCTCGGAAATTGTAGCCCAAATAAATGCTTCACAGTATTCAAGTAACTGACAAATCTCAACATCAACTGTTCAGAGGAGATTGTGGGAATCAGGCCTTCATGGTCAAATTGCTGAAAAGAAACCACAACTAAAGGACACCAATAATAAGATGAGTCTTGCTTGGGCCAAGTAACACGAGCAATGGACATTAGATCGGTGGAAATCTGTCCTTTGGTCTGATGAGTCCAAATAAGAGATTTTTGGTTCCAATCGCCATGTCTTTGTTAGACGCAGAGTAGGTGAACGGATGATCTCCGCATGTGTGATTCCCAACGTGAAGCATGGAGGAGGAGGTGTGATGGTGTGGGGATGCTTTGCTGTTGACACTGTCAATTATTTATTTAGAATTCAAGGCACACTTAACCAGCATGGCTACCACAGCGATACGCCATCCCTACTGTTATTTTATTTTTTCCGCTTAGTGGGACTATCATTTGTTTTTCAACAGCTATTTGACCAAGAAGGAGGAGAGTGATGGAGTGCTGCATCAGATGACCTGGCCTCCACAATCACCCGACCTCAACCCAATTGAGATGGTTTGGGATGAGTTGGACCTCAGAGTTAAGGAAAAGCAGCCAGCAAGTGCTCAGCATATGTGGGAACTCCTTCAAGACTGTTGGAAAAGCATTCCATGTGAAGCTGGTTAAGAGAATGCCAAGAGTGTGCAAAACTGTCATCAAGGCAAAGGGTGGCTACTTTGAAGAATCTAAAATATAAATAAATGTTTGGTTACTAAATTATTCCATTTGTGTTATTTCATAGTTGTTATGTCTTCACTCTTATTCTACAATGTAGAAACAAGTAAAAATAAAGAAAAACCCTTGAATGAGTAGGTTAGGTGTGTCCAAACTTTTGACAGGTACTGTAAGTATTCAGACCATTTACTCAGTTCTATGTTAGAGGATCTTTGGCAGCAATTACAGCCTTCAGTCTTCTTGGGTATGACCCTACAGGCTTGGCACACCTGTATTTGGGGAGTTTCTCCCATTCTTCTCTGCATAACCTCTCAAGATCTGTCAGACTCCTTGGGAAACTTGTCAGGATTGAGGGAAAGATGAACAGTGAAAAGTACAGAGATCCTTGATGAAAACCAGCTCCAGAGTGTTCAAGAATTCAGACAGGGGCGATGGTTCACCTTCCAATTGGACAACTACCCTAAGCACACAGGCAAGACAACGCAGGAGTGGCTTCGGGAATAGTCTCTAAAATCCTTCGAACTCATGGTTTGGTTTTTGCTCTGACATTCACTGTCAACTGTGGGACCTTATATAGACAGGTGTGTGCCTTTCCAAATCATGTCCAATCAATTGAATTTACCACATGTGGACTCCAATCAAGTTGTAGAAACATCTCAAGGATGATCAATTGAAACTAGATGCACCTGAGCTCAATTTCGAGTCTCATAGCAAAGGGTCTGAATATTTATATAAACAAGGTATCTGTTTTTTGTTTTTAATAAATGTGCAAACATTTCTAAAAAACTGTTTTTTCTTCGTCATTATGGGTATTGTGTGTAGATTGCTGAGGAAATTGTTTTATTTAATCAATTTTAGCATTAGGCTGTAACGTAACAAATGTGGAAAAAGGGAAGGGGTCTGAATACTTTCCAAATGCAATGTATGTAATGAAATAATTGACCAAATGTGTTATTTTAACAGAACATACAATATAATGCCCTCTAGACTCGCTGTAAGATAGACTCGCTGTAAATGCTGAGAACAAACTGTCTCTAGGTTCCCTACTATGATCTACGATAACCAATGGACTCCAAACGCATGAGGCCTGGGTATCAGTTTTTAACTACACTGCTCAAAAAAATAAAGGGAACACTTAAACAACACAATGTAACTCCAAGTCAATCTCACTTCTGTGAAATCAAACTGTCCACTTAGGAAGCAACACTGATTGACAATAAATTTCACATGCTGTTGTGCAAATGGCATAGACAACAGGTGGAAATTATAGGCAAGACACCCCCAATAAAGGAGTGGTTCTGCAGGTGGGGACCACAGACCACTTCTCAGTTCCTATGCTTCCTGGCTGATGTTTTGGTCACTTTTGAATGCTGGCGGTGCTTTCACTCTAGTGGTAGCATGAGACGGAGTCAGGTAGTGTAGCTCATCCAGGATGGCACATCAATGCGAGCTGTGGCAAGAAGGTTTGCTGTGTCTGTCAGCGTAGTGTCCAGAGCATGGAGGCGCTACCAGGAGACAGGCCAGTACATCAGGAGACGTGGAGGAGGCCGTAGGAGGGCAACAACACAGCAGCAGGACCGCTACCTCCGCCTTTGTGCAAGGAGGAGCAGGAGAAGCACTGCCAGAGCCCTGCAAAATGACCTCCAGCAGGCCACAAATGTGCATGTGTCTGCTCAAACGGTCAGAAACAGACTCCATGAGGGTGGTATGAGAGCCCGACGTCCACAGGTGCGCGCAATAATGAAGTGACGACATCCCAGGGACGTCAACTTCCCTTCCTTGTCATCCGGTCTCTGTTCATCATAGACGCTTCAAACAACTTTATAAAGATCCTTACCATCTAGTGGAAGCCGTAGGAAGTGCAAAATTAATCCTTTGTCACTGTGTGTTCTATTAGCAATGACTCGAAAATAGTACAGCCACAAAATGTTAATTTCCTGCTTGTATTTTTCTCAGGTTTTTGCCTGCCATATGAGTTTTGTTATACTTACAGACACCATTCAAACAGTTTTAGAAAATTCAGAGTGTTTTCTATCCAAATCTGTTAATAATATGCATATCCTAGCTTCTGAGTTGGTGTAGGAGGCAGTTAAAAATGGGCACATATTTTTTTCAAAATTCTCAATACTGTTGTTGCCATCCTGTGCCTGTCCCGCAGGTGTGATGTTCGGATGTACCGCTCCTGTGCAGGTGTTGTTACACGTGGTCTGCCACTGTGTGGACGATCAGCTGTCCGCCCTGACTCCCTGTAGCGCTGTCTTAGGCGTCTCACAGTACGGACATTGCAATTTACTGCCCTGGCCACATCTGCAGTCCTCATGCCACCTTGCAGCATGCCTAAGGCATGTTCACACAGATGAGCAAGGACCCTGGGCATCTTTCTTTTGGTGCTTTTCAGAGTCAGTAGAAAGGCCTCTTTGATGTCCTAAGTTTTTGTACATCTGACCTTAATTGCCTACCGTCTGTAAGCTGTTAGTGTCCTAACGACCGTTCCACAGGCGCATCTTCATTAATTATTTATGGTTCATTGAACAATTATGGGAAACAGTGTTTAAACCCTTTACAATGAAGATCTGTGAGGTTATTTGGATTTTTACGAATTATCTTTGAAAGACAGGGTCCTGAAAAAGGGACGTTTATTTTGTTGCTGAGTTTATATGTGTTGAAAAAGACTGGCATTTGCTAATAAAAATCCAAGGTAATACGCTGCTAAATTTGAACAAATATTTCTAAGTAACAACCAACAACTTAAAAATGTGATATTCAAATTATCGTTATTATTTTGGGCTGACATGCTAGATCTAGTTCTGATAATCAATTGTGCTTGGAACAGTTCAACGGACATCATCTTGATCTTTCTCTTCTGGAATGGCCATGCGGCAGGTAAGTAAGTACTAAATTATAACTTGGAATGTAGTTTGGATCTCTCTACACATATTTTCGCCAAAATGTCAAAAATATTTGCGGAAAACGTTAAATAGTATTCTTCAAGTACGAAAAGCCATTAGCTAGCTATATTGCCAGAGTACTTTATATATTTTCACATTGATAAGCTAGCGATTTAATGGCCGTGATGTCTGTATAGTTAGCTAGTGGTGGGCATGCTACTAGCTAGTAAGTTAGCAGTGCATTTACTCACTTCAGTGCTGATTCTAACTTTTGTAATTTTTGTGTAAGTTTTATATTAACCGAAATAGCTATGTAACATATTAGCTACCTAGCTTACCAAAAAATGCATCGTCAGCTATCATTACAGTAGAACTGAACACATGTACCTCTGCAATTTAATGTTTGCCTGCTAGGAAAGCTGCCCAGGCAGAGACAGGTAGGAACAATACGTAGCTTGCTTGCTAACTACACCTAGCTATCTAGCTACACCTGTCCTTGCAGAAACCTTCTTGTTCGTCACATATTTACAACATGTTCAAGGCAACACTGCAAACGTTGACCTTGTGCAGTAATTATATAGTCAATAATCTAACAGCCAAAATAGCTAAATTAAATAACTGGGCTGGCTAGTAAGATAGATAACAAGCAACTCTTCCAAGTCAGCTTGGATTGCGATGTTTCCGTTTATCTAAAGCTGAAGTCATTCAAGTTTTATTTTCCTGACATTGTCATAGATTTTAATACAACTCCTCTTCTTTAGGTAGTCACGTATTGAGACCTTCCTGAGTACTGGACATACCATATTTTCCAGAATACATTGACAAGGTATGTCAATATATTCAAATGTCTGTGTTTTCAGTGTAACTCACATTAGGGCTTGTAGGAAAAACTCAGATGGAATACTATGGAATCCAGAAATGCAAACAGAATACATGGTGCCCTGTCATGACTTCCACCGAAGTTGGTCCCTCTCCTTGTTCAGGCGGCGTTCGGCAGTCGATGTCACAGGTGTCGTGTCTTTGGCTATGCCGATTAAGTGATATGACATGCTATTCTATAAAATCCTTTCTCTGTAATTAATATTACCTTATTAAGCTAATCATGTAAATGTAATTAACTAGAAAGTCGGGGCACCACGAAAGAGTGTTCATAGAGCTGTTGTCTTCCGAATAAACTCTTAAAGACCTAGTAATATTTTACATCAATAGCAGTCAATATTAATCGTGTCACGGTCGTCGTAAGAACTGGACCAAGGCACAGTGTTCGCTGCGTTCCACATCTTTATTATAAAGTGAAACTTCAGCACAAACAAAACAATCAAGAACAAACGAAACGTGATGTTCTGGAGTGCTCACAGGCAACTACACAAAAACAAACCAAGATCCCACAAAACACAGTGGGGAAATGGTTGCCGAAATATGATCCCCAATCAGAGACAACGATAAACAGCTGCCTCTGATTGGGAACCATACCAGGCCAACATAGAAATAGAACAACCTAGATTACCCACCCTAGTCACACCCCGACCTAACCAACATAGAGAGTAAAAGGCTCTCTATGGTCAGGGCGTGACAAATCGTCACCTTATTTCAGTCTCATATGAAAGTTGTAAATTCTTGGTTATCTTCACGAACCCTGGCTAACAAGTTGAATCAGCAATACAAAATTGGGTTTAATTATTTATTTACTAAATACCTAACTAATCACACAGAATTACATATACACCGAATGGATCATACATTGATTACAAATTATGTCATAAAGGAAAACGTCCCTAGTGGACGGAACAGATATGACGGCTGGTTACACAAAGGAAAGGGGGTTGAGTTTGAGTGAAGACTGAGGAACAAAGGGGAAGACTGAGGAACAAAGGGAGAAGCTTGGTCTCTAATAGCAGCAATGCTATTGTAAATACAGAATCTTATGCATTCTAAATAACTGCCAATTTGGAAAAGGAAAATGCAATAAATATTTACTCTGAGCTGCGCTTTGGTAGGTTGGTCGTAGATGCTGTTGCCCAACAGAGATCTTCCTTGTCCTTTTAAGAGTGTATCTGGTGGTAAACTGGATACTTGGCAGTGTCGTGTTGTTTGTTAGAAGAGATCTTTTGGCCGTCCTTTCCAAGCCCACGTTTACAGCAGCCGCTGCTAACTCAAAGGCTAGGCGGTATCACTTCTGTAGTGAATAAGAGTTCAAAGTTCATACGATTCACAACCAAAGCTCATGCTGAGGTTGGCTTAGTTCTGTAGTTGACATGTTAGTCCTTTTAACGTGGAACCGTCGTTCTCACGTCCTCTGAACAGCTTATTATCTGAATCCTTCTGACATCGGACCGTCGCCCTAATGTACCCGGAACAGCAAGTTATTCGCCCTTTTAACGCAGAGGCTGCAGGCCTCGCGTACACAGAACAGGAGGTTACATTTTCGTCAAGGGCTTATATAGTGGAGGGAGAGAAGGGTGTGTTTCATAGTTTATAACCAATGTCTCTTCACAGGGGTGGGCCACTGATTGAGCAGAGCTCTAACCTTATGAAAACCCAATTCTCTCATTTGGAAGCTAAGATTACATTTCATCTTTTCACAAATAGTTCCATATTTAAACATTTAAATTGCACAACAATTCCATGTGAATCTGATAACTATAATGTGTAGACTTTCCACGATACAGTTTATGTCATCCTATCATTAATAAGAATGTCTCAGATGACAACTGAACTGACATCATATTCATTAAGTACCAACGCATATTCTCCACTGGTTGGATTACCGAAATATGGTTCCTTTCCCCCCACCGTTTGATGTTCCCAGACTGTCTATGTTTAACAAAGAGAGAGAGAGGGAAGGGAGAAAGGTATTTATGGGGGGGTCATAAACCTTACCCACAGGCCAACGTCATGACACCGGTCTTCTAGCCATTGCCGATCCACTTTTCATTTTCCATTTGTTTTGTCTTTGTTTTCTACACACCTGGTTTCTATTCCCCAATTACATGTTCATTATTTAACCCTCTGTTTCCCACATGTTAGTGTGCGTGTTTATTGATTGTTCATGTCGGTACTTGTCGGCTGATTATGTTTGCTTATGTCGGTTGATTATTGTCGGCTGATTATGTTTGTCTGATTAGGTTATGTATTTACGCCCGTTATTTTCTTTTCGAGTGACCGGTATTTCTCCGCACCTTGAGTATTGTCTGTATACTGGTGTTGTCGTGGAATTAAATACCTTGTACACTCATTTCTGCTGTCCTGCGCCTGATTCACTGCACCAGTTACCCACCACCTGATGTACCCCTCGGACAGGATACACAGGATATTTTAATTACAGTAACCCAACATTAGTGTGAATAATAGGTATTTGATATATACTGTATTTTTAAATCAACCAAATGTATTGAACATGTTAGGCAACAAAAAATGTACACGGAACTCCAGAAAATAAAACAGCATTTGGGAAAAAAGAAAAAGGATTTCATAGGGTCCTATTAGTGTTTTACTCAATGAGTTGTCGCCCAGGAAGGTATTGACAATGTGTGTCTTCCTTATTTTAGAATGAGATAGCAAATGGGATGTGTAAGTAGTCATATGTTTCAGCTTTTGTAGTGCTTATGTATACACAAAAAATTAATTGATTTTTATCTTAATTCCGTTGGGATCGTCCGGCATATATAAATATAAGATCTTCAGTTTTGCTGAGTTCAAGTACAAATACATGACAACCACAACATTGTGAGTGCCAAAATGGCAAAGACCTTCTCATATTGAAGACAAGACGTTGTTCAAGTCCTTCCTGTGAAGGATTTCCAAGAAGGATGGCCAGCCCTGTTTGAGCCGACTCAAGTACAAAATATTTCTGAATGAAAATACTCAATGTAGGTAAAACATTTTATATTGATTTAAATATTTTGTGTTGCCTTGACCTAATGTTCTAATCTACAATGAAATATGCATTGAGATTAGTCTGAACATTCTCACTCTGCACATGCTTTGGGAGGGGTTTCCCAATAGCATTCTGGCTCTCAGATCATGTTTGTCCTTATCGGTTCAGAAGATATTCTCTCTCTCTCTCTGGTTAAGGAAGAGTTCAGAAGAATTACAACTGTTGCTCTTGAGTCCACCTTTATCCAGAGTCTGGATGAATATACACCAAAAGAATTGGACTTGTTTAAGTCAATAGGAGGTGCTATAAAGGTGGACATGCAGAAAATCCTTGAAGTTCTGTGTGGGGTATGCACAGTAACACCTTCACAATAGTAAATAGGTTGTACTGTATGTATTTAGTTGCCGGTATTAAATGCAATTATTTGGGCAACACCACCCAGGAAAGAAGAGATATAGTGTGTTCTGTGGCCTGATCATATACCTCGGTGAGAGGGTTGAAGACCTTATCACAGAATACAAGGTTAAGGTTTTTATTTTGTATCCGAGAGGACCTCGTTCAGCATGTGATGAAGGTGTTCACTGTGAAGGATCTGCACCAGAATATAGAGCATGGGGATCTGCATCGAAGGAGCAGATGTCCTGGCTTGTATTCACAGTGTTACACAGTCATGTAAGTTGCTTATGGGCCTCATCTATGGCTTAAATCTAAGGTAACCCAAAGAACTGAAATATACTTTTGAGGTGTTCCAAAAAGTATTCTTGGAACTTGATGATCTCAGGACCTCCCCACGGGTCCAAGCTCTAAAGATGAAGTTACTTGTTTTCAGAGATATCTATGAGAACTCTCAAAGGGCCACTCACAAACTGTGGTCTAAACCCTATTCAGTAAGCTTGTCAATTGTCAAGAGACATTGTCAATTCCTGTTTAAAAAACAGCATTGTTTTAAAACTTACTCCATATGCACAAGTAGATTTCTGAGTTTATTTGTAGTCAGATGCAAGCTATCTGGATGTAACGTCACTTAAGGAGGCAAGGTGGAGTTATACCCAGAATGCTTATACCTGTCAAAATAATATGTCCATATGGGCTTCACTAGTGCATATGGAGTCAGGTTTAAGGGACAATTTGGCATATATTTTGTAATAATATGTTCAATGTATGTTTTGAAAACCCATGTTTTGATTAATCTAAAACAGTTTGAATGAGGTTGTATTTGAGCTCAAATTCATACTGTGCTTTGTGTAAAGTCTATTAAGACAAATCGTTAATTTACGTTGTTGTTAAGGGGCACACAGACCACCAGAGAATTCTTGCCAAACTGTACAAGATGTGAGGTCAAAGTGCTAATCCCAAACTATCACCTAAATGCTATGCAGTTGTGAAGATCTGAAATTATTTGTAGTCAGGTGTAAGCATCTGGATGTTTAAGGAGGCAAGGTGGAGTTATACCTAGAATGCTTACAGATTACAAAATAATGAGCTCTCCCCAAATGCTTAAGGAGTAGGGTTTAAGGGGCAATTTGAGAGAAGTTTGAAGAAATGATAAAATGACAACATTTATTTTATTCAAAATAAAGGTGTTTTGTTTGTTTTTGCTTATTCCCTTGTACAGAAATAATATTTTTTTGTAAATTATCCCAAGTATATTGCGATAACTATTTGCATCAGCTTTTTAAGTATAGTTGTGAGTATATATTTGAGTAGTAGGTACCAAATGTAAATACATTTTACTAACCTGAGTACCATACGTAACTGAGCAAAAAACATTTGTAGATAAAATATAGAATTTCAATTATGATACTCAGTAAATTCAGCAAATTAAACTTACAATATTAGTTCTGTAACTGATTACATTAAGTATATCAAACTTAGAACATTAGTTCTATGATTTGAAGGACTTAAGCAGATCAACAACAAAAAAATTGTTCTGAATCTGATAAAATTAAGTTGAATGAAAGGAATTTTTGAGATCTGTTAGTTGTTCGCACACCTCATAAGGATTCGCCCCATTATTTCAATTTTCACCTTAAATGACATAGTCAAATCTAACTGCCTGTAGCTCATGCCCTGAAGCAACGATATGCATATTATTGGTACCATTTGAAAGAAAACACTTTGAAGTTTGGGGAAATGTGAAAGGAATGTAGGAGAATATAACTCAACAGACCACGTGCAATTTAGATTTTGGCCAATAGATGGCAGCAGTGTATGGGCAACGTTTTAGACTGATCCAATGAACCATTGAATTTCTGTTCAAAATGTTGTATCAAGACTGCCCAAATGTGCCTAATTTGTTTATTAATAACTTTTGATGTTCAAAATTGTGCACTCTCCTCAAACAATAGCATGGTATTCTTTCACTGCAATAGCTACTATAAATTGGACAGTGCAGTTAGATTAACAAGAATTTAAGCTTTCTGCCAATATCAGATATGTCTATGTCCTGGGAAATGTTATTTTTACTTACAACCTCATGCTAATCGCATTAGCCTACGTTAGCTCAACCGTCCCGTGGAAGGGACACCAATCCCGATGAAGTTTTAATATATTTGAGTTTGGTATACACTAAAAGCAAAGTATATTATACTTAAAAGATCCTCTTGTTGGATTTATTTAAAAAGCTGATGCAAATAGTTACCTACATTTTTATAAGTAAAAGGGGCACAATATTTTTTACAGTGTATAATGTTTCAGTCTTTGACATACATGTTTGACACAGATGAGAAATGGTCGTATAAATGCAGCTCACAGACTGAAAATATTTGCCTTGAGCCTTTGTCTGAGCCTGAAAATGATTGGATGTGACTCTAACCACTTCTCGCTTCTCCCTAGGCTGCAGCCGTAATGGCATAACCTAAATATAGCAGTGAATCAATCATAAACATACACGCACCTCATAACCCTAATTTGGGTCACACTTCAATGGCTTCATTCCAGAGATGAGAATAGGCAAGAGAACGAGTGCTTGTATGAAGATGTAGGGACCAGAGCTCCTGTCTATCAACACAATATCACACTCAATATGTGCAAATATGTTCAAAAAGCAGATTTTGTGCATGTTTTTGTTTGTCTTAGTGTGAAAATACAACATTTTCGTGCGGCTTAATATATATTTTTGTGGGACAAACTTCGGAACAATCTTTTGAAAGTTATTGGAGTAATGCGTATCGGGCAATGGTCTTCTACACTGCCTTTTTTTATGTCCCACATTTATTTATATAAAAAAGCTTGTTAACAACCCAATATTGTTAATCAACCAGGTTGTCACCAAAATACTAATAATATAATAGTTGCCTTAGGTTTTGGAATTTTTTATGAATAATGCCAATGCTGTTTCTATGCTTGTTTTCACTTAATACTTTTGGTGCTATGTCAGATTTTATGAGGGTTGCCAGATTGGAATAAAAATCTGTATTTGTGACCCGTTTCAGGAAACTAGGCATATGTCGTGGGTCACTACTTCACACGAGAGCCATTTGAACGTAAGATTTTTTAAAAATCAAAATGCATTTGTTTTGGCAGAAATGCCTTCTGGAACATGTGAACTTTCATGTGTTACAATTGTTAAATTACGAGACTAGTTAGTTTAGCCACAGAAAAAGCCAGCAACCTCCCCACTAGCCATGATTGGCTGAGATAATGAGTGGGCTGGACATGCCAAGAGATGAGTTCGGATTGGTCTGCCATATAGCGCACTGCTGTCTGTTTGAGCTGATCAGTATGTGTAGACAATCCTGTCTAACGTGTCTTTAATATATATATATATATATATATATATATATATATATATATATATATATATATATATATATAGCTTAGTAGAACTGCATAAGTGTTGCTTTCCACTTTTTGGAGGACCGAGTTTTGAAATTAGTGAAATTAGAGTACGATAGCTAAGGAGATTGAGAAAACACCTGTCTCCGGATTACATCTTCAAACTAAGGGCAACCATGGCATCCATGACAGGGAGAAGTGTCCAACCATGATGTACACAGGTAAGATAGTCTAGCTAGCTACATTTTCAGATATTACACATTTCTAATTTTGACATCATTTTTTTTATTTCAAGTTAAAGTGTACTGTTAGCTAGCTAAATAACGTTAGCTGGCTGGATCACTAGCTAACGTTACGTGTATAATCTTATTATTCGTATCTCAGAGCCATTTGCTTGGCTAGTTATAGCCTAATGTTAGCTAGCTAACATTTAACCGAGTTGGTTAGCTACATGCAGATTCATTCAGAGTAGTAACATCATGAGTTGGGATTATAGTTCATTGTTTATCTAGCTAGCTAGCTACATGTCTTAACAAAAGACTCCACTATGCAAGCGACCATTTCGGGTGCGTTTGTAAATTCAGTCTGGCCATCTACTCCGATTTCAGTGCCCTCTCTTCTAAGTGTGCCAGATTGTATATACGAATGCTCAACTTCCATTGAATAGGGCCGGTGTCAGTAAACGTCGGGAAAAAAACATAATTAAACCCTACTCATCGGCCAGAGCGTCCCCTGTGCGCTCTGAACGCTCCAAGAGCGAAACGCTCTGAATTTACAAACAGACAATCTGACAGCACTGTTGCAGTCACCAACGCTCTGGATAACACAAAAACAGCCTAACCAGCTCTGCTAGGGCAAGTAATGGTCAGTGAGCTGTTTTCTCATTTGTGTCTGGAAATAGCTAGCAAGTTAGCCAGTTAGCTTGGGTGCTTGACTGCTGTTAGTACAGAACGCTCGGATCAACTCTTAAAGAGATGGGTCGGGCTAAAGCTTAACCTGTTTGGGATAGGGGGCAGTATTTTCACGGCCGGATAAAAAACGTACCCGATTTAATCTGGTTACTACTCCTGCCCAGAAACTAGAATATGTATATAATTAGTATATTTGGATAGAAAACACTCTAAAGTTTCTAAAACTATTTGAATGGTGTCTGTGTGTATAACAGAACTCATATGGCAGGCCAAAACCTGAGAAGATTCTATACAGGAAGTGCCCTGTCTGACAAGTTGTTCTACTTCTAGGGCATCTCTATCAAAAATACAGCATCTCTGCTGTAACGTGACATTTTCTAAGGCTTTCATTGTCTCTCAGAAGGCGCCAGAAAGTTGAATGAGAGCTCTCCAGTCTCTGGGCGAAAACAGCAGGGGTTTTTGTGAGTGGTCCTTCTGGGAACAATGACACTGGTGCGCGCGTGCACGAGACGACTCAATTTTTTTCTTTCAGTGTTTGAACGAATACAACGTCGTGCGGTTGGAATATTATCGCTATTTGACGAGACAAATCACATAAAAATGTATTTTAAACAGCGTTTGACATGCTTCGAAGTACGGTAATGGAATATTTTGACATTTTTTTGTCACGAAACACGCCGGCGCGTCACCCTTCGGATAGTGACTTGAACGCACAAACAAAACGGAGCTATTTGGATATAACTATGGATTATTTGGAACCAAAACAACATTTGTTGTTGAAGTAGAAGTCCTTGGAGTGCATTCTGACGAAGAACAGCAAAGGTAATCCAATTTTTCTTATAGTAAATCTGAGTTTGGTGGGTGTCAAAATAGCTAGCCATGATGGCCGGGCTATCTACTCAGAATATTGTAAAATGTGCTTTCACTGAAAAGCTATTTTAAAATCGTACACAGCGATTGCATAAAGGAGTTCTGTATCTATAATTCTTAAAATAATTGTTATGTTTTTTGTGAACCTTTATCGTGAGTAATTTAGTAAATTCATTTTCGGTGGGTATGCTAGTTCTGAACGTCACATGCTAATGTAAAAAGCTGGTTTTTGATATAAATATGAACTTGATTGAACAAAACATGCATGTATTGTATAACATAATGTCCTAGGAGTGTCATCTGATGAAGATCATCAAAGGTTAGTGCTGCATTTAGCTGTGGTTTTGGGTTTTGTGACATTATATGCTAGCTTGAAAAATGGGTGTGTGATTATTTCTGGCTGGGTAGTCTCCTGACATAATCTAATGTTTTTCTTTCATTGTAAAGCCTTTTTGAAATCGGACAATGTGGTTTGACAAAGGAGAGTCTTGTCTTTAAAATGGTGTAAAATAGTCATATGTTTGAAAAATGGAAGTTTTGGGATTTTTGAGGTGTTTGTAATTCGCGCCACGCTATACCATTGGATATTGGCGAGGCGTTCCGCTAGCGGAACATCTAGATGTAAGATTAAGAGGGTGTGAATGATGCTGAAGGGGTGTTGACCAAGAAGAGCTCTCTGGTTGGTATCAAAACATTCAAAAGCCATTTTCTCAAAAGTGAGGTTACAAGTTCATCAACTTTCAAAGCAGAATGACTTTCCCATTGTTCCTCAAACGCAGTGTATGATATACCATTTTGTAGCTCTGTGTCTCAGCTTTTATCCAATGTAAAAAACACAATTTCAAATTTTGCCAAAATAAGACTGAATCAAGGCGGTCAGTCACATTTGTCTTATGTTTTTGTAATCGATGAAGGTATTTGATTGGGGAATAGGGATACATTTTCAAAATAGGAAATTCATCTGTTTGGTTTAAATTCCCCTCAAGCAACTGCATGGTATTTGCAACTATGACGAGTCTGGACTATGATCAATTAAGCCATATCAATGCAGTTAAACAGGTTAATGTAAAATAAGGAATTATGATGGCTTGCACTTCCAAGGCCATTTCATGATGATTATTATGGTTGTGTCAATCATGTTATGTACTTAAGCTATTGTAACAAGGTATATGCCAGCATTGTAGGCCTACTGCCTCTGCCAAGAGGCCTACTAGGCTTTCATGGCAACAGCTGTTAGAGCTCACTTTGCCACATATAAGCCCTGGTTAGAGTCCCTGTTGTAGCTTTCACTTTCTTACACTACATTTGTGGCAGAGTTGGGGTCACGTCTAGCTCATGTCTAGTTATGTGATCTAATGGTGGGAAGCATTCTGTTTTTCATCATTGTGTTGGGTGATTTATCTAGTGAACAATGGACAAGCAACAATGGGCATGACGGATAGAAGTAGTCACTACAGAAATTGCTATGCCCTGATCAGTTATTCAGAAGAAAATCCTCTGTGACTGTCTAATTTACAAGTTAACTTACCTGTGTGGACCCAAAACAAACACATTCTGCACATTTACAAAGTACCTGTTTAAAGTGTTATTACAACCATGGTGTTCTTTTGTTACTGAAGTTTATAAACTCAGCAAAAAAAAGAGAAGTCCCTTTTCAGGACCGTCTTTCAAAGATAATTCATAAAAATCCAAATAACTTACCAGATCTTCATTGTAAGGGTTTAAACACTGTTTCCACATGCACCTGTGGAACGGTCGTTATGACACTAACAGCTTACAGACGATAGGCAATTAGGTCACAGTTATGAAAACTTAGGACACTAACAGGCTAACCACACTGCTCGCGTCACGTAGAAATCTATGTTATTCAATTATTGCACCCACACTGCTCGCACGCGCCAATGAGTGTCTGGGTTGCCAAGGGTTAAAATAGAATTCCTGCAAGTCCTGCCTTTCCCATCTCCTCATTGGTTTATAGAAGCAGGTACCCACGTGCCTTCTCCTCATTGGTTATACCCACATGGGTGACTGAAAGACGAACGAGGTCAGTGGCGGTAATGCACCTAATTTATGAAATTTGCCAATCGCATTATAAAGTCAAGAGAAGAAATAGCCTGGAAGGAGAAGAGATGACTAGAAACGATTCGGTTGACCGTTTTATGTTTGGATTAATTGTCGGAGTAGAGGACCTTGTGCATTTCAGGTAAAATAGCAACTCAATGTTTATATCCAAGGACAAATTAGCCAGCAACAGCAATCTAGCTAAATAGGACAAATTAGCTATCAAGTGAAAGCTAGCTAGCTAAATTGCCATACATGTTTAATGCTTTTCGACCTGTCCCCAAATTAATATAATTAGTTCAGTTTGTTTTGATATTTTAACCTGTTTGTCGTGATCACGTTTGGTGTGGGGAAACAAAATACATTTATGCATGATGGCGCACGCACGCAGCCGGTTTGGGTTCCGTGTAAAGAGAGAGACATTCCTGGCAAAAAGTGCTCTTCACTGACGAGTCAAGGTTTTGTCTCACCGGGGGTTGATGGGCAGATTTGCATTTATCGTCGAAGGAATGAGCATTACACAGAGGCCTGTACTCTGGAGCGGGATCGATTTGGAGGTGGAGGGTCCATCATGGTCTGGGGCGGTGTGTCACAGCATTATCGGACTGAACTTGTTGTCATTGCAGCCAATCTCGACGCTGTGCATTACAGGGAAGACATCCTCCTCCCTCATGTGATACACTAACTGCAGGCTCATCCTGACATGACCCTACAGCATGACAATGCCACCAGCCATACTGCTCATTCTGTGCGTGATTTCCTGCAAGACAGGAATGTCAGTGTTCTGCCATGGCCAGCGAAGAGCCCGGATCTCAATCCCATTGATCATGTCTGGGACCTGTTGGATCGGAGGGTGAGGGCTAGGGCCATTCCCCCCCAGAATGTCCAGGAACGTGCAGGTGCCTTGGTGGAAGAGCGGGGTAACATCACACAGCAATAACTGGCAAATCTGATGCAGTCCATAAGGAGGAGATGCACTGCAGTACTTAATGCAGCTGGTGGCCACACCAGATACTGACTGTTACTTTTGATTTTGACCCCCCCTTTGTTCAGGGACACATTATTCCATTTCTGTTAGTCACATGTCTGTGAAACTTGTTCAGTTTATGTCTGAGTTGTTGAATCTTGTTATTTTCATACAAATATTTACACTTGTTAAGTTTGCTGAAAATCAACGCAGTTGACAGTGAGTGGACGTTTCTTCTTTTGCTGAGTTTATATGTAACAACCTGACAATGATCCACATCATATGGGTAGTGTAACGCCCTGGCTATAGAAAGGTTTTTTTTGTTCGTTATTTTTGTTAGGCCAGGGTGTTACATTGGGTGGGCGTTCTATGTTCATTTTTCTATGTTGGCTGGTTTCTTTTGTTTGGCCGTGTGTGGCTCCCAATCGGGCACAGCTGTAGTTCGTTGTTGCTGATTGGGAGTCACACATAAGTAGCCTGTTTTTTCCTTTCGGGTTTGTGGGTGATTGTTTTCTGTTTAGAGTATTTCCTGACAGGACTGTTTTGCTGTCGTCTTTTGTTTATTTTTGTAGTGTTCTCTTTTTCAATTAAATTTCAAGATGAACACACATCCTCCGCTGCACCTTGGTTTCATTACTACGACAGCCGTTACAGGTAGACAAATAATGTATATTTTTTTCTCTTTTTTTAGGATGCAAACCAGTAATATGAATCCCTGTTGATCTATCCTGTTCTGATCTAATGAGATGGATGTAGGATTTTCTACGGCCTAAAATCGAGGCCTTCCCCAGCCATGAAGGACGAAGCTAGGCCCCTCTTGGTTCTCATTGGTGAAGACTGAACTCAAGCTAGGGGTTACATGTCACTCCTATACCAACATGTTATACCCCATAGGCTGCAAAAAAAACTTTTGAAGATGATGTAACTTGTATCATTATTATAGGGCTGTGAAATCCATAGCCAAATGTCTTCAGACTGAGAATTTCTCACTGGAAATTGCTGCTGAAATGGAACATAGCTTAGCTTGGGTTAGGGTATTTAATTAATTTGGAGACTCTCCTATTACACTATTCCCAACATCTTGCACCCCATAGGTTATACATAAACCCATTTTAAGCTGATATAACTTGTATCATTATTATAGGGCTGAGAAACCCATAGCCACATGTCTTTAGACTGAGCATTTCTCACCATTTATTTACGGAGAGCAATTTCCATTTTATAACAAATAGTGTCCAATCTGGCAAACCTCATAAAATTAGACATAGCCTTGTATAAAATGCATTATGAATAAAATTGTGTAGGCCTACTGTTGCCTACACGAAAAAAGGGCCTTTCTGACTAGTGCACCATTATCTCAAAGTATTAAGTGAAAACACGCATAGAAAACAGTATTGGCATTAATAAAATAAAAAAACAACGTAAGGCAACTATTATATTATCATTATTTTGGTGACAACCTGGTTGATTAACAATGTTGTGTTAACGAGTTTGTTTTTTATGTAAATAATTCTGGGATACAAAAATAATGCAGTGTAGAACACCATTGCCCATCGTGTATAGCTCTAATAACTTTAAAAAAAGATTGTACCGAAGTTTGCCCCGCCTCCAAAAATTATTTTCCTATTAATTAAGTCGCACCAAACTTTGTCTTTTCCTGTGAATTACATCGCACAAAAATGTGTCTTTCACAGGAATTAAGCCATGCAAAAGTGCAGGAAAATGCACAAAATCTGCTGAAATACTTTTTCTACATGCAAGAATTGACTGTGAGATTGCCACATTTTAAACATTAAATACATGCTCATGAACTTTGGCGACTAATAAGTATTTTTTTAACTTCCCACTTTGGGCTGGATGTGTCAATGTGTAGTTTATATATGCATAATCTATGAGTAGAATGACTATCTTACCTCAATTAGCCACAAAATCCCTAGTTTGAAAGCGACTGTTTTCTGGAAGCACCATTTCCTCCACATGGGTCAGCCCCCGAGCAAATTCAAGTTCTAGCCAATGAGCTTCATCCTCTCGCCATTTGAGTGGCAGCTAGCAAGGTGACGTGGCGCACATATCTGCACATATGTGAAGTAATATACCATCTTCAGGGAAGACTTTTGGCTCTTGAGGCAAATTTCAGAACTACTGGCTAAAAGGTATACAAAAGCAGCGGAGAATCCCTTTAATTAACAACGCTTTACTTTGTGCCTTTACATCCTGTCATACTCAGCATTGCGTGTCAGCCTTTGGGTCCCTGTGAACTCTTCACCTACCCTGGAGTCTGTGTGCTGCTGTCACATGGCTTCTCTTCACTAGGCCATAATCAGAGTGGCGTTGCATGGGGGTGGAGATGGTTTGCGGTTTGTCCAGCTAGTGTCTCCGGACCAGCCATGTCTTTGTCCAGGTGTGTTATGCTTCATGCAGAAGGCTTTTATGATCACATACTGTACTCTTCAGTGCAGACAATGGAGACCAGACTCTTGTGAATCACACACAGTATTCTGCCATTTACATATCTGGAGATTTTCCAGACTGGAACTACATTACAATCATGTCATGCTTTGACATGACAACCTAGAAAGTACATAGGGCCTTGTTGTAAGAAAATTATCCATCACAACTTTTAATCTCTGAAACAGAACCAAACCACAAGAAAGGTACGGCTTTGACATAGCACAAGGTTTTTACAAAGTAGTGCAGTTCCTTACTCCCACTCAATCTGGTCTGTACAAATCTTCTCCAATTTGTTGCCGTGCATGGTCTTTTTAATGTAACAACACAAAACCATATGGCATGCTCAAGAATCCATGGCATCTGTAGTGGATTCAAACTGTTCAGACTTCAGATGTTAAAAACTTCTTAAGGTATAGGGGGCAGTATTTTCACGACCGGATGTAAAACGTACTCAAATTAATCTGGTTACTACTCTGGCCCAGAAACTAGAATATGCATATTATTAGTAGATTTGGATAGAAAACACTCTGAAGTTTCTAAAACTGTTTGAATGGTGTCTGTGAATATAACAGAACTCATATGGCAGGCAAAACCTGAGAAAAATTTAACCAGGAAGTGGTGGATCTGAGAATTGCAGTTCTTCTTTCTAATCCCTTTCAAAACTACAGTGTCTGTGGGGTCACGTTGCACTTCCTAAGGCTTCCATTGGCTGTCAAAAGCCTTCAGAAAGTTGTTTCCTCCATCTCCTGTATCCAGGCAGAGTATAGGAGCTCAGTCACTGAGTGGATTGCCTGGGGACAAAGGGATTGGATATGTGCGGTCCCGCGAGCGCGCCGTTCCTTCTTTTTCTCCTTGAATGAATACGCTATTGTCCGGTTGGAATATTATCGCATTTTTACGTAAAAAATACCATAAAGATTGATTTTAAACAACGTTTGACATGCTTCTAAGAACGGAAATGGAACATTTTGACTTTTCGTCTCTGGTACCGCGCTCGCGCATTATGCCTTTGGATAGTGCTCTGTACGCACGAACAAAACGGAGGTATTTGGACATAAATATGGATTATTTCGAACAAAAACAACATTTCTTGTGGAAGTAGCAGTCCTGGGAGTGCATTCTGATGAAGATCAGCAAAGGTAAGAGAATATTTATAATACTAATTCTGAGTTTAGGTGACCCCGAACTTGGCGGGTGTCTGTATAGCTTGCTGTGATGGCGAGCTATGTACTCAGAATATTGAAAAATGTGCTTTCTCCGTAAAGCTATTTTAAAATCCGACACAGCGGTTGAATAAAGGAGTACTGTATCTATAATTCTTAAAATAATTGTTATGTATTTTGTCAACGTTTATGATGAGTATTTTTGTAAATTCACCGGACGTTTTTGGTGGGAATACATTTTCTGAACATCATGCGCCAATGTAAAATGCTGTTTTTGGATATAAATATGAACTTTATCAAACAAAACATATATGTATTGTGTAACATGATGTCCTAGGAGTGTCATCTGATGAAGATCGTCAAAGGTTAGTGCTTCATTTAGCTGTGTTTTGGGTTTTTGTGACATATATCCTTGCTTGGAAAATGGCTGTGTTTTCTTTTGTCTTTCGCTGTAAAGCCTTTTTGAAATCAGACAATGTGGTTAGATTAACGAGAGTCTTATCTTTAAAATGGTGTAAAATAGTTGATTGTTTGAGAAAATGAAATTGAGATTTTTTATGTATATCGCGCCATGCTATTTCACTGGCTGTTGAATAGTGTGTCCCGCAAGTGGGACGGTAGCGTCCCACGTACATTTACATTTTACATTTAAGTCATTTAGCAGACGCTCTTATCCAGAGCGACAGAAGTTAAATTGTGAGTGAATGCAATAAATCTAACAAATTCACAAAGACTACCTTAAACACACAAATGTAAAGGGATGAATAAGAATATGTACATATAAATATATGGATGAGCGATGGCCGTGCGGCATAGGCAAGATGGAGTAGATGGTATAGAATACAGTATATACATATGAGATGAGTAATGTAGGATATGTAGACATTATTAAAGTGTCGTTATTTAAAGTGACTAGTGATATCTTTATTAAATGAATTATTTACATTTATTAAAGTGGCCAGAGATTTGAGTCCGTATGTTGGCAGCAGCCACTCTATGTTAGTAATGGCTGTTTAACAGTCTGATGGCCTTGAGACAGAAGCTGTTTTTCAGTCTCTCGATCCCAGCTTTGATGCACCTGTACTGACCTCGCCTTCTGGATGATAGCGGGGTGAACAGGCAGAGGCTCGGGTGGTTGTTGTCCTTGATGATCTTTTTGGCCTTACTGTGACATTGGGTGGTGTAGGTGTCCTGGAGGGCAGGTAGTTTGCCCCCGGTGATGCATTGTGCAGACCTCACTACCCTACGGAGAGCCTTGCGGTTGTGGGCAGAGCAGTTGCCGAACTCGTCTGTGGACCTATTGGGGCGGTAAGACAATTGGAGTGGGTATCGGGTATCAGGTAGGGTGGAGGTGATATGATCCTTGACTAGTCTCTCAAAGCACTTCATGATGACAGAAGTGAGTGCTACGGGGCGATAGTCATTTAGTTCAGTTACCTTAGCTTTCTTGGGAACAGGATCATTGGTGGCCATCTTGAAGCATGTGGGCACAGCAGACTGGGACAGGATTGATTGAATATGTCGGTGAACACACCAGCCAAAAAGGGTTAAAAAATGGTCTGCGTATGCTCTGAGGACACGGCTAGGGATGCTGTCTGTGCCTGTAGCCTTGCGAGGGTTAACACGTTTAAATGTTTTATTCACGTTGGCTACGGTGAAGGAGAGCTCACAGGCTTATGTAGCGGGCCGTGTCAGTGGCACTGTATTGTCCTCAAAGCAAGCAAAGAAGTTGTTTAATTTGTCTGGGAGCAAGACGTCAATGTCCTCAACGTTGCTGGTTTTCTTTTTGTAATCTGTGATTGACTGTTGACACTCCCACATATACTCAGCAAAAAAAGAAACGTCCCTTTTTCAGGACCCTGTCTTTCAAAGATAATTCGTAAAAATCATTGTAAAGGGTTTAAACACTGTTTCCCGTGCTTGTTCAATGAACCATAAACAATTAATGAACATGCACCTGTGGAACGGTCATTATGACATTAACAGCTTACAGACAGTAGGCTATTAAGGTCACAGTTATGAAAACTTAGGACACTAAAGAGGCCTTTCTACTGACTCTGAAAAACACCAAAAGAAAGATGCCCAGGGTCTCTGCTCAGCTGCGTGAACATGCCTTAGGCATGCTGCAAGGAGGCATGAGGACTGCAGATGTGGCCAGGGCAATAAATTGCAATGTCCGTACTGTGAGACGCCTAAGACAGCGATACAGGGAGAAAGGACGGACAGCTGATCATCCTCGCAGTGGCAGACAACGTATAACGACACCTTTTTTATTTATTTTATTATTTATTACAAAAAACAGAAGGGGTAACATTAAGTATTAGAACATGAAGGACAAACAATACACCATCAAGACACAATCAAACATGTATCAGTCTTTCCATAACAGAGCCATCCTTATTTGTGAGGGTGCGTGTGCATGATAGTGATATAAAATATGTCATATTTTCCTTTTTCATGATCACAATCTTGTGAAACCTGAACCCTCCAAGTCCCCCCACAGTTCCCCAATAGCTGTCCCTCAACCATTCGAGAACCCTCCTACAGTCCCCCCCAGAAGAAAAAAAAGAAAAAATACAATTAGTTCCATTCCCCACCCCCAAGAATCCCACAATGCGCCAACAACCAAGAGAATGAACTAAAGAGAAAAAAGGAAAAGACAGAAGAAAACAGCAAACAACAATGCCAAAAAATTAAAACAAAATAATACATTTAAAACAAAGGACATCAAGGACAACTGAAATCATAACAGCAATGGCAATGTTTGTGTGCATGTCTGGCACTATTACATGTATGTGTGTGTTCTTGTATGTGTTTATTTGAATGAGAGTGTGTGTATATGCATGTGTACAAACACCTGCACGGCATCAGCCTCAGGCAAACCGGCATTAGTTGTAAAAACACTGCCACTTAGTGTCATTTAAATGTACATTTACATTTACATTTAAGTCATTTAGCAGACGCTCTTATCCAGAGCGACTTACAAATTGGTGCATTCAAATCAAATCAAATCAAATTTATTTATATAGCCCTTCGTATATCAGCTGAAATCTCAAAGTGCTGTACAGAAACCCAGCCTAAAACCCCAAACAGCAAGCAATGCATGTGAAAGAGGCACGGTGGCTAGGAAAAACTCCCTAGGAAAAACTCCCTAGAAAGGCCAAAAACCTAGGAAGAAACCTAGAGAGGAACCAGGCTATGAGGGGTGGCCAGTCCTCTTCTGGCTGTGCCGGGTGGATATTATAACAGAACATGGTCAAGATGTTAAAATGTTCATAAATGACCAGCATGGTCAAATAATAATAATCATTGTAGTTGTCGAGGGTGCAACAAGCACGTCCGGTGAACAGGTCAGGGTTCCGTAGCCGCAGGCAGAACATTTGAAACTGGAGCAGCAGCATGGCCAGGTGGACTGGGGACAGCAAGGAGTCATCATGCCAGGTAGTCCCGAGGCATGGTCCTAGGGCTCAGGTCCTCCGAGAGAAAGAAAGAAAGAGAGAAAGAGAGAATTAGAGAGAGCATATTTAAATTCACACAGGACACCGGATAAGACAAGAGAATACTCCAGATGAAACAGACTGACCCTAGCCCCCCGGCACATAAACTACTGCAGCATAAATACTGGAGGCTGAGACAGGAGGGATCAGAAGACACTGTGGCCCCATCCGATGATACCCCCGGACAGGGCCAAACAGGAAGGATATAACCCCACCTACTTTGCCAAAGCACAGCCCCCACACCACTAGAGGGATATCTACAACCACCAACTTACCGTCCGAAGACAAGGCCGAGTATAGCCCACAAAAATCTCCGCCATGGCATAACCCAAGGGGGGGCGCCAACCCAGACAGGAAAACCACGTCAGTGACTCAACCCACTCAAGTGACGCACCCCTCCCATGGACGGCATGGAAGAACACCAGTAAGTCAGTGACTCAGCCCCTGTAATAGGGTTAGAGGCAGAGAATCCCAGTGGAAAGAGGGGAACCGGCAAGGCAGAGACAGCAAGGGCGGTTCGTTGCTCCAGCCTTTCCGTTCACCTTCACACTCCTGGGCCAGACTACACTTAATCATAGGACCTACTGAAGAGATAAGTCTTCAGTAAAGACTTAAAGGTTGAGACTGAGTCTGCGTCTCTCACATGGGTAGGCAGACTATTCCATAAAAATGGAGCTCTATAGGAGAAAGCCCTACCTCCAGCCGTTTGCTTAGAAATTCTAGGGACAATTAGGAGGCCTGCGTCTTGTGACCGTAGCGTACGTATAGGTATGTACGGCAGGACCAAATCGGAAAGATAGGTAGGAGCAAGCCCATGTAATGCTTTGTAAGTTAGCAGTAAAACCTTGAAATCAGCCCTTGCCTTAACAGGAAGCCAGTGTAGGGAGGCTAGCACTGGAGTAATATGATCAAATTCACCTTATGATATCCAGTGGAACAACCACTTTACAATAGTGCATCTAGATCTTTTGGGGGGGGGTTAGAAGGATTACTTTATCCTATCCCAGGTATTCCTTAAAGAGGTGGGGTTTCAGGTGGCTCCGGAAGGTGGTGATTGACTCCGCTGTCCTGGCGTCGTGAGGGAGCTTGTTCCACCATTGGGGTGCCAGAGCAGCGAACAGTTTTGACTGGGCTGAGCGGGAACTGTGCTTCCTCAGAGGTAGGGAGGTGAGCAGGCCAGAGGTGGATGAACTCAGTGTCCTTGTTTGGGTGTAGGGCCTGATCAGAGCCTGAAGGTACGGAGGTGCCGTTCCCCTCACAGCTCCGTAGGCAAGCAGCATGGACTTGTAGCGGATGCGAGCTTCAACTGGAAGCCAGTGGAGAGAGCGGAGGAGCGGGGTGACGTGAGAGAACTTGGGAAGGTTGAACACCAGACGGGCTGCGGCGTTCTGGATGAGTTGTAGGGGTTTAATGGCACAGGCAGGGAGCCCAGCCAACAGCGAGTTGCAGTAATCCAGACGGGAGATGACAAGTGCCTGGACTAGGACCTGCGCCGCTTCCTGTGTGAGGCAGGGTCGTACTCTGCGAATGTTGTAGAGCATGAACCTGCAGGATCGGGTCAACGCCTTGATGTTAGTAGAGAACGACAGGGTGTTGTCCAGGGTCACGCCAAGGTTCTTAGCACTCTGGGAGGAGGACACAAGGGAGTTGTCAACCGTGATGGTGAGATCATGGAACGGGCAGTCTTTCCCCGGGAGGAAGAGCAGCTCCGTCTTGCCGAGGTTCAGCTTGAGGTGGTGAGCCGTCATCCACACTGATATGTCTGCCAGACATGCAGAGATGCGATTCGCCACCTGGTTATCAGAAGGGGGAAAGGAGAAGATTAATTGTGTGTCGTCTGCGTAGCAATGATAGGAGAGACCATGTGAGGATATGACCGAGCCAAGTGACTTGGTGTGTATAGGGAGAATAGGAGAGGGCCTAGAACAGAGCCCTGGGGGACACCAGTGGTGAGAGACAGATTCTCGCCACGCCACCTGGTAGGAGCGACCTGTCAGGTAGGACGCAATCCAAGCGTGGGCCGCGCCGGAGATGCCCAGCTCGGAGAGGGTGGAGAGGAGGATCTGATGGTTCACAGTATCAAAGGCAGCAGATAGGTCTAGAAGGATGAGAGCAGAGGAGAGAGAGTTAGCTTTAGCAGTGTGGAGAGCCTCCGTGACACAGAGAAGGGCAGTCTCAGTTGAATGCCCAATCTTGAAACCTGACTGATTAGGATCAAGAAGGTCATACTGAGAGAGATAGCAGGAGAGCTGGCCAAGGACGGCACGTTCAAGAGTTTTGGAGAGAAAAGAAAGAAGGGATACTGGTCTGTAGTTGTTGATATCGGAGGGATCGAGTGTAGGTTTTTTCAGAAGGGGTGCAACTCTCGCTCTCTTGAAGACGGAAGGGACGTAGCCAGCGGTCAAGGATGAGTTGATGAGCGAGGTGAGGTGAGGTAGGGGAGAAGGTCTCCGGAAATGGTCTGGAGAAGAGAGGAGGGGATAGGGTCAAGTGGGCAGGTTGTTGGGCGGCCGGCCGTCACGAGACGCGAGATTTCATCTGGAGAGAGAGGGGAGAAAGGGGTCAAAGCACAGGGTAGGGCAGTGTGAGCAGGACCAGCGGTGTCGTTTGGCTTAGCAAACGAGGATCGGATGTCATCAGCCTTCTTTTCAAAATGGTTGACGAAGTCATCCGCAGAGAGAGAGGAGGGGGGGGGAGGGGGAGGAGGATTCAGGAGGGTGGAGAAGGTAGCAAAGAGCTTCCTAGGGTTAGAGGCAGATGCTTGGAATTTAGAGTGGTAGAAAGTGGCTTTAGCAGCAGAGACAGAAGAGGAAAATGTAGAGAGGAGGGCGTGAAAGGATGCCAGGTCCGCAGGGAGGCGAGTTTTCCTACATTTCCGCTCGGCTGCCCGGAGCCCTGTTCTGTGAGCTCGCAGTGAGTCGTCGAGCCACGGCGCAGGAGTGGAGGACTGAGCCGGCCTGGAGGATAGGGGACAGAGAAAATCAAAGGATGCAGAAAGGGAGGAGAGGAGGGCTGAGGAGGCAGAATCAGGAGATAGGTTGGAGAAGGTTTGAGCAGAGGGAAGAGATGATAGGATGGAAGAGGAGAGAGTAGCGGGAGAGAGAGAGCGAAGGTTGGGACGGCGCAATACCATCTGAGTAGGGGCAGAGTGAGAAGTGTTGGATGAGAACGAGAGGGAAAAGGATACAAGGTAGTGGTCGGAGACTTGGAGGGGAGTTGCAATGAGATTAGTGGAAAAACAGCATCTCGTAAAGATGAGGTCAAGCGTATTGCCTACCTTGGAGTAGGGGGGGAAGGTGAGAGGGTGAGGTCAAAAGAGGAGAGGAGTGGAAAGAAGGAGGCAGAGAGGAATGAGTCAAAGGTAGACGTGGGGAGGTTAAAGTCACCCAGAACTGTGAGAGGTGAGCCATCCTCAGGGAAGGAACTTATCAAGGCATCAAGCTCATTGATGAACTCTCCAAGGGAACCTGGAGGGTGATAAATGATAAGGATGTTAAGCTTGAAAGGGCTGGTAACTGTGACAGCATGGAATTCAAATGAGGAGATAGACAGATGGGTCAGGGGAGAAAGAGAGAATGTCCACTTGGGAGAGATGAGGATTCCAGTGCCACCACCCCGCTGGCTCGATGCTCTAGGGGTATGCGAGAACACGTAGGCAGACGAGGAAAGAGCAGTAGGAGTAGCAGTGTTATCTGAGGTAATCCATTTTTCCGTCAGCGCCAGAAAGTCTAGGGACTGGAGGGTAGCATAGGCTGAGATGAACTCAGCCTTGTTGGCCGCAGACCGGCAGTTCCAGAGGCTGCCGGAGACCTGGAACTCCACGTGGGTCGTGCGCGCTGGGACCATCAGGTTAGAGTGGCAGCGGCCACGCGGTGTGAAGCGTTTGTATGGCCTGTGCAGAGAGGAGAGAACAGGGATAGACAGACACATAGTTGACAAGCTACAGAAGAGGCTACGCTAATGCAAAGGAGATTGGAATGACAAGAGGACTACACGTCTCGAATGTTAAGAAAGTTAAGCTTACGTTGCGAAAATCTTATTGACTAAAATGACGAAAATGCTACCTAACTAACACAACACTACACTAATCAAGTCGTTCCGTTGTAATGTAATAGTTTCTACAGTGCTGCTAGTCGGTAGAGGTTGGCTATTATACAAAAGCAACTTTGTAGCTAGCTAACATAACATAACATAACCCTAATCAAGACGTTCCTTTGTAATGTATTTAGTTTCTACAATGCTGCTCGTCGGAATAGTTGGCTAGGTATGGAACGATGGCGTCGTGGGGGACGGAAATAGCTGGCTAGCTAACCTAGCTAACCTCGATAATTACTAAACTACACAGTTATCAAGCTATGACAAAGACAGCTATGTAGCTAGCTAGCTAACACTGCACTAGTCAAATCGTTCCGTTGTAATGTATTAGTATCTACAGCGCTGCTAGTCGGTAACGGTTGGCTAGCTAGCGGTGTTGACTAGTTAGCAGCTAGCAGCTAGCAGTGTTGACTACGTTAGGAGGACGTAAAAATAGCTGGCCTCGATAATTACTCTAATTACTCTAAACTACACAATTATCTTTGATAGCTAAGAAAAAATTGTTCAGATCAAACAAACCAAACCGTTGTAATGTAAAGAAGTGTAATATTACCTGTGGAGCGAAGCGAAGTGCGAATGCTCGCTCCGGACCGGAAGTTGAAGTACTTTATTATGTTTTATTTTGACTTTTTTTCCCTTTATCTTTTGACCATCATTCTCTCTCTCACACAACAACTCCACTCTCACTTGTCTCCAATTCCACATACCAACCCTCAGGTTCCCTCAGCCCATCCCATCTATCTCTGCTGGCCACCCACTTCGTGTTTCTATGCAACACATATCTTTCAATTATGCTATGATGTTTAACGTACAATTTCAATCTATCTAATCGAATAGAATCTACAGATTACGTGTTGAAGATAAATACTTTTACTAAGAGTATTAGTATATTAGTAATTGACTGACCCGGTCTCTCCAGATCTCCTAACTACTATTTCTAGGGTCAATTTTAGATCAATGCTATGCATTTTCAGCCATTTCTGAACCTGAGACCAGAAACAGGCTACCTGAGGGCAATACCAAAATAAATGGTCTATTGATTCTGTATCCTCACAACAAAATCTGCAGAGCTTCGATGATTTTATGCCCCAAATATTCAACATTTTGTTGGTGGCAAGAGTTCTATGTAAGAATTTTACCTGAAAAGCACAAAGTCTTGAATCTTGCGTTGTTTTATATATCAACTCATACACCCTGTACCATGGAATCGGTACATCAAAAATCTCTTCCCAACTATTTTGCAATCTGTATGGCACAGTTGTCAACATCCTGGTCCTCAAATGAAACTGGTATACTTATCTATTTATGCTATTTTATTCCTCCACCAGTTTTGATCCTTTATATTGGGCAGACAGACCAGTTCCCTACCTCCTCCCGCTGCCACCCGCTTCCTCCATTTTTGGGGCAATGCTGTAATCAATTGGTTGTACTCTTGGATTGAGCAGACCTTCCTGTACAATTCTGATAACTCCATGAAGGACATAACTCTACCATTACAATTTACAATATCATTTAAGAACAAAATACCCTTTTCAAACATCTTTCCCATAAATACAGGGATTTTATCAACCAGCACATTTGAGTTCAGAAATAATACTTGTTGTAATATTTGTTCTATCTTCTCAGGGGGATAAAATTTAAATTGTAGCCAGCTCTGCAATGCTTGTTTGAAAAAGACAGATACTTTGAAAAAAGTATCATTTTCAATTAATCGAAAATGAGACATGGCAATCTGCACAAAGGCATTTTTAAACAATGGATGAGCTTTTCTTATTAATCTACTTGAGAACCATTTAGGGTTCAAATAAAACTTTTGAATGAGTGAAGCTTTTAGAGAGAGGTTTAGTGCTTTTATATTTAATAATCTCAACCCTCCCAATTCATATACATTATATAGATAGGCTCATTTTATTTTGTCTGGTTTAGCATCCCAGATAAAGCGAAATATTTTTTGTTCATATGATTTGAAAAACGAATCATAAGGAGTAGGCAGAGCGAAAAGTAAGTGAGTAAACTGAGATATGACTATGGAGTTATTCAGGGCAATTTTTCCATAAATAGACAGGTATTTACCTCTCCATGGTTGCAGGATCTTGTCTATATTTTCTATTGAAATTCATTGTGGAGAGCTTATTTATATATTTTGTGATATGAATACCGAGTATGTCTACTTCATCATCAGCCCATTTTACAGGTAAGCAGCAGGGTAATGTAAAACTTGTATTTTTTTAAGGATCCAATACGTATTGTTTTACACTTATCATAATTAGGTTTTAGTCCAGAGAGTACAGAAAAGTTATCTAGATCTTTAATGAGACATTGCAGGGATCTAGCTTGCGGACTTAACATAAAACTTGAGTCATCTGCATACATGGACACCTTTGTTTAAGCCTTGGATTTATAATCCTCTAATGTTGTTATTGGATCTGATTTTAATAGCTAGCATTTTGATGGCCATAACGAATAGCAATGGTGATGAATAGTATAATGTATAACGACACCTGCACGGGATCGGTACATCCGAACATCACACCTGCAGGACAGGTACAGGATGGCAACAACAACTGCCAGAGTTACACCAGGAATGCACAATCCCTCTATCAGTGCTCAGACTGTCCGCAATAGGCTGAGAGAGGCTGGACTGAGGACTTGTAGGCCTGTTGTAAGGCAGGTCCTCACCAGACATCACCGGCAACAACATTGCACATTGCACAAAGCCACCGTCACTAGACTAGACAGGACTGGCAAAAAGTGCTCTTCACTGACGAGTCGCGGTTTTGTCTCACCAGGGGTGATGTCGGATTCGCGTTTATTGTCGAAGGAATGAGCGTTACACTGAGGCCTGTAGTCTGGAGCAGGATTGATTTGGAGGTGGAGGGTCCATCATAGTCTGGGGCAGTGTGTCACAGCATCATCGGACTGAGCTTGTTGTCATTGCAGGCAATCTGAATGCTGTGCGTTACAGGGAATACACCCTCCTCCCTCATGTGGTACCCTTCCTGCAGGCTCATCCTGACATGACCCTCCAGCATGACAATGCCACCAGCCGTACTGCTCATTCTGTGTGTGATTTCCTACGTGAAAAGATCCCCCTTTGTTCAGGGACACATTATTCCATTTCTGTGAGTCACATGTCTGTGGAAGTTGTTCAGTTTATGTCTCAGTTGTTGAATCTTGTTATGTTCATACAAATATTTACACATGTTAAGTTTGCTGAAAATAAATGCATTTGACAGTGAGACAATGTTTAATTTTTGGGCTGAGTTTATATCTTGTGTTTTAGCCGTTGAATTACAACTCTACTTTGTCTCTATACTGACGCTTAGCTTGTTTGATTGCCTTGAGGAGGGAATAGCTACACTGTTTGCTTTCGGTCATGTTTCCAGTCGCCTTGCCATGATTAAAAGCGGTGGTTCGCGCTTTCAGTTTTGCGCGAATGCTGCCATCAATCCACGGTTTCTCTTTGGGGAAGGTTTTAATAGTCACAGTGGGTACAACATCACCGATGCACTTGCTAATAAACTTGCTCACCGAGTCAGCGAATACATCAATGTTGTTGTCTGAGGCTATCCGGAACATATCCCAGTCTACGTGATTGAAGCAATCTTTTGCTGTGTACAACAAAAATGATTTAGCTCTATGAACTAGGCCATTAGTGTTCTTTCAAAAATGTACTTTTTTAATGATATTCTGTTGACATAATTGAAAGCATGGTGAAGGGGGAATGGTTCTTGATGGAAATTGGACAAAATTACTTTTTAAAGTTTGAAGCATCACTGAAATGGTATAGAATCCTTTGCAACACAAAATGTATTTTTAATTCCTAAAGTGATGTCTCTCTTCTCCCCAATCCTTTTATATCTAAACCTAAAATCTCAATTAATGAAGCATTATTCCTTCACTTTACCGTATCAATTTCTAAGAAAGAGAGAGGAAAAATAAAACGTCTCCAAAACATAATGCTCTTCAATGCGGACGGCTCCTTCAACTAGTGTTGGAAATTTGCCAATTGTATGACTGTATATTTTCCCTACTGATTTAATCTGCTTGCATATGCTAAAACCCCTTCAGCATTTAACCAAGGAGGACAAGCATGAAAAACTGGGCGTCCCCGCGGTCAAAGCGTCATCCTCAACCTTCTGGATTCGTACCAGCACATACTGAACATGGCCACTGTTGCTTAGCAATGGATAATCAACTAGACAAAACAGACACACATTCATTAGGGCCTTGTAAGATGTTTGAGACATACACAGGCCTATCAGCCATTTATTGTAGGATGATTCACAATGAAATTGCATTATAATCATTACATTGTAAATGTTTGCACAATATTGTAACTTTTTGTGGGCTGGACAAAGCAAAAGCAGCACGTTATCCTACAGTCGTTCTCAAACTGTGGGGCACGCGAGGGGTCGGCACGGGGGGCACAGGGGTCCTGGGGCCCCCCCTGGGGACTGTTTTGGTTTTTGCCCTAGCACTAGATAGCAGATTTAAATAATCAAAGCTTGATGATGACTTGGTTATTTGAATTAGCTGTGTAGTGCTAGGGAAAAAAACTAAATGTGTGCCCAGGAGGGGGCCCCAGGAACGAGTTTGGGAAACCCTGCCTTAGAGTGCTATTTATAACTCTAGAAATGTCCAGATCAACTAGCCCGTGTCAGCAAAAAAATGTTGTTTGTTTTTTTAGCCCATAGATTTTGTTGTAATTTTTTGTCACTCAAATATCACATGAATACACATTAGACATGGCTAAATCTATAGATTTGCAAGAAAATTCACTTTAAAACGGCAAAATGTTCTTTGCACCCCATGATAAAATGTGTAGAATTGAAGGAAATAAGCTTTAAACCTGTAAAATTCTCTCCCAAATGCTGGAAGGTGGCCCAGAGTAAGAAAGTTTGGGAACCCCTGCTCAATATGACACTCAAACTTGAGCATACCGAATCAACTGCATAACCCATGGCACACCTTCAGTGCTTTCAAACAAATAGACTTCCATAGAGGACAATTCATGAAGAGCGCACTTCCACATATCCCCTTTTCGTGCATTAGAGGATTCTATCAGGAGAATGAGACTGTTGTTGAGATCCACTTGAGTGTCTGCCAGACCCGCCCAAGGTTTTCCATGCTAACCGGGCTGGTGAGAGGACTATCCCTCTGACCCAACAGATTGTAAACTATCCCAACCACACATGTGGAGCTCAACAGCAGTGCAGAAATGGTGACTGTGTCATGTACAAATGCTAGGTTAATGAAAAAGCCTCATCTGAAGGCCTGCCATACAGGGCTCAGAGCAGGAGACAACCATCCCTCACAAGTCTGCTCTGGGAAAATAGACATGCAGTCAGTGGATGAAGTACAGAGTTTTTCTTCATCTCTTAGTTCCCTGACTTCAGTTCTTTATTTTTTCACCTTCTAGCAGAGAGCAGTATGGGATATCGCTGTCCCAGAGGCCTTTGTAGCATGACATATGTGTTCCATTACGGCCCATTTCAACAATTTCTCCAGGATTTGTGGCTTCACAGTCTGCTTCAGAAGAGGACTAGGTCCTCCTGATATTGATTTATTTCCGCACCATAACTGTTATTTATATATAATTGACCATCAAAGTTGTAAGAAAGAGAAAGTCAAAAATAGAACCGTAACCATTTATAACCGCAAAAAGGATAACTTTGTGAAAAAAAGTATCAGTAGTAGGTACTGAGGAAAATAAAAAAACATAATTTATCAACCCCAAACACCACCATCGTTGGTCTCTGTTGTATTAATTAGATCCAAAGAATGATTAAGTTACATAAGTTTCTTAAGCATTAGGAAATTAACTGAAAAGCCAAATGTTAATTTATTATTATGGGTTTATTGTATAACATAGTCAAATAATATTTGCATAAGAGCCCCACTAAGAACATCATAAGTGTTATAAAATACATTTATCTCATCAATTATTCCAGAAGTTATTTTTCCATGTGTATATTCTAATCCAGTCTAGTCGAAGCCAGCTGCCTTTGCAAACTTACCCCATGTCTTTCTCCCTTTTCCAGCACTGTCAGTAATCAATCAATGTGACAAACCTTTCAACAGACTAGCAAATCAACAGAAAGCATTTACACAAGCTTGGCTTTGAGAGACCCTGGCCTGTCGGACATCAGTCCTATCCCAAACCAGAGTGTGTCATCCCCAGGGTGGTCTGATTATCATTATTTGTGTGTCTAACAGATATGTGCCTGGAATCTTTTAAACACCACGCACATGCCAGGCACACTAAAAGGGGGGTTCAGTGGCGTCAGCTCGCATAGTTTCAAGACAGCTACTCCGTTTTTATGCAACACAGGCAAGATTTATTGCCATGCTGATTTATTTTGGTCTATTACTGATACTCAGTCCATTAAGGAGAAAGAAAATGAAGTGACAGACACCCAAAATTACTGTGATAACTTGGCTGTTTTGATATGGTACAAATTCACTCTTCTGGACATGTGCCAACATGTTATACTTCACCAAAATCATGTACACCAGATCAGATGTGCATTGCAAAGCTGAGAAATATGTGCAATGAAAGATTAAAATGAAATATCCATATCCATCATCATCATCTGCCATAACATTGGCAGTTTTTGGTACACAACATCCAACAACATCCCACTGCTAGTGTTGATACAGTAGCCGAGTAAAACTGTCATTATCTGTGTCGTTGATGAAGGCTTTCCACACAACTGTAACTGCAAGCGATTTCTCAGAACACTGACTCTCAATAATCTACAACATCTGGAACAGCTATCGAATGCATAAACAAGAGGATGGGGAAGAATTTCATCACACAAAACAGAAGAGACAGCTAGGGAGAGAGAGAGAGAGAGAGAGAGAGAGAGAGAGAGAGAGAGAGAGAGAGAGAGAGAGGAGAGAGAGAGAGAGAGAGAGAGAGAGAGAGAGAGAGAGAGAGAGAGAGAGAGAGAGAGAGAGAGAGAGAGAGAGAGACGCTCCTCTAGAGCTTCCCCTGACAGCTCTCTCTCTTATGCTGTGACCTATTGCCTCCTATGCTGCTGGGTTTGTAGATCATGTAGAAACGGTGTTCACACAGAGCGTTAGTCTTTGTAAAACCCTCAGTGCTGGCCTACCGCGCTGAGACAGTGAAAGGAACTGCCAGCAGACACAACTTAGATACAATTGAAGAGATACAACAAGTGATAGATGTATTTACAGCGAGGGAAAAAAGTATTTGATCCCCTGCTGATTTTGTACGTTTGCCCACTTACAAAGAAATGATCAGTCTATAATTTTAATAGTAGGTTTATTTGAACAGTGAGAGACAGAATAACAACAAAAAAATCCAGAAAAACGCATGTCAAAAATGTTATAAAATGATTTGCATTTTAATGAGGGAAATAAGTATTTGACCCCTCTGCAAAACATGACTTAGTACTTGGTGGCAAAACCCTTGTTGGCAATCACAGAGGTCAGACGTTTCTTGTAGTTGGCCACCAGGTTTGCACACATTTTGTCCCACTCCTCTTTGCAGATCTTCTCCAAGTCATTAAGGTTTCGAGGCTGATGTTTGGCAACTCGAACCTTGAGCTCCCTCCACAGATTTTCTATGGGATTAAGGTCTGGAGACTGGCTAGGCCACTCCAGGACCTTAATGTGCTTCTTCTTGAGCCACTCCATTGTTGCCTTGGCCGTGTGTTTTGGGTCATTATCATGCTGGAATACCCATCCACAACCCATTTTCAATGCCCTGGCTGAGGGAAGGAGGTTCTCACCCAAGGTTTGATGGTACATGGCCCCGTCCATCGTCCCTTTGATGCGGTGAAGTTGTCCTGTCCCCTTAGCAGAAAAACACCCCCAAAGCATAATGTTTCCACCTCCATGTTTGATGGTGGAGATGGTGTTCTTGGGGTCATAGGCAGCATTTCTCCTCCTCCAAACACGGCGAGTTGAGTTGATGCCAAAGAGCTCCATTTTGGTCTCATCTGACCACAACACTTTCACCAGTTGTCCTCTGAGTCATTCAGATGTTCATTGGCAAACTTCAGACGGGCATGTATATGTATTCTTGAGCAGGGGGACCTTGCGGGCGCTGGAGGATTTCAGTCCTTCACGGCGTAGTGTGTTACCAATTATTTTCTTGGTGACTATGGTCCCAGCTGCCTTGAGATTCTGGGCTGATTCCTCACCATTCTCATGATTATTGCAACTCCACGAGGTGAGATCTTGCATAGAGCCCCAGGCCGAGGGATATTGACAGTTCTTTTGTGTTTCTTCCATTTGCGAATAATCGCACCAAATGTTTTCACCTTCTCACCAAGCTGCTTGGCGATGGTCTTGTAGCCCATTCCAGCCTTGTGTAGGTCTACAATCTTGTCCCTGACATCCTTGTTGAGCTCTTTGGTCTTGGCCATGGTGGAGAGTTTGGAATCTGATTGATTGATTGCTTCTGTGGACAGGTGTCTTTTTTACAGGTAACAAGCTGCGGTTAGGAGCACTCCCTTTAAGGTGTCAATGATCATATGCTAGAGGAGGAGGAAAGTTCAAGGAACTTCACCGCTCCAACTCTCGGCCCATAACTTTGTCCTGAAAGTGGACCTGAAGAACTATGACTGCTTAGACCTTTCCGATTTCATAGCACCTGTTAAATTATACCAGTAATGGGTTCCTATTGAATTGTGTATATACTGTATATTTTGTAATTTATGGTATGGTATTTTTAACCAAAAGTCTTCAAAGATAAGTTATTGTCCCACATTTTTATTGACTGTGATTACAGAGCAGCTTCACACAGACAAGAGAGACACATGATTATTGACTTTCATCTAATTGATCGCAAACAAAGACTAGGAATTCTGCCATAGAACAACAATTATTAAACAAGTATAAATTATTTTTCATGTCTTAAATCACCCGAGGTTAACTGAACATGAGACAGACATCTTTGTTCTGTAAATAATGAAAACCTCTCTTGTAACCTGAACAAGGTTTTACACCTTATGTTATTTTTAACAAAACATAAATCCATGTAATTGCCAGAATTTATCATGGATGAATAGAAGCACTTTGAACCTCTATAAATTAATTATAATGTTTTTAAATAAATTCATCCTAGCACACTGAAGAGACATAAAGCTACATCATCCTTGTCGTATTTTCATGCATAGCTGACAGCTCAGTTTGCTCACAATTTCAAACAGTTTTCCACTATTTCCCATTTCAGATCTTTTTAAACTCTCCCAATACATAAATACAAAAGCAGCTTTACAACATTAAAGCAAACTGCTTTCTGTGTCAAAAAGAGAGCAAGTGCTAAATATTGATAAGAAACAGCTGGATAGCTTGTATGAGAGTAGAAAGAGGCTGTGCTTTCAACTGTTAAATATAAACATGTGGTCCACATTGCTTTTGATCATGCCCTCAATTTGAAAAATGCCATTAATAATCAACAACCTGGTGATGTAATCTCTTACTGATGTCCTGTAATACCCTGTCACATCTAACAGCCAGAAGACATTACCTCTTTGCACACTCTGTTGACACTTTGACAAGTGATAATGGAATATTCTCTCCAACAGAGGGGCTGGATCAGAACGCATCCCCAGATGCAGGATCTGTTTGACAATGCCCAGTTAGGTTGAATAGAGCTTGGTGATGTGATGTTCTCCACTGAGTTTGACACCAGAATGCATCTGCTTTCTGTGTCTGATCCTGTGGCCTCACAGAGCAACAGCTGCTCCTGCTCAGTGTCAGCACATACAGAACCATCGATATAGTCATCTATCCATCCATCCATCCATCCACCCCACATCTCCGAACAGACCCCCTAGCCAGTCAGCTACCTCAAACCCCTCTGCAGGGATGTGCTTATCACATCAGAGGGGGAAGAATAGAGTAGCATGGAGGCAATTTGCAACTTCTTTAAAAAAAAGGCTGTCAAAGTTTAGTATTTTTATTTTATCAAACAAGGGTGGGACAGGGAGCACACTACTGTATGACATATAGGTATTTTTGTATTAGTCACCATGTTGATATAACCATTTCAATACAGCCTCCTTAAAAAAGGTACTTGTCCTTTCCCAAAATAGGTCTCATTCAAGGTTAATCTGACCTAACACAACATGCCACAGGCCAGTTGACATACTCTGAAAGGGAAAGAATAGGGACATGAACGAAACTCAGGGAAATCTAAAAAAATATTGTGGGCTTGACTTTAGGGTTTCTATTCTTGTTGATTCACTCTGTCACGCTAACGAGTCTCATGAGATAAAGCTCAAAGAAATGACTACTCTGTTGTTCTTTCTCACAGACCACCTGGAGAATGTCCTTACTGACACTCTGGCCTCTGGCTACACTACAGAATCAGACACAGCAAGGCCAGGGATGAGGAGCCTGACATGTTAGCTGCATGCTTATCTACAGATGTAGGATCTTAATTTGATCACCATTTTGTTGCTGAGAATTTTCCTGCATATCCAAACTTGTTGTGTATTCAATGTTTAAAAAGGCTTCTAAACTTTGTAATTTCCACTTTAAAATGTCAGTCTTGATTTGCCCTAACAAAAAAATTATTAAGCCTTAGACATGTAAATTAATTATAATTGACATAACAATTCAGATTTCCTGTTGCTGCAGGATTATTTTCTTGTTGTAGCAAACTGGCTCAAATTAAGAAATGCATTTCTAACATAAGCTGCTGCATTACAAAAATGAACGCAATCTACACTCAATCCCATGTTGCCTATTTAATGTGTCTGGAGTCTGTGAATTTACAGGGATCGAAAGTCTGGTTGAAAATAGCTACATTCTTCAAATGAACAAACCTGTCAAAAAACTTTTGTGGCAGTCTTATAAGGCTGAGAGAGGCTTATTTAATGAAGTTTTGATTTTTCTCTACAGAAGCCTGTATGTTCTTGGACATCCAGGTCAAGTCAGTTTTTACGTCAACCCGGCCACCTCCTCTTTGCAACTAGCATGCGAACGAACGGAGATTGGATGGACTATAGACAGCTTAATTAGACACTGTAGATAGCGTCAAAGGGACTTTCCCTGGGAATCAGCAGCAGGGAAAGAAGGAGTCAGAGAGTCAGATGGTAGTGATACAGAAGCCAACATGGCCAGCGAGGAATGTTCCTCGGATGATAATGAGTCTAGCAAGGCATTCTACTGCACCCTATCCATCATCCTGGCCATTCATGATGTTACACTCAAGGTATTGACTGAGGCATATGGTGACCAAAATCATATCCTTCAGGAGTCACGTTGTCTCTCCTCCCTCTCCATGTAAATAATATTTCAGTCCTCACTTGCAGCCAGTGAGCGAACAAGCAGGCAGACAAAAGACTTACCTCAAAGATCACTTTGTATCTCGGTGTACTGCTGATCAAACTTGACAGTGAAAGGACTGACAGAATCAGTGCAAGTCTGAGAGAGCCCACAATCAGATGAGATTGTGAATCTCAATCAGAACAGTTGGAGAGAGAACGCACAACATAATGTACCATGTGGAGTTTATCATCATCTAGTATAGAGTTTATCATCATCTATTCCAGAGATTATTATCGTCTACAGTCGTGGCCAAAAGTTTTGAGAATGACACAAATATTAATTTTCACAAAGTCTGCTGCCTCAGTTTGTATGATGGCAATTTGCATATACTCCAGAATGTGATGAAGAGTGATCAGATGAATTGCAATGAATTGCAAAGTCCCTCTTTGCCATGCAAACGAAATGAATCCCCAAAAAACATGTCCACTGCATTTCAGCCCTGCCACAAATGGACCAGCTGACATCATGTCAGTGATTCTCTCGTTAACACAGGTGTGAGTGTTGACGAGGACAAGGCTGGAGATCACTCTGTCTTGCTGATTGAGTTCGAATAACAGACTGGAAGCTTCAAAAGGAGGGTGGTGCTTGGAATCATTGTTCTTCCTCTGTCAACCATGGTTACCTGCAAGGAAACACGTGCCCTCATCATTGCTTTGCACAAAAAGGGCTTCACAGGCAAGGATATTGCTGCCAGTAAGATTGCACCTAAATCAACCATTTAAGAACTTCAAGGAGAGCGGTTCAATTGTTGTGAAGAAGGCTTCAGGGCGCCCAAGAAAGTCCAGCAAGCGCCAGGACCATCTCCTAAAGTTGATTCAGCTGCGAGATCGGGGCTCCACCAGCACAGAGCTTGCTCAGGAACGGCAGCAGGTAGGTGTGAGTGCATCTGCATGAACAATGAGGCGAAGACTTTTGGAGGATGGCCTGGTGTCAAGAAGGGCAGCAAAAAAGCCACTTCTCTCCAGGAAAAACATCAGGGACAGACTGATATTCTGCAAAAGATACAGCGATTGGACTGCTGAGGACAAAGGGGTAAAGTCATTTTCTCTGATGAATCCCCTTTCCGATTGTTTGGGGCATCCGGAAAAAAGCTTGTCCGGAGAAGACAAGGGGAGCGCTACCATCAGTCTTGTGTCATGCCAACAGTAAAGCATTCTGAGTCCATTCATGTGTGGGGTTGCTTCTCAGCCAAGGGAGTGGGCTCACTCACAATTTTGCCTAAGAACATAGCCATGAATAAAGACTGGTACCAACACATCCTCCGAGAGCAACTTCTCCCAATCATCCAGGAACAGTTTGGTGACGAACAATGCCTTTTCCAGCATGATGGAGCACCTTGCCATAAGGCAAAAGTGATAACTAAGTTGCTCGAGGAACAAAACATCGATATTTTGGGTCCATGGCCAGGAAATTCCCCAGACCTTACTCCCATTGAGAACTTGTGGTCAATCCTCAAGAGGCGGGTGGACAAACAACAACCCACAAATTCTGACAAACTCCAAGCATTGATTATGCAAGAATGGGCTGCCATCAGTCAGGATGTGGCCCAGAAGTTAATTGACAGCATGCCAGGGCGGATTGCAGAGGTCTTGAAAAGGAAGGGTCAACACTGCAAATATTGACTCTTTGCATCAACTTAATGTAATTGTCAATAAAAGCCTTTGACACTTATGAAATGCTTGCAATTATACTTCAGTATTCCATACTAACATCTGACAAAAATATCTAAAGACACTGAGGCAGCAGGCTTTGTGAAAATTAATATTTGTATCATTTTCAAACCTTTTGGCCACGACTGCAGTACAGAGAGTTTATCATCATCTAGTACAGAGAGTTTATTATCATCGAGTACGGAGAGTTTATCATCATCTAGTACAGAGTTTATCATTATCTAGTACAGAGAGTTTATCATCATCTAGTACAGAGAGTTTAGAATCATCACCAAGTACTGAGAGTTTATCATCATCTAATGCAGAGTTTATCATCATCCAGTACATAGAATTTAGCTTCATCAAGAATAGAGATCATTATCATCTACTTCAGAGAGTTTAGCATCATCTAGTACAGAGATTATTATCATAAAGTACAGAGAGTTTATCATCATCTATTATGGAAATGATTACCATAAAGTACAGAGAGTTTAGCATAATGTAGTACCATGTTCATCATCTAGTAGAGAGATTATTATTATCTATTACAGAGGTTATCATCATCTAGTACAGAGAGCATATCATCATCTAGCACAGAGAATTCATCATCATCTAGTACAGATAGTTTATTATCATTTAGTACAGAGATTATTATCATCTAGTACAGAGAGTTTAGCATCATCTAGTACAGAGTATTATCATCTAGTACAGGGAGTTTATCATCTAGTAGAGAGTTTATCATCATATTTTACATTAGAGTTTAGCATCATCTAGTACAAAGAGTGTCTCATCTAGTACAGAGATGATTATAATCTAGTACAGAGAGTTTAGCATAATCTGGAACAGTGTAACGCGGATCGTCTAATGGGGACCAAGACGCGGCATGTGACGTGCTCATATTCACTTTTATTAAACTCTTAAACAACAAAACGACCGTAAACAGTTCCGTCAGGTGCAACATACACAAAACAGGAAACAACCACCCACAAAACACAGGAAAAAACACCCCTACTAAATAGGACCTTCAATTAGAGGCAACGAGGAACAGCTGCCTCCAATTGAAGGTCAACCCAAGAAACTAAACATAGAAATAGACATACTAGAATAAACATAGAAATATACTAACATAGAACATTAACCAAAACCCCCGAAACACATAAAACAAACACCCCCTGCCACGCCCTGACCAAACCATAATAACAAATAACCCTCTTTACTGGTCAGGATGTGACACAGAGTGTTTATCATCACCTATTACAGTGAGTGTATCATCATCTAGTACAGAGAGTTTATAATCATCTTCTACAGAGAGTTTAGCATCATCTAGTACAGAGAGTTGGTCATCATCTAGTACAGGGAGTTTAGCATCATCTAGTACAGATATTATTATCATTTAGTACAGAGAGATTAGCGTCATCTAGTACAGAGATTATTATCATCTAGTACAGGGAGTTTATCATCATCTAGACCAGAGAGTTTAGCATCATCTAGTACAGATATTATTATCATTTAGTACAGAGAGATTAGCGTCATCTAGTACAGAGTTTATTATCATCTAGTACAGAGAGTTTATAATCTAGTACAGTTTATCATCATCTACAACAGAGAGATTATCACCATCTAGTACAGAGATTATTATCATACAGTACAGAGAGTTTATCATCAGCTAGAATAGGGAGTTTTGCACCATCTAGTATGGAAATTATTTCCATAAAGTACAGAGAGTTTAGCATAATCTATTAGTGTTCATCATCTAGGAGAGTTTATCATCATCTAGTACAGATATTCATCATAATCCAGTACAGAGAGTTTATCATCATCTATTACAGCGGTTATTATCATCTAGTTCAGAGAGTGTATCATCATGTAGTACGGCGATTATTAACATCTTGTACAGGGAGTGTATCATCATTTTGTACAGAGAGTTTAGCATAATCTAGTACAGAGAGTTTATCATCGAGTAGAGAGTTTATCATCTTCAAGTGCAGAGCGATTAGCATCATCAAGTACAAAAATGTATCATCTAGTATAGGGAGTTTATCATCTAGTGGAGAGTTTATCATCATATTTTACATTAGAGTTAAGCATCATCTAGTACAGATAGTTTATTATCATCTAGTACAAAGAGTATCATCATCTTGTAAAGAGAGTTTTTCATAATCTAGTTCAGATAGTTTATTATCATCTAGTACAGAGATTATTATAATATAGTATGGAGAGTATAGCATCATCTAGTTCAGAGATTATTATGATCTGGTATAGAGACTTTACAATCTGGTACAGAGAGTTTATCATCATCTAGTACAGATAGTTTAATATCATCTACTACAGAGATTATTATCATCTAGTACAGAGAGTAAAGCATCATATAGTACAGAGAGTTTATCATCATCCAGTACAGAGAGTTTATCATCTAGTAAAGAGTGTATATCATCATCTAGTACAGAGTGTTTATCATCATCTAATACAGAGATTATTATAATCTAGTACAGAGAGTTTATCATCATCTAGTACAGAGAGTTTAGCATAATCTGGTACAGCGTGATTATCATTAACTTTTACAGCAGTTATTATCTAGTACAGAGATTGTTATCATCTAGAACAGAGAGTTTAGCATCATCTAGTACAGAGAGTTGATCATTATCTGGTACAGATGTCATTATCATCAAGTACAGGGAGTTTATCATCATCTAGTACAAATAGTTTAGCATAATCTGGTACAGAGTGTTAATCATCATCTGTTACAGCCGGTTATTATCATCAAATACAGAGTGTATCATTATATTGTACAGAGAGTTTTTTATCATCTTGAACAGAGTTTAGTATCATCTAGTACAGGGACTTTATCATCATCTAGTACAGAGATTATTATCATCTAGTACAGGGAGTTTATTATCTAGTAGAGAGTTTATTATCATCTTGTACAGAGAGTTTATCATCATCTAGTACAGGGACTTTATCATCATCTAGTACAGAGTTTAGCATCATTTAGTACAGAGAGTTTATCATCATCTAGTACAGGGACTTTATCATCATCTAGTACAGAGATTATTATCATCTAGTACAGGGAGTTTATTATCTAGTAGAGAGTTTAGCATCATCTTGTACAGAGAGTTTATCATCATCTATTACAGAGATTATTATCACCTAGTACAGCGAGTTTATCATCATCCAGTACAGAGAGTTTATCATCATCAGGTACAGATAGTTTTTTGTCAACTAGTACAGAGATTATTATAATCTAGCACAGAGAGTGTTTATCATCATCTAGGACAGAGAGTGTATCATCTAGTACAGAGATTATTATTATCTTGTACATAGTGTATAGTTTAATCTAGTACAGAGTTTATCATCATCAAGAACAGAGTTTATTATCATCTAATACAGAGATTATTATCATCTAGTACAGAGTGTATCATAATGTAGTACAGAGAGTTTAGCATCTAGTACAGAGAGTTTATCATCATCTAGTACAGAAAGTTTATCATCATCTAGTATGGCGAATATTATCATCTAGTACAGAGAGTTTATCATCTAGTATAGAGTTTATTATCATCTTTTAAAGAGAGTTTATCGTCATCTAGGACAGAGATTATTATTATCTAGTACATAGTGTATAGTTTAATCTAGTACAGAGAGTTTATCATCATCAAGAACAGAGTTTATCATCATCTAATACAGAGAGTGTATCATCATCTTGTACAGAGAGTTTATCATTATCTAGTACAGCTAGTTTATTATCATCTAGTACAGAGAGTTTATCATCATCTATTACAGAGACTTTATCACCATCTCGTTTAGAGAGTTTATCATCATCTAGTACAGAGAGTGTATCATCATCTAGTACAGAGAGTTTAGCATAGTTTGGTACTGAGTGTTTTTCATCATCTTTTACAGCAGTTATTATCATCTAGTACAGATAGTTTATTTTCATCTGGTACAGAGATTATTATCATCTAGAACAGAGAGTTTAGAATCATCTAGTACAGACAGTTTATCATCATCTAGTACAGAAAATGTATCATCTAGTACAGCGATTATTATCATCTAGTACAGAGAGATTATCATAATTTTGTACAGAGTTCTTATCATCACCAAATGCTGCGGTTTTTATCATCTAGTACAAAGAGTGTATCATCATCTAGTACAGATATTTTATTATCATCTAGTACGGAGGGTTTAGCATCATCTAGTACAGAGAGTTGATCATCACCTAGTACGGAGATTACTATCATCTAGTATATAGTGTTTGGCATAATCTAGTAAAGTGAGTTTAGCATTATCAAGAACAGAGTTTATCATCATCTAATACAGAGATTTCATCTTCTTGTACAGAGAGTTTATCATCATCAAGTACAGAGATTTAGCATAATCTGGTACAGAGTGTATATCATCATCTATTGCAGCTGTTATTATCATCTAGTACAGAGAGTTTATCATCATCTAGTAAAGAGAGTTTATCATCATCTAGTACAGAGATTATTATCATCTAGTACAAAATGTTTAGCATCATCTAGTACAGAGAGTTTAACATAATCTATTACAGAGATTATTATCATCTAGTACAGGGAGTTTATCATCTAGTGGAGAGTTTATCATCATCTTTTACATTACAGTTTAGCTTCATCTAGTACAGATATTATATTATCATCTAGTACAAAGAGTGTATCATCATCTTGTACAGAGAGTTTATCATCTCGTACAGATAGTTTATTATCATCTAGTATGGCAATTAACATCATCTAGTACAGAGAGTGTATCATCTAGTACAGGGTGTTTATCATCATCTAGTACAGAGAGTTTATCATCATCTAGTTTGGCAATTAATATCATCTAGTACAAAGAGTGTGTCATCTTTTACTGAGAGTTTAGCATAAAGAGAGTGTATCATCATCTAGTACAGAGAGTTTATCATCATCCAGTACAGAGAGTTTATTTTCATCTAGTACAGAGATTATTATAATCTAGTACAGAGTGTTTAGCATAATATGGTACAGATAGTTTATCATCATCTATTACAGAAAGTTTGTCATCATCTAGTATGGCGATTATTATCATCTAGTACAGAGTGTGTATCATCATCTAGTGTAGAATGTTTATCATCATGTACAGAGAGTTTAACATAATCTGGTACAGAGTTCTTATCATCATCAATTACTGTGGTTATTATCATCTAGTACAAAGAGTGTATCATCATCTTGTACAGAGAGTGTATCATCATCTTGTACAGAGAGTGTATCATCATCCTGTACAGAGAGTGTATCATCATCTAGTACAAAGAGTGTATCATCATCTTGTACAAAGAGTGTATCATCATCTTGTACAGAGAGTGTATCATCATCCTGTACAGAGAGTTGATCATCATCTAATATGGAGATTATTATCATCTAGTACATAGTATTTAACAATCTAGTTCAGAGAGTTTATCATCTAGTACAGGGATTATTTTCATCTAGTACAGAGAGTGTATCATCATCTTGTACAGAGAGTTCATCACCATCTAGTACAGAAAGTTTGTCATCACCTAGTTCAGCGACTATTATCATCTAGTACAGATTTATTATCATCGAGTACAGATATTATTATCATCAATCACGAAATGTTTACTATCATCTAGTACAGAGAGTTGAACAATCTATTACAGAGATTATTATCATCTAGTACAGGGAGATAAACATAATCTTTTACATTAGAGTTTAGCATCATCTAGTACATATATTTTATCTGTGGCTCAGTTGCAACGCCAGGGTTGTGGGTTCAATTCCCACAGGGGACCAGTACGGAGAAAAAATGTATGAAATATATGCATTCACTACTGTAAGTCACTCTGGATAAGAGCGTCTGCTAAATGACAATTTATTTGTATTTTTTTTAAATTATTATCATCTAGTACAAAGATTTTATTATCATCTTGTACAGAGAGTTTATCATCATCTAGTACAGAGATTATTATAATCTAGTACATAGAGTTTATCATCATCTATTAGAGAGTTTATCGTCATCTAGTACAGAGAGTTTAGCATCATCTAGTACAGAGCGTTTATCATCATCTAGTACAGGGAGTTTATCATCATGTAGTACAGAGAGTTTAGTATCGTCTAGTACAGAAAGTTTAGCATCATCTAGTACAGAGACTTTATCATCATCTAGTACAGAGAGCTTATCATCATCTTGTACAAAAAGTTTAGCATCATCTCGTACTGAGAGATTATTGTCATCTAGTACAGAGCTTATTATTATCTAGTACAGAGAGTTTAGTATAGAGAGAGTTTATCATCATCTAGTACAGAGAGCTTATCATCATCTTGTACAAAAAGTTTAGCATCATCTCGTACAGAGAGATTATTGTCATCTAGTACAGAGCTTATTATTATCTAGTACAGAGAGTTTAGTATAGAGAGAGTTTATCATCATCTAGTACAGAGAGTTTAGCATAATCTGGTACAGATATTATTATCATCTAGTTTGTAGTTTTGCATAATCTAGTATAGAGAGTTTAGCATATTCCCTGCTCAGATGTGCTCTGATTCAGACAGATGCCATTCCCTCGCATGCTGAATGTGTCTCAAAATAAACATTTATTGACCAGAAAACTTCTCCCTCCTCCCTAGATATCAGATAGCACAATCCATTAGTCTACAGACCATACAATGACATCGCTAATATTCCCTCTGCCTGCCAGGCTGTTCAATGGGAATATGTTGTAATTGTAAAAAAATGCAAAAGGTTCTGAGTCTGAGACATACAGGCACCAGATAATTGAACGTTAATGTTCAATTCAATATCCAAGACCTGTCAGTGGAGTTCAGTAGCGAGTGAAATAACAGTAAAGTTTAATAGAAAAAGTGTAGACATCTGGAATAACCATCTCTCCTGATTTACATTAAGTTTCTGTTTGTAGCTTCTGAGCTCTTCATACCCGTGTATACTATATAGTGCATAGAGTGTATCAGCATTGCCCCTTGTAACCACGGCCCCTGTTTTGTTGTTTAGAAGCCTGTGCCAAAGTAACGATGGTAGGTATTGCGCAAGCCAGCATGAGTGTGCAAGCCCCATAATTGCCAACTGACCTGAAAGAGGAAATGTAATCACATACAGAATACAAATTATGGCCCAATAAAGATTAGGTAACAGCATGAACAAATTAAAGTGCTGTGAAAATGGAAGGATTAGTGCAATTACACTCATTACACAACATCCATCTTTCTAACCTGACTGACTCTAGTCTGAAAACATTCAAAACAGGAGGGACGGTGGGCATGCAAAAACCAGGAGGGAAAAGGAGGATAGTGGATTGTGAAGAATGCTGGAAAGCCATATGTTTTGGAGTGAGAAGAATGTGGTTAATGCATCGATTCAGATCCAAGGCGGAAAATAGAAACATGTCTGAACAACAGGGAGAGAAAGCTAGCGTACACAGCATTATGTGGACATGCTAGGCCACATGGTGATATTTTGCATGATAGACTGCACAAGGAAACAGCTGGTTTATGACTGGTTTGTGAAACATAGTAAACCCCCCAAAATTCTAAATTGTATCTGTTTTAAATTCAATGTTGTATACCAGGTCACTTCATTCACACAAATCCATATTTCTGACCCCACAGAGTCAGATCCATAGTATCTGTGGTAAACCAGTCTCTGTAGACAGACATGTTGAGGGATGTTCCCTATGGCTCCCTAAGTATTGATCACAATACAGCAGGCAAGGGTCTTACTGGTCAGTTCCCATTACATGGAGAATCTCATAGAATCTCACTGAGAACTCAGAGGGCGATCCCTGCACTGATAAAAGCCCACTCGAATGCTCCCTTTGTGGGTTGACTAATAGCACAATGTGTGGGTGGGTGGAGTGACAAAAGAAAACAACCAGGATGCTGTCTTGAATTAAAGTCTCAGTCTGGGGCTATGGGATCTGCTGTAGAGATGCATAACACTCTATTAAACTGCCATTTTGGAGTCGAGCATTTTCTTGTTTCTCTGAATTCTGATGCATTATGTTCAGTGAAATGACTCCAGACAAAAACATGTATAACATCATGGGTTCCCTTCTTCAATTAATGGTGATATGATTTGGTTGTAATAAAAATATTTGATCATTTATGCTCTATGTATTTGCACGAAATGGTTCATATGCACCAGTAGCCTACATAAAGTATAATGTTCAAAGCAACATTCTCAATCAACTACAGTGGTAATGTAATGAATTAGGTGTTTTACACAGTATTGAAGAAGCCATCAAGGTAAGTTATTGCTGTGTGAAAAAATACATATGTCAGGGGAGGGGTTACCACTGAAAACCAGGCTATGTTTGCGAGAGTTAATATTACATTAAGATTGCCTATCACGTTTCAGGTAAGACCCAAATGCAGACTGTGTGGAAGTAACAATGTTTATTACAGCAACAGAGAGGGCTGGGTCTCTTGGCAGACTTCGGAGGCTCTTGGAGGAACTCGGGTAAGCTCGGATCCTCTCGGGGGCGTAGACACCGGGTACTTCCGGAGTTCATCAGATGCACGGTGGGATCCTTGAGTGAGTGATTGTGACCGCAATCAGACCTCTTCTCCCTCCTAAGTACCCGTAGCCGTCCATCGATCTGGATGGTCAAAGTGATGAGTGAGTCGAGATCCGTCGGTAGTTCCCAGGCTGCAATCTCGTCCTTTACTTCCTCCGATAATCCATGCAGGAACGTGTCAAACAGCGCTTCCGGGTTCCAGGCACCCTCCGCTGCTAGCGTGCGGAAATCCACAGCATAGTCTGCCACACTGAGGGAGTCCTGCCGAAGCTGGAGTAACTTCCGGGCAGCCTATCTCCCGGACACCGGAGCCTCAAAAACTTTTCTCACCTCCGCCACGAGTACTTCCAGACTGAGGCAGATGGTGGATTGTTGCTCCCACACCGCACATGCTTCGAACGAGGGGAACACTGGGAGAGAAAGGCCTGGCAGGTTCTGGAATCTCCATCGTAGTGATCCGTTGGAGATAAGCGAGGTTCCCGGGAAACCGGGGTGACGGCGCTGCTACCAGCCGGGTTACTGAGGGGCTGGGAGGTAACCGTCGTGGTAGGCTGCATTCGGAATTGCTCCCGTAATGTATCCAATGCTAGGTCGTGACTTTCAGCCACGTCCTGGAACCCTTCCATCAGACCATGAAGCAACTCCTCGTGCCTACCAATGGTGGCTCCTTGGGAGGAGATGGCGTTGTGGAGCTGGTCCAAGTCTGTTGGGTCAGTCATGGCCAGTTCGTACTATCACGTTTCAGGAAAGACCCAAATGCAGACTGTGTTGAAGAAACAATGTTTATTACAGCAACAGGGGCAGGCAAACGACAGGTCAAGGCAGGCAGGGGTTGATAATCCAGAGTAGTGGGGCAAAGGTACAGAACAGCCAGGCAGGCTCAGGGTCAGGTCAGGCAGAGGTCAGTAATCCAGAGTAGGGGCAAAGGTACAGGACGGCAGGTAGGCTCAGGGTCAGGGGCAGGCAGAGTGGTCAGGCAGGCGTGCTCAGAGTCAGGACAGGCAAGGGTCAAAACCAGGAGGGCAAGAAAAAGAGAGACTAGGGAAAAGCAGGAGCTGAGACAAAACGCTGGTTGACTTGACAAGCAAGACAAACTGTCAACAGCCAAACAGAGAACAGGTATAAGTACCCAGGGGATAATGGGGAAGATGGACGACACCTGGAGGGGGGTGGAGACAAGCACAAGTACAGCTGAAACAGATCAGGGTGTGACATTGTCATTATATGCTTTTCCAGACCATAACACTATCTATCATTTATGGTGATATAATCATTATGTCCAATGGACAAGAAATCTACAGAATATCAGCAATATCAGGTTGATTTGATTTGATTTACAAAGGGGGAGATTTTCGCCACAGGGAAAAGTAAAATAAAATACATCTAAAATAAATCTGCAATTCTGTTACCACGGTGATTAAAACAAAACATTGAATATCTGGCGTAAAGTGCCTTCCGAAAGTACTCATACCCCTGTCAGCCTGGGGATTCGATCTAGAAACTTTTTGGTTACTGGCCCAACACTCTAACCGCTAGGCTACCTGCTGCCCCAATGTCTGTATGTCTGTATCAGCTTTGCACATCTGGATTTGGGGATTTTCTCGCAAATTTTCTCAAGCTCTGTTAAATTAGATGGGGAGTGACAGTGAACTGCAATCGTCAAGTGTTTCGACAGATTTTCAGTGGGATTCAGGTGTGGGCTTTGGCTGGGCCACTCAAGGGCTTTCACATTCTTGTTCGGAAGTCACATTCCTGTTTGCCCCAGTCTAAGGTTGATTGCACTCTGAAGCAGGTTCTCATCAATGATGTGCCTGTATTTGGTTCCATTCATTGTTCCCTCTATCCTTACCAGTCTCCTAGTCCCTGCTGCTGAAAATAATCCCCATTGCACGATGCTGCCACCACCGTGCTTCGCGGTAAGGATTGTGTTAGACGGATAATGAGTTGTGCCTGGTTTTCTCCAGACATAGCATTTTGCATTCAGTCCAAATAGCTACATTTTTGTCTTATCAGACCAGTCTTTCATGTGCCTTTTTGCAAACTCCAGGCATGCTGTCATGTGCCTTTTTCTCAGGAGTGGCTTCTGTCTGCCCACTCTTCCATAATGCCCAGATTGGTGAAATGCTGTTGTCCTTCTGGCAGGTTCTCCCATCTCAGCAAAGGAACTATGTAGTTCTGTCAGAGTGATCATTGGGTTCTTGGTCACCTCCCCGACCAAGGTCCTTCTTGCCCGGTTGTTCAGTTTGGTTGGACAGCCAGCTCTAGCAAGAGACTGGGTAGTTACATAATTTTTCCATTTCGCAATGATGGAGACCACTGTGTTCTTGGAAACTTTCAACACTCTATAACTTGTTTTATACCCTTCCCCAGATACAGTGAGGGATAAAAGTATTTGATCCCTTGCTGATTTTGTACGTTTGCCCACTGACAAAGAAATGATCAGTCTAGAATTTTAATGGTAGGTTTATTTGAACAGTGAGACAGAATAACAACCAAAAAATCCAGAAAAACACGTCAAACATGTTATAAATTGATTTGCATTTTAATGAGGGAAATAAATATTTGACCCCTCTGCAAAACATGACTTAGTACTTGGTGGCAAAACCCTTGTTGGCAATCACAGAGGTCAGATGTTTCTTGTAGTTGGCCACCAGGTTTGCACACATCTCAGGAGGTATTTTGTCCCACTCCTCTTTGCAGATCTTCTCCAAGTTATTAAAGTTTCGAGGCTGACGTTTGGCAACTCGAACCTTCAACTCCCTCCACAGATTTTCTATGGGATTAAGGTCTGGAGACTGGCTTGGCCACTTGGCCGCATTTGGTAAGTGGTCGATCTGAGAACAATGAGACGGATGCACGTGAAGAGTCCATTTTACTTTCTCAGTCTTTGAACGAAAACAACGACTCTCGGTCGGAATATTATCGCTATTTTACGAGAAAAATTGCATAAAAATAGATTTTAAACAGCGTTTGACATGCTTCGAAGTACGGTAATGGAATATTTTGAATTTTTTTGTCACGAAACGCGCCCTTCGTTACCCTTCGGATAGTGTCTTGAACGCACGAACAAAACGCCGCTATTTGGATATAACTATGGATTATTTGGAACCAAACCAACATTTGTTGTTTAAGTAGAAGTCCTGGGAGTGCATTCTGACGAAGAACAGCAAAGGTAATCCCATTTTTCTTATAGTAAATCTGAGTTTGGTGAGTACCAAACTTGGTGGGTGTCAAAATAGCTAGCCTGTGATGGCCGGGCTATCTACTCAGAATATTGCAAAATGTGCTTTCACCGAAAGCTATTTTAAAATCGGACACCGCGATTGCATAAAGGAGTTCTGTATCTATAATTCTTAAAATAATTGTTATGTTTTTTGTGAATGTTTATCGTGAGTAATTTAATAAATTCACCGGAAGTGTTCGGTGGGAATGCTAGTCACATGCTAGTCACATGCTAATATAAAAAGCTGTTTTTTGATATAAATATGAACTTGATTGAACAAAACATGCATGTATTGTATAACATAATGTCCTAGGAGTGTCATCTGATGAAGATCATCAAAAGTTAGTGCTGCATTTAGCTGTGGTTATGGTTTTTGTGACATTATATGCTAGCTTGAAAAATGGGTGTCTGATTATTTCTGTCTGGGTACTCTGCTGACATAATCTAATGTTTTGCTTTCGTTGTAAAGCCTTTTTGAAATCGGACAGTGTGGTTAGATTAACGAGAGTCTTGTCTTTAAAATGGTGTAAAATAGTCATATGTTTGAGAAATTGAAGTAATAGCATTTCTAAGGTATTTGAATATCGCGCCACGGGATTCCACTGGCTGTTGACTAGGGTGGGACGCAAACGAAAGCAAAACATTAGATTATGTCAGCAGAGTACCCAGCCAGAAATAATCAGACACCCATTTTTCAAGCTAGCATATAATGTCACAAAAACCAAAACTGTATCGAATTACATAGTAACTGTATCGAATTACATTTAGAAACTAACCTACCCAACTCTGAAGGGGTATGACTAATTTCTAAAAGCACTGTATGTGTGCATCAACCACCCTCTTCGGCAGTATGCTGAGGATCTATTAGCCATCGCTAATAGTAAACACCGAACACAGGGCAGTGAATGGCAAGAATCCAGTCCATGTATGGCTGCCACACTAAGTGTACTTTCTCAGCCATACTCCAACATGTCCGGGCCATTTCTTCTGAACATATGTTGAGATTCCCAGCACATTCTGTAGGTATTTCACAATTGAAGACAAGTGAAAAAAGAGAGGTTGTTTCATGTTATGATCATCTCATATGGGCCTACTGTGATCTGGAGGAATGGTTGTCTCTCATGTCTTTGTGTGGGTATGAGAAAGCCTTTTATCAGGGAATGGGTGATGATCACTTGCATCAGAGTCAGAACACCTCCGGATAAGAGAGATGGCAAGCAGGTACAGCAGACTATGCACCAACACTCTCATTCATGAACTGACAATATCCAGACACGGGGACTACTTGGAGAATGACTTGACTCTTTTAGTAGTATTTTTAGCAGTAGTAGTAGTATTATTAGTAGTAGTAGCATTAGTAGTAGCAGTAGCAGCAGTAGTAGTAGCATTAGTAGTAGCAGCAGTAGCAGCAGTAGCAGTAGTAGTAGCAGCAGCAGTAGCAGCAGTAGTAGTAGTAGCAGCAGCAGTAGTAGTAGTAGTTGTAGCAGCAGCAGTAGTAGCTGTAGTAGTAGTAGTAGTATGTGCCGGAAGAAATCAGTTTTATGGGTGCCCAACCAATTGTGCTATTATGTATTTTTTTGTTGCATTATTTGAAACTTATTATGTGCATAATGTTTCTGCAACCGTATCTTATGGCAAAAAAGAGCTTCTGGATATCAGGACAGCGATCACTCACCTCGGATTAGACAAATATTTTTTCTTCAACAAGCAAGACGAACATGACATTCTCCAAACATCCGACAGGGCCAACATCCCCGTTACTTGCAAGAGGAAGCGACGCGGGTACAGTGGACTGTCATGTCCTGACCAGTAATAGGGGTTATTTGTTATTGTAGTTTGGTCAGGACGTGGCAGGGGGTATTTGTTTTATGTGGTTCGGGCTGGTTGTGTAAGTTGTAGGGTGTTTGATTTAGTATTCCAGGTTTTGGGCACTGTTCTATGTTTATGTATTTCTATGTTCAGTCTAGTTATTTGTATTTCTATGTTTAGTTAATTGGGGGTTGAACCCTCAATTGAAGGCAGGTGTTTTCTCGTTGCCTCTGATTAAGGGTTCTATAAATAGGTATGTGTTTGTTTTAGTATTTGTGGGAGATTGTGATGTGTATAGCTCTGTGTCTTACTGGCCTGTTATTTGTCGTTGTTTTTTTTTTCTGTACGTATTTATTTTGGTTTACCTTCTTTGTCCGTTTAAATAAAAGAAGATGAGTGCACATTTCCCCACTGCGTCTTGGTCCACTTTACCCTACGACAACCGTGACAAGGACAAAGAGCCGGATGCCTGGTCAGGACCCGAAAAAGGCGAGTTGGAAAGCTGCCGTTACCGTCAATACTACTCGCCAACGTGCAATCATTGGACAATAAACTAGATGAGGTTCGATCACGAAATATCCTACCAACAGGACATCAAAAACGGTAATATCCTATGTTTCATGGAATCGTGGCTGAATGACGACATGGATATTCAGCTAGCAGGATATACGCTGCACCGGCAAGATAGAACAGCACACTCCGGTAAGACGAGGGGGGGCGAAATCTAAGGAAGTCTTTAGATTTTGCTCGCCTGAAGGAGAGTATATTGTGATAAATTGCAAGCCACACTTCTTGCCTAGAGAGTTTTCAGCTATACTTTACTTGGCTGTTTATTTACCACCACAGACAGATTCTGGCACTAAGACCGCACTCAGTCAGCTGTATAAGGAAATAAGCAAAGAGGAAACCACTCACCCAGAGGCGGCGCTACTAGTGATCGGAGACTTTAATGCAGGGAAACCTAAATCAGTTCTACCAAACATGTTAAATGTGCAACCAGAGGGAAAAACAATTCTAGACCACCTGTACTCCACACACAGAGACGCGTACAAAGCTCTCTCTCGCCCTCCATTTGGTAAATCCGACCACAAATCTATCCTCCTGATTCCTGCTTACAAGCAAAAATGAATGCAGGAAGCACCAGTGACTTTGGTCTATAAAAAAGTGGTCAGATGATGCAGATGCTAAACTACAGGACTGTTTTGGTATCACAGACTGGAACGTGTTCCGGGATTCTTCCGATGGCATTGAGGAGTACAACACATCAGTCACTGGCTTTATCAATAAGTGCATCGAGGACGTCGTCCCCACAGTGACTGTACGTACATACCCCAACCAGAAGCCATGGATTACAGGCAACATTCGCACTGAGCTAAAGGGTAGAGCTGCCGCTTTCAAGGTGCGGGACTCGAACCCGGAAGCTTACAAGAAATCCTGCTATGCCCTGCGACGAACCATCAAACAGGCAAAGCGTCAATACAGGGCTAAGATTGAATCATACTACACCGGCTCCGACGCAGGGCTTGCAAACAATTACAGACTATGTGAGAATGCTATTCATTGACTACAGCTCAGCATTCAACACAATAGTACCCTCAAAGCTCATCAATAAGCTAAGGATCCTGGGACTTAACACCTCCCTCTGCAACAGGATCCTGGACCTCCTGACGGGCCGCCCCCTTGGTGGTGAAGGTAGGTAGCAACACATCTGCCACACTGATCCTCAACACTGAAGCTTCCCAGGGGTGCGTGCTCAGTCCCCTCCTGTACTCCCTGTTCGCCCACGACTGCATGGCCAGGCACGACTCCAACACCATCATTAAGTTTGCAGACGACATAACTGTGGTAGGCCTGATCACCAACAGCGACGAGACAGCCTATATGGAGGAGGTCAGAGACCTGTCCGGGTGGTGCCAAAATAGCAACCTATCCCTTAACGTAACCAAGACTAAGGAGATGATTGTGGACTACAGGAAAAGGAGGACCGAGCACGCCCCCATTCTCATCAACAGGGCTGTAATGGAGCAGGTTGAGAGCTTCAAATTCCTTCGTGTCCACATCAACAACAAACTAGAATGGTCCAAACACACCAAGACAGTCGTAAAGAGGGCACGACAAAGCATATTCCCCCTCAGGAAACTAAAAAGATTTGGCATGGGTCCTGAGATCCTCACAGGGTTTTTAATGGAATGCCATTAATGTCCATTGAGAAAGCACAACGACTATACCATTTAGCTAAGCTAAGAATGACGAGAATAATCAAGTCAGAGAAACTATCGAGGTTAGCTAGCCAGCTACATTTTCAAACAAAGTTGGGTTTTAATATGAGGGTTGCAGCATTAAATAGCTTTTATATGATTTTTTTTTACTATGCCAATATGTATTTGTTGTCAATGCTTTGGCGTCAAACTGGTAACAGTTGTAAAAAAGATTTTTGCAACGTAAGCTTAACTTTCTGAACATTCGAGATGTGTAGTCCACTTGTGTAGCTAGCAGGACTGACTTTGTGTTAGCTAGCCAACGTTTAATTACTTCTGCTTTATGAAAGCAACTAGACACGGACACGAATGATCCATTGGTAGTTTGTTGTAACCAAGTATTGGTGCTAACCGTGTGTTATTGGATGCTAGCATGCTAGTTAGCTACGGCGTCATAGGATATGGTGCACTGGGTGGGTTTCACGGATTAATACTGTACCACGTTATCTAGCTGAATAAACTAAGTTTGAGCCTATTCCTGGAAACATTGAACCACTGTAGTTTAAAGTGGAAGTTGGAAGAGTTATATTTGAGTGTTTCAGTGAAAGGTTAGTGTGGGAGGCCCTGCTCTCTCGCTTCCCCAGTTGTTTAGTTAATTTTCATTCCAATCTCCTTTGCATTAGCATAGCCTCTTCTGTAGACTGTCAACTATGTGTCTGTCTATCCCTGTTCTCTCCTCTCTGCACAGGCCATACAAACGCTTCACACCGCGTGGCTGCTGCCACTCTAACCTGGTGGTCCCAGCGCGCACGACCCACGTGGAGTTCCAGGTCTCCGGCAGCCTCTGGAACTGCCGGTCTGCGGCCAACAAGGCAGAGTTCATCTCAGCCTATGCTACCCTCCAGTCCCTCGACTTCTTGGCGCTGACGGAAACATGGATTACCACAGAAAACACTGCTACTCCTACTGCTCTCTCCTCGTCTGACCACGTGTTCTCCCATACCCCGAGAGCATCTGGTCAACGGGGTGGTGGCACTGGAATCCTCATCTCTCCCAAGTGAACATTCTCTCTTTCTCCCCTGACCCATCTGTCTATCTCCTCCTTTGAATTCCATGCTGTCACAGTCTCTAGCCCATTCAAGCTTAACATCCTTATCATTTATCGCCCTGCAGGTTCCCTTGGAGAGTTCATCAATGAGCTTGACAAGTTCCTTTCCTGAGGATGGCTCACCCCTCTCAGTTCTGGGTGACTTTACCCTCCCTACGTCTACGTTTGACTCATTTCTCTCTGCCTCTTTTTTTCCACTCCTCTCCTCTTTTGACCTCACCCTCTCACCGTCCCCCCTACTCACAAGGCAGGCAATACGCTTGACCTCATCTTTACTAGATGCTGTTCTTCTACTAATCTCACTGCAACTCCCCTCGAAGTCTCCGACCACTACCTTGTATCCTTTTCCCTCTCGCTCTCCTCCAACACTACTCACTCTGCCCCAACTCAGATGGTATTGCGCCGTCGCAACCTTCGCACTCTCTCTCCCACTACTCTCTCCTCTTCCATCCTATCTTCTCTTCCCTCTGCTCAATCCTTCTCCAACCAATCTCCTGATTCTGCCTCCTCAACCCTCCTCTCCTCCCTTTCTGCATCCTTTGACTCTCTATGTCCCCTATCCTCCCGGCCGGCTCGGTCCTCCCCTCCTGCTCCGTGGCTTGATGACTCATTGCGAGCTCACAGAACAGGGCTCCGGGCAGCCGAGCGGAAATGGAGGAAGCTCTTTGCCACCTTCTCCTCCCTCCTGAATCCTCCTCCCCCCTCCTCCCTCTCTGCGGATGACTTCGTCAACCATTTTGAAAAGAAGGTTGACGACATCTGATCCTCGTTTGTTAATAAGTCAAACGACACCGCTGGGCCTGCTCACATTGCCCTACCCTATGCTTTGACCTCTTTCTCCCCTCTCTCTCCAGATGAAATCTTGCGACTTGTGACGGCCGGCCGCCCAACAACCTGCCCGCTTGACCCTATCCCCTCCTCTCTTCTCCAGACCATTTCCGGAGACCTTCTCCCTTACCTCACCTCGCTCATCAACTCATCCTTGACCGCTGGCTACGTCCCTTCCATCTTCAAGAGAGCAAGAGTTGCACCCCTTCTCAAAAAACCTACACTCGATCCCTCAACAACTACAGACCAGTATCAACAACTACAGACCAGTATCCCTTCTTTCTTTTCTCTCCAAAACTCTTGAGCGTGCCATCCTTGGCCAGCTCTCTTGCTATCTCTCTCAGAAAGACCTTCTTGATCCAAATCAGTCAGGTTTCAAGACTGGTCATTCAACTGAGACTGCTCTTCTCTGTGTCACGGAGGCTTTCCACACTACTAAAGCTAACTCTCTCTCCTCTGCTCTCATCCTTCTAGACCTATCTGCTGCCTTTGATACTGTGAACCATCAGATCCTCCTCTCCACCCTCTCCGAGTTGGGCATCTCCGGCGTGGCTCGCTCTTGGATTGCGTCCTACCTGACAGGTCGCTCCTACCAGGTGGCGTGGCGAGAATCTGTCTCCGCACCACGTGCTCTCACCACTGGTGTCCCCCAGGGCTCAGTTCTAGGCCCTCTCCTATTCTCGCTATACACCAAGTCAATTGGCTCTGTCATATCCTCACATGGTCTCTCCTATCATTCCTACGCAGACGACACACAATTCATCTTCTCCTTTCCCCCTTCTGATAACCAGGTGGCGAATCGCATCTCTGCATGTCTGGCAGACATATCAGTGTGGATGACGGATCACCACCTCAAGCTGAACCTCGGCAAGACGGAGCTGCTCTTCCTCCCGGGGAAGGACTGCCCGTTCCATGATCTCGCCATCACGGTTGACAACTCCATTGTGTCCTCTGTCCCAGAGTGCTAAGAGCCTTGGCGTGACCCTGGACAACACCCTGTCGTTCTCCACTAACATCAAGGCGGTGACCCGATCCTGTAGGTTCATGCTCTACAACATTCGCAGAGTACGATCCTGCCTTACACAGGAAGCGGAGCAGGTCCTAATCCAGGCACTTGTCATCTCCCGTCTGGATTACTGCAACTCGCTGTTGGCTGGACTCCCTACCTGTGCAATTAAACCCCTACAACTCATACAGAACGCCGCAGCCCGTCTGGTGTTCAACCTTCTCAAGTTCTCTCACGTCACCCTGCTCCTCCGCACACTCCAATGGCTTCCAGTTGAAGCTCGCATCTGCTACAAGACCATGGTGCTTGCCTATGGAGCTGTGAGGGGAACGGCACCTCCGTACCTTCAGGCTCTGATCAGTCCCTACACCCAAACAAGGGCACTGCGTTCATCCACCTCTGGCCTGCTGGGCCCCCTACCTCTGCGGAAGCACAGTTCCCGCTCAGCCCAGTCAAAACTGTTCACTGCTCTGGCAGCCCAATGGTGGAGCCTGGCTCCCTCACGACGCCAGGACAGCGGAGTCAATCACCACCCTCCGGAGACACCTCAAACCCCACCTCTTTAAGGAATACCTGGGATAGGATAAAATAATCCTTCTAACCCACACCCCCCCCCCCCAAAAAAATATATATATATAGATGTACTATTGTAAAGTGGTTGTACCTCTGGATATCATAAGGTGAATGCACCAATTTGTAAGTCGCTCTGGATAAGAGCGTCTGCTAAATGACGTAAATGTAAATGTCATACAGCTGCACCATCGAGAGCATCCTGACTGGTTGCATCACTGCCTGGTACGGCAATTGCTCGGCCTCTGACCGCAAGGCACTACAGAAGGTAGTGCGTACGGCCCAGTACATCACTGGGGCTAAGCTGCCTGCCACCCAGGACCTCTACACCAGGCGGTGACAGAGGAAGGCCCTAAAAATTGTCAAAGACCCCAGCCACCCCAGTCAAAGACAGTTCTCTCTACTACCGCATGGCATGAGGTACCGGAGTGCCAAGTCTAGGACAAAAAGGCTTCTCAACAGTTTTTACCCCCAAGCCATAAGACTCCTGAACAGGTAATCAAATGGCTACCCGGACTAATTGCATTGTGTGCCCACCCACCCAACCTCCCTCCCCCAAACCCTCTTTTTACATTGCTGCTACTCTCTGTTTATCATATATGCATAGTCACTTTAATTATACACTCATGTTCATACTACCTCAATTGGGCCAACCAACCAGTGCTCCTGCACATTGGCTAGCCGGACTATCTGCATTGTGTCCCACCCACCACCCGCCAGCGCCTCTTTTACGCTACTGCTACTCTCTGTTCATCATATATGCATAGTCACTTTAACAATATCTACATGTACATACTACGTCAATCAGCCTGACTAACCGGTGTCTGTATGTGGCCTCGCTACTTTGATAGCCTCGCTACTGTATATAGCCTGTCTTTTTACTGTTGTTTTATTTCTTTACCTACCTATTGTTCACCTAATATCTTTATTGCACTATTGATTCGAGCATTAAGTAAGCATTTCGCTGTAAGGTCTACACCTGTTGTATTCGGCGCACATGACAAATAAACTTTGATTTGATTTAGTAGTAGTAGTAGTAGTTGTAGTAGCAGTAGCGGTAGTAGTAGCAGTAGGTGTAGTAGCAGTGGTAGCAGTAGTGGTGGTAGCTAGTAGCAGTAGTAGTATAAGTAGCAGTATCTCCTTTTATGTGGAGCACAGAGCAAGGCAGAACGCATGGTCCCTTTTCTGGTTGGCTTGGCAGTACTCAGCAGAGAGAGAGAGAGAACTGGCTCCCAGTTAATTCACATTGTGTGGGGAGAGAAGAGAACACACTCATCTCTCAACATAACCCCTGCTGTCGCCTGTAATCAACACAACTCTTGACACAACATTTCTGCACCTCTCCATCTCTCTGACTCGCAAGATGACAAATCTGTCAGGGATAATGTTTAAACGGCTCTCCAATCGGCCCCATGCCAAAGGACTGCACGGTCGGCCAGACGTTTTTTTTGGTCCTTTTTTTGCAAATGCCATGCTGTCATGCTGCTGCAATTTGAATCACCTATACCTGTATATTGTAACTGCTTTTCATGTAATGACCCCCCTCAATCAGAGCTGTTTTAGAGCCTCAGACACACCACTCCAAGTTCATGGTAGGAAAATGTAAAGGAAATCTGAAAACATGACCCTCTAAAAGGATACGCGTCAACTGTCCCTTTGTGTCTGCTTCGCTTGACATAGACCAGGTGCAGCAGAAATTCTCCTGAAAGAGGAACGGCATTTAGATTGCAAAAGCTCTGAGATGAGAGAATGTTTTCAGTTTGAAGCCAGCACTGTGTAATGTCACCAAGACATGCATTTTGGTATAGGTTACCAAAACACTGTCTGTACCGCAGAAAGAAAGAAATGAACTCTTCACTAAAAGAGAAAAACTGGAAAGTTGAGATAGAGTTGAACGTTAAATGTTCTTTTACTTCGAAAGTAGTCATAGCAAATACACACAATACTGCTAAAATTAATTGAGTTGTTATTTTTTTGTACATCACAATACTTGCACACATGGGTGTTCAGTAGGGTGGTACACACACATGCGCACGCACACACACACAGCTCTGAGTGAGAAGAGGGACTAATATGAGATTATGGATTCTGGGGGAATAGAACAACACCTGGTGAACCTTAAGATCAGTGAAGAGAAAGAAGGGGAGAAGGAGAGGGAATGACATTCTCCAGGCCTGTACCAGAGACTATGGTCTGTAACAGATACTATGGCCTGTAACAGAGACTATGGCCTGCACCAGAGACTATGGCCTGCACCAGAGACTATGGCCTGCACCAGATACTATGGCCTGTAACAGAGACTATGGCCTGTAACAGAGACTATGGCCTGCACCAGAGACTATGGCCTGCACCAGATACTATGGCCTGTAACAGATACTATGGCCTGTAACAGAGACTATGGCCTGTAACACAGGCCATAGTATCTGTTACAGGCCATAGTCTCTGTTACAGGCCATAGTCTCTGTTACAGGCCATAGTATCTAACAGAGACTATGGCCTGTAACAGAGACTATGGCCTGTAACAGAGACTATGGCCTGTAACAGAGATTATGGCCTGCACCAGAGCCTATGGCCTGTAACAGATACTATGGCCTGTAACAGAGACTATGGCCTGTAACAGAGACTATGGCCTGTAACAGATACTATGGCCTGTAACAGAGACTATGGCCTGTAACAGAGACTATGGCCTGTAACAGAGACTATGGCCTGTAACAGAGACTATGGCCTGTAACAGAGACTACGGCCTGTAACAGAGACTATGGCCTGTACCAGAGCCTATGGCCTGTAACAGAGTCTATGGCCTGTAACAGAGACTACGGCCTGTAACAGAGACTACGGCCTGTAACAGAGACTACGGCCTGTAACAGAGACTACGGCCTGTACCAGAGACTACGGCCTGTACCAGAGACTACGGCCTGTACCAGAGACTACGGCCTGTACCAGAGACTACGGCCTGTACCAGAGACTACGGCCTGTACCAGAGACTACGGCCTGTACCAGAGACTACGGCCTGTAACAGAGTCTATGGCCTGTAACAGAGTCTATGGCCTGTAACAGAGTCTATGGCCTGTAACAGAGTCTATGGCCTGTACCAGAGACTACGGCCTGTACCAGAGTCTATGGCCTGTAACAGAGTCTATGGCCTGTAACAGAGTCTATGGCCTGTAACAGAGTCTATGGCCTGTAACAGAGTCTATGGCCTGTAACAGAGTCTATGGCCTGTAACAGAGTCTATGGCCTGTACCAGAGACTATGGCCTGTAACAGAGACTATGGCCTGTAACAGAGACTATGGCCTGTAACAGAGACTATGGTTTATAACAGAGACATAACTGACTTATACTTGGAGAGGACTTGTTCCAAGAAGAACTTAGAATAATGTGTCACAAGTCAAATGCAATACTTTGTAGTATTTCAAGGATTACATTATTTCTGGGAAAACAGTGTAAGAATGAACAAGTCATCTAATTTAACTTTGTGATAAATAAGTTAACTGGAAATGAGTGGAGATATGAATAACCAGTTAATGTATGAAGTGAATTGAATGTTTTTTCTAATGGGAAGGTCGCTTTTGGAAATGTTGAAAAAATCTTTTAATCATTGGGTCGGTCAATTGGAATTCTAACCAGATAATCTTGTTTTGGCAAAGATAACAAAATGTTCAACTGCTGTTGCATTTATAGGTTGGCTCTGTGTGTATGTCTTCTGTATTTAGGCCTACGTGTGTGTGTGTGTCAGCAACCACACTCGTTAAATGGAACGGCATATATAATCAATGTTTAAGATGATTTTGCTAAATTTAGAAGTGTAAAGGATATGGTTAAACTGACCAAAATACTTTCCCCTCAAGTTTCTCTCTTCTGTGTCCAGAGTCAGCAAATGTATTTCAATTCCTTGTGCCTAAACATCAGGCGGATTTGAAACTTGAAAGGGCCAGTGTGAATTGGTGGAATTAGAACAAACAAACTTCAGAGGAAATAAAGCAGTCCTCTTCGCTAATAAGTCTCAGTGTTATTTTGGGTTCTGGGCTCAATCTGATAGGCTACGGTACAGGAGAGCCAGTTAAGTGCCAGTGATGAGATTGCAGAACGGTGTTCTGCTCTGTGTTTCTGGAGAGACAACATCGCCCCCTGCTGACTGCCTAAGCCACGGCTGCTCTCTCTCAGAAAGCCCCTGCCTGGCCCCCTCAGCCACTCTGCGCTGCAGGCTGCAGCAGGGGTGGTGTGTGACCCCAAAACTCATCCACTGTTCATGTAGACATTCAGCCTAATGAACCCCCCGACCCCACAACCCTCTTTTCCTCACCACACTTACTTTCACTCTCAGAAGCAACCAGTCAGAGCCATACATTCCTCAAGGTTTGGTTTGGAAAGGCCGAAGAAACCACATCTGGTTTTGCTTAGCAAGAATCTTTCCCCACTTTCGATTACGTTTTAAAAACAGGTTTCAGATAATAAATGGAGGGTTATTCTGCTTATTTGTGTATCATATTCTTAAATGACATGGGTTGGTAACTTGTAACTTCCATATTTACATTGAATGTAATTTATTGAGGGGTGTAGAGAGGGACACCAAATGAAATAAACATGTAGTATTACTTTAGTCGATCAACCACACAACCATATTAATCTACTCGGCCACTGGAGGGCAGTGGAAGAACTCCTTATAGCTCGCTGGGTCATTACTGTACACGTACATGTAGACCCAGTCAACAATCAGCAGGGTCATGCATCACTGACCTAGAAACTCAAACAACTGTCCCCTTTGTCCTTGTCTCCTTCCCCCGGCTTTTTCATCTACACACATTCCTACAAGCAACTATCTCTGGGGCTGATTTAGGAACCTGGAGGGACTTCCCTGGAGGCCTATGGTATCTGAACACTAAAAGCCCACAGAGAGCAGACACACATGCCAGGATCAGGCCACTTTATAGCAGAAATTCATGGAGCCTACGCTTATTACACCACTGAGTACCTTGGCTTCACTCCAAATTCACACATAATAATAGAATCTAGCATAACCAATCATTCGTTCCGATGGGAAAAAGAAGGAGTAAGTGTCTGTGACTTGTTTGTCTGACTGTTCCAGGGAAATTACGTGTCATGCTGTGTGGTTTGTGTACATAGTGGGGCTCAGGTTTAAGCTTCAGACCCTTGTTGTTCTTGGGGATTCAGTCTTTTTATTTATTTAAATGAAACCAGACAATGTTGACATGTAATCAGACCTTGATGGATTATCTATATGGTAATAGCCAAATATGGCTGCTAGATTGGCACATGCACGACCATCTTGTTGAGTATTTCTGTCATCAAGCCAGTATTCCTCTCTGTCCAAACTCCATCTCTTCAGCATAATCCTCTTTACAGACATCTATCTGATTGGCAGTCAGACAAAACAGATATTAATTGCATTATTTCCGTTGCCCTCACTAAGAGCATGGGTAAAGATATTGAAGTAGAAATGCAGCTGCAGGCAGGCAAACCTCTCATGTCCTTAAGTTCTACGGAATGGCAGTGTCATGCTTTTAACCTCTCTAGGGTAGGTGGGACGAAATCGTCCCACCTACGCAACAGCCAGTGTAATCCTGTGGCGCGATATTCAAATACCTTAGAAATGCTATTACTTCAATTTCTCAAACATATGACTATTTTACACCATTTTAAAGACAAGACTCTCGTTAATCTAACCACACTGTCCGATTTCAAAAAGGCTTTACAACGAAAGCAAAACATTAGATTATGTCAGCAGAGTACCCAGCCAGAAATAATCAGACACCCATTTTTCAAGCTAGCATATAATGTCACATAAACCCAAACCATAGCTAAATGCAGCACTAACCTTTGATGATCTTCATCAGATGACAATCCTAGGACATTATGTTATACAATACATGCATGTTTTGTTCAATCAAGTTCATATTTATATCAAAAACCAGCTTTTTACATTAGCATGTGACGTTCAGAACTAGCATACCCACCGCAAACTTCCGGTGAATTTACTAAATTACTCACGATAAACGTTCACAAAAAACATAACAATTATTTTAAGAATTATAGATACAGAACTCCTTTATGCACTCGCTATGTCCGATTTTAAAATAGCTTTTCGGTGAAAGGACATTTTGCAATATTCTGAGTAGATAGCCCAGCCATCACCGGCTAGCTATTTAGACACCCACCAAGTTTAGCCCTCACCAAAGTCAGATTTACTATAAGAAAAATGTTATTACCTTTGCTGTTCTTCGTCAGAATGCACTCCCAGGACTTCTACTTCAATAACAAATGTTGGTTTGGTTCAAAATAATCCATAGTTATGTTCAAATATCCTCTGTTTTGTTCGTGCGTTCAAGACACTATCCGAAGGGTAAATAAGGGTGACGCGCCCGACGCGTTTCGTGACAAAAAAATCTAAATATTCCATTACCGTACTTCGAAGCATGTCAACCGCTGTTTAAAATCAATTTTTATGCAATTTTTCTCGTAAAAAAGCGATAATATTCCGACCGGGAAACCGTGTTTTTGTTCAAAGACAGAGAAAATAAAAACATGGGGTCGCCTCGTGCACGCGCCTCAGTCTCATTGTACTCTGATCGACCACCATCCAAATGCGCTAATGTTTTTCAGCCAGGGCCTGCAAAGGCATCATTCAGCTTTTTCCCGGGTTCTGAGAGCCTATGGCAGCCGTAGGAAGTGTCACGTTACAGCAAAGATCCTCAGTTTTCAATAAAGAGAGCCAAGAAGCCCAAGAAATTGTCAGACAGGCCACTTCCTGTAAGGAATCTTCTCAGGTTTTTGCCTGCCATATGAGTTCTGCTATACTCACAGACACCATTCAAACAGTTTTAGAAACTTTAGGGTGTTTTCTATCCAAAGCCAATAATTATATGTATATTCTAGTTTCTGGGCAGTAGTAATAACCAGATTAAATCAGGTACGTTTTTTATCCGGCCGTGTAAATACTGCCCCCTAGCCCTAACAGGTTTTAAGATGTCCCTGAATGAAGTTAAAAGAAGCCTGTGAAATGCTATAGTACATGCTAGCAACATTTTCTCAGTTTGAAAAATAACCAGTCTCTTAAGTCTCAAACAATGCCCGTTGAAAATTAGGGGGAAATTATTTTTAGTTAGTGCCAAATTGCATTCCACACAGTTCATTAGACTGCACTTACTGAGAGCACAAAGGTATCCCTTTATATTAAACATATAAGGCTGCCGAGATTAAATTCCATTTAGAGAGTATTGGCGTGAGTCTCACGAGCTACGGGCTACTGGGGAGCCAGACTGGAGTGGTGTTCGAACATTCAGGGCTAAAGCTTTCAGGAGGTGGAGAATGGAGACTAACCTCGTATCGGTCTCTTCAATAAAAACACAGCTTTTTTGTGCAAATCATAGTGCCTTAAACAACTCTTCTCTTCAGACAGGTTTTAGCAGGCTCAAAGGTCATGTTCTGAGACAACCTCAACTTCCTGAAGTGAAACTTTCACTCCAAAAAGACTGGATATATATGGGGGACTTTGATAAAAATCACTGAATGTTCGTCCTTCTAACATTCAGCCAATAGCAGCATCGGGGACATGCTGTAACTGTAACTTCCCTTTGGGGTTAAATCACAAGCATGACAGGTAAAATGTCTCCCCATCACAGATTTCCCCTGAGTGCTAGTGTACTGCTGCCCTTCAACTCTGTTTGCATTGATTGTCTCTTACAGGATGTCTGTTTTATTGTTTATTGTATAAAAGCCCAGATGTCCTTCAATACGCATGTCCCCAGTCTTTTCAGTGTTGTATTGTACTAGGTAAAATGCAGAACGGTGCTATGATACAGGGGATTAGGTGGAGATGGTTACACTCAGAGTCATGTATTTAGAGAGGTGGGACAATGACCTTTCTTTTCTTTCTTTATACACTGCTCAAAAAAATAAAGGGAACACTTAAACAACACAATGTAACTCCAAGTCAATCACACTTCTGTGAAATCAAACTGTCCACTTAGGAAGCAACACTGATTGACAATACATTTCACATGCTGTTGTGCAAATGGAATAGACAACAGGTGGAAATTATAGGCAATTAGCAAGACACCCCCAATAAAGGAGTGGTTCTGGAGGTGGGGACCACAGACCACTTCTCAGTTCCTATGCTTCCTGGCTGATGTTTTGGTCACTTTTGAATGCTGGCGGTGCTTTCACTCTAGTGGTAGCATGAGACGGAGTCTACAACCCACACAAGTGGCTCAGGTAGTGCAGCTCATCCAGGATGACACATCAATGCGAGCTGTGGCAAGAAGGTTTGCTGTGTCTGTCAGCGTAGTGTCCAGAGCATGGAGGCGCTACCAGGAGACAGGCCAGTACATCAGGAGACGTGGAGGAGGCCGTAGGAGGGCAACAACCCAGCAGCAGGACCGCTACCTCCGCCTTTGTGCAAGGAGGAGCAGGAGAAGCACTGCCAGAGCCCTGCAAAATGACCTCCAGCAGGCCACAAATGTGCATGTGTCTGCTCAAGCGGTCAGAAACAGACTCCATGAGGGTGGTATGAGGGCCCAACGTCCACAGGTGGGGGTTAGCTCTGGTTACATATACTGCCAGAGTGTCAGCGAGTTGTAAGCCAGCATGATGCATCGCTAAGCAACCATTACACTGTCCATATCCAGTGATGAAATCAGATTGCAGGATTTTTTCTTTATACTGTATACATACAGTTAAATGAAAGCATAGCAACAACAGCAGCAGCAGTAAAGCCATTTAAAATGGCTTAGCTAGCTGGGTCGTTCCATCAATTTGGTGCCTTTTGAGAAGTGTAACTTGGTCCAAAAAAACGTTGATTTCACCTAATTTTAACATTTGGTCATAAAGAGCAACTTCATTAAAAAAACACCTTTTCCCATCTCAAGAGGTTAAATATATTTTATACGATAGTAAGTGGCTTTATTTTTGGGGGGTAAAAACATTTCTGGGCTGTCTATCTATTGATAACAGGGTTGATGTTTTATGTTCGACCCACTCAGTTTTTTCCACCACAAAACACCAGAAAATGTCCAAAAAGAGTAGAACAAGCTCAAGTGCTTTAAAGTAAAGAGTAGAACCAGCTCACGTGCTTTTACACTATGATTTATCTATTAGATGTTTAATGTTTCTTATGAAAACAATATTGAAAAAGGAATAGTTTCACCATTAAAACGAGTTCAGTTCATGTAACAGGGTTGACCTTAAATGGGGGACAGACCTAAATAAATCACTAATCACATAAATAATAATCTTCAGAAATAACTTTGTCAAAGCAACACAATAACTAGGGTTTTACAATGATGTTGAAACTTGGATACGTTTGGGAGTTAAGTGGGTTAAAATCTTCCTAGAAGTGACACAGGGTTGACGGACGGACATGTCAAAATGCTGTATTTTATTCATATTAAACATTACCCGAGTCATACCATCACTTTCCCGGCCAGATGAAAAGAAAGTCACCCACGCCTTCATCTTCTCTAGGATCGACTACGGCAATGCGCTGTTTGGAGGCCTCCCAGCCAAATCACTACAGAGGCTCCAACTAATCCAAAAGAGGGCTGTCAGAGTCCTGACCAGGACCAAGAAGTCAGATCACATCACCCCGATCCTGGCCCAATTCCACCGGCTACCGGTCAACTATAGGATCAACTTCAAAATCCTCATGCTTGTAATTAAAGCCTTGAATGGATTGAGCCCCACCTACATCAGCGACCTCATCTCAATCAGAGAGCCACCTCACACAATTCGCTCCAGCAACTCACCACTGTTTCAAGTCCCCAAGACCCGTCTTCATAATATGGGGGACTGAGCCTTCTACTCCCTTGCCCCTCGCCTATGTAATGCTCTCCCTAACCATCTGAGAGCTGCTCCATCACTCAGAACTTTTAAAACGGGCTTTAAAAAACACTTCTACAGACTGCCATTTTCATAGTCCTAGTGTCAATCTAAAATGCATTTAGCACCAAGCCCACTATTGCTATTTTACCTGCCTTGATTCTAAATGTATGTTGTTTTTATTGTACACTACCGTTCAAAAGTTTGGGGTCACTTATAAATGTCCTTGTTTTTGAAAGAAAATACAATATTTTGTCCATTAAAATAGCATCAAATTAATCAGAAATATCGTGCGGACATTGTTAATGTTGTAAATGACAGATGTTGTAAACGGCAGAATTTTTATGGAAACTCTACATAGGCCCACTATCAGCAACAACCACTCCTGTGTTCCAATTGCACGTTGTGTTAGCTAATCCAAGTTGATCATTTTAAAAGGCTAATTGATCATTAGAAAACCCTTTTGTATGAGATCTTCCGTTTCTTGGCAATTTCTCGCATGGAATAGTCTTCAATTCTCAGAACAAGAATAGACTGATGAGTTTCAGAAGAAAGTTCTTTGCTTCTGGCCATTTTGAGCCTGTAATCAAACCCACAAATGCTGACGCTCCAGATACTCAACTAGTCTAAAGAAGGCCAGTTTTACTGCTTCTTTAATCAGCACAACAGTTTTCAGCTGTGCTAACGTCATTCCAAAAGGGTTTTCTAATGATCAATTAGCCTTTTAAAATTATCAACTTGGATTAGCTAACACAACGTGCCATTGGAACACAGGAGTGATGGTTGCGTACAGGCCTCTGTACGCCTATGTAGATATTCCATAAAAAATCTGCCGTTTCCAGCTACAATAGTCATTTACAACATTAACAATGTCTACACTGTATTTCTGATTAATTTGATGTTATTTTAATGGACAAAAAACATGCTATTCTTTCAAAAACAAGGACATTTCTAAGTGACCCCAAACTTTTAAACGGTAGTGAATATCTTTTTTTTCCTCAGTAGAGCTGAGATAACTCTATAATAAAAAGCGCTATACAAATTAAATGTATTATTATTATTATTATTAAAAAAATCATATTGATTGAATTCTCCATGTGGCACTTCATTTAATATAACAGGCTTTTAAAATTCAATATTGGTGCACAATGTCTACTTAAAATATCCAAAGGATGCAAAAGACAGTCATTTCGTGGAATTTACATAACATATTCTAATCATCATAACAACTGTGGCAGCGGCGATATCATGTCTTCATTTTCTAATGTACTGTACATCACCAGAGCATCAAAATAGGAACGGCATGAAATGTGAAATATCAGATGTATCACTTAGAGTGGATATGATTATTCATTCCATGGTAATGAAACTCCCACTCAGGAAATGTAAACCTAAAGCCCTGTCTGTCCCTATCCCACCCTATCACCCTCTGATGCTCCTGTCAGGAGAGAAGCAAACTTTTTCGGGGACTCAGACTTTCAGTTAAAGATGGTCTTTCTTCATTGCTTCCAGCCGGTCTCAAAGAGCAGAAATTGGTCTGTTTAGTGAATGCGAGCTAATGGTAGTAATGGTGTTCTTTTCTGTCAGTATCACACAAAGAAATGGTGCTGTGGTGTGCAATGTGTATCACATGGAGCATGAGGAGATCAACAAGAATGGATTGACAATGAGGCCAGGAGGATGTCTGAGGGCCAATTTGCTGAAGAAAGATACAGACTGTGAGCAGCTGATTCGTTCAGATAGATAGGAGCATGAGATTCACTCTCTGCTCCTAACATATCCAGATATTCCCCTCGCCGCAAGCTTTGTACTTTTCACATTACCACTCAGGGGTTGATGATTTGACAGTCTTTTGTTCAACTTGTCACGTAAAGCTTTAGAGGCAAAGGCTATCCAAAATCCATTGTTAGTTATGGTGGAGAAAACATGTATTGGATCCAACACTCACAGAGTTCTGTTTTTCATTCTAGTAGTTATGAAAGTTTGTTCTCAAGGGACACTGCATCACTAAAGCAGTAACTAGTGTGCCATATATGAAATGTGAACTATACAACAAAGTGGGAAGTTATTTGGAAGATGCTTAATTCCCTTCACAAGTCCATGATTATCCCCAGGGACCGTAAATACGTAAAGATAAACACCCACTAACATTCCAGGGGTAATAAACAGTACATCATTGATACTGAGATGATCTAGTTTTCTTTTAGTGTGCTGCCATGTTTGAACTCACTCACTACTTCACCCCCCAACATCCCTTAGAGACTACTTGGAGAGGACACTGACGAAAAAGAAAAACAAACAGAATTCCTCTCTTTTGAGCCTGTCTGTGCATACAGATGAGAGAAACAGAGAGAGAGAGAGAGAAAAAAAAGAGAGAGAGATGGGGAGAGAAAGAAAGAAAGAGAGAACAAGAGAGAGCGAGAAAGAGAGAGAGATGGGGAGAAAGGAGAGAGAGAGAAAGAGAGAGAGAGGGGGAAAGACAGAGAGGGTGCAAGAGAGAGGGAGAGAGGGGGCACAGTCCCCAAATGGCAGGACTGGCATGTTTGGTTTGCCCAGTGAGGAAGAGGCACCCAGGCCTGGACCACACAGCCATGCTGTTTGTTGAGGCCTGAGGATGTTACTTTATCAATTCTCTTTGAACAGCTGAGACATGAGCGAGCACAGGAAGCACACAGTATCCCCTCTCTCTCTATGTGAGATGGGATTTTGACAGGGCCTCTCCTGGGTCGGTCCATGCTGCCGAAACATTACCACTCTCTCCCCTCTCAGTCATCTGTGCAGTCTCAGGGACTGTCACACACACACACACACACACACACAGAGAGAGAGAGAGAGAGAGAGAGAGAGAGAGTTTGTGTGAGCAATCAATTGTTCCAGTACGGCAAGCGGTACCGGAACGACAAGTCTGGAACCAAAAGGCTCCTGAACCGCTTCTACCCGAAAGCCATAAGACTGCTGAACCATTAATTAAACGGCTACCCGGACTTTATACCTTTCACCCCTTCCTACATGTACATAGAGTACTTCAATCAATCACCTAACCAAACCTACATGTATATATTATCTCAATCAATCTCCCTAACTACATAGCCTCGTTATAGTTTTTTATTGTGTTATTTTGTTATTATTTTATTTTTATTTATTTGTTAATTTTCTTACTTTTTAACTGCTTTCTTGGGAAAGGGCTTGTACAGTAAGTAAGCATTTCATGGTAAAGTCTACACTTGTTGTATTCAGTGCATGTGACAAATACAATTGGATTTGATTTTGACACTAGCCTCCACTGCCCTGGACCCCTTAGCACCATGCAATGTGATGACGGTGGTAGGGGTAACTGTGACAGCTGGCCCTGACTCCCCCATCCTTCCACTCATTGTCCCGGAGCTTGTAAATACGGTGCCGTCAAGCCCTGCAAGCCAATCCTATACCAGGCTTTTCATCTTCAGACAGCTGACAGCCTGTGTTCCTCCGCAGATGCTCGTTTTCACCAGGCATAAATCATTCATAAAGACTATATCCTGTCATAATTTAAGATATTAGTGTGCGTTCAAACATTGTCAAGGAGTCTTTTCCTTTCCTCTCCCCTCTCCTCTCACCACCAGAAGGAGCGGATGCTTGTGGCTTCTGCTTCACCTCGTTCATTAGTCAGAGAGAGGTTATTTCCAATGTCGCTGCTAGTTCCATCAGCCGTAATGCAGATATGACACAGTGCACCTAAGCCTGATGAAGCCCTCCTCACAGTGATATGCTGAGAGGCTCAGTGAGATTGCCTGCTGCAGAGTCAGAGGGCTTTGGTGGTTTCCACTTGATTAAACCAGGCTCAATGCACTCAATACTTGCTTTAATTTAAAACTGGAAGAAAAAAATAAATAATGAGAAATTAAAATTGATAGATATGATGTAATTAACTTTGCCAACCATCGAGGAACCGGAAAGAGTTTGATTAGTGGAACATAATCGTAGTTTAATTAGTAGATTAAGACTTACCTTCCTCTGAGGAATCTATGTGCATATTTTAACCAGAAGAGGGCAGTAGATAGGGAATGAGATTTTGGAAGTTATGTCTAACTAAATAAATAAAATAGAGCTAGTCCAGACAAGAACTTCTGCAATTTGTATATTTGTATATAAGCCTTGCACATCTAGTATCCAGTGATATGAGAACTTACTATATACAATAATCATCAGTGTACCATCCAATTGACCTTGTTTCATTTCACATGGACAGAGCTAGTGGGAGGCATTTCTGGTTTTGTGTATTAATTCTGTAGCCTAGCTGTCACAAGTACGCAATAGCCATATTAAGCAAATCATCAAAGAGCAACTGAGGCACTATGCAATCCTGCAAGCAATTGGTATGATGAGCTGCAAGTCCAAACATCAGATATATCTTTAACACAGAAGGTTGGTGGCAGCTTAATTGAGGAAAACGGACTCATGGTAATGACTGGAGCGGAATTAGTGAAATGGTATTAAATACATTAAACACATGGTTTCCAGCTGTTTGATGCCATTCCATTTGCTCCGTTCCAGCCTTTATTATGAGCCATTTCCCCGTCAGCAGCCTCCTGTGGTCTTTAAACAACTTTATATTGTATATAATTGATGTTGGCTATAACAACAGTGTGTTTATTTTACATTAATACAGTCTGTCCAGAGGGAAAGGGTTAGAGAGACTCTGAAATATCTATGGCTAATTGTAATGCATGATAGTCATTGATGATTCCCAATGGGGGAATTGGTTTTGTGGCAAAGTCATTCATAAAAACAAAACATATATTTCACAAGGGATGTAGGATACTTGTGATGACACTTGTTTACTTGTTGTAAAGTCATATTCAGATGGATTGTTTGGAGGATAGCAAGAGCCGTGAGAGGACCTATATCTGGACAGCAACTACACTGTAAAACCATGAAACGTGACAAGTTTACAACCTAAACGTCAGTGTTTAAATAATAGTTAAACATTAGGCATTTATATTTGCCAAAAAGTGTTCTCATCTTAGAAAGTGCATTTAGTCATTAGAAATTGATGTGAGTTTCCATGCCTTTTATTCAGATTAGTGTTAGGACTGTCTGCCACCTTTCCTACAACTAAGCACAACAGAAGAGCACATAAACTCAGCAAAAAAAGAAACGTCCCTTTTACAGGACCCTGTCTTTAAAAGATAATTGGTAAAAATCGAAATAACTTTACAGATCTTCATTGTAAAGGGTTTAAACACTGGTTCCCATGCTTGTTCGATTAACCATAAACAATAATGAACAAGCACCTGTGGAACGGTCGTTAAGAAACTAACAGCTTACAGAAGCTAGGCAATTAAGGTCACAGTTATGAAAACTTAGGACACTAAAGAGGCCTTTCTACTGACTCTGAAAAACACCAAAAGAAAGATGGTAGGCATGCTGCAAGGAGGCATGAGGACTGCAGATGTACTCAGGGCAATAAATTGCAATGTCTGTACTGTGAGACGCCTAAGACAGTGCTACAGGGAGACGGGGTGGACAGCTCATCGTCCTCACAGTGGCAGACACGTGTAACAACACTTGCACAGGATCGGTACATCCGAACATCACACCTGCGGGACAGGTACAGGATGGCAACAACAACTGCCGGAGTTACACCAGGAACGCACAATCCCTCCATCAGTGCTCAGACTGTCCACAATAGGCTGAGAGAGGCTGGACTGAGGGCCGGTACACTTGTTGTAAGGCAGGTCCTCACCAGACATCAACGGCAACAACGTCGCTTATGGGCACAAACCCACCGTCGCTGGACCCAACAGGACTGGCAAAAGTGCTCTTCACTGACGAGTTGCGGTTTTGTCTCACCAGGGGTGATGGTCGGATTTGCGTTTATCATCGAAAGAATGAGTGTTACACCGAGGCCTGTACTCTGGAGCGGGATCAGTTTAGAGGTGGAGGGTCCGTCATGGTCTGGGGCGGTGTGTCCCAGCATCGTCGGACTGAGCTTGTTGTCATTGCAGGCAATCTCAACGCTGTGCGTTACAGGGAAGACATCCTCCTCCCTCATGTGGTACCCTTCCTGCAAGCTCATCCTGACATGACCCTCCAGCATGACAATGCCACCAGCCATACTAATTGTTCTGTGCGTGATTTCCTGTAAGACAGGAATGTCAGTGGAATGCCATGGCCAGCGAAGAGCCTGGATCTCAATCCCATTGAGCACATCTGGGACTTGTAGGATCGGAGGGTGAGGGCTAGGGCCATTCCCCCCAGAAATGTCCGGGAACTTGCAGGTCCTTGGTGGAAGAGTGGGGTAACATCTCACAGCAAGAAATGGCAAATCTGGTGCAGTCCATGAGGAGGAGATGCACTGCAGTATTTAATGCAGCTGGTGGCCACACCAGATACTGACTTTTACTTTTGATTTTGACCCCCCTTTGTTCAGGGACACATTATTCAATTTCTGTTAGTCACATGTCTGTGGAACTTGTTCAGTTTATGTCTCAGTTGTTGAATCTTGTTATGTTCATACAAATATTTACAGATGTTATGTTTGCTGAAAATAAACGCAGTTGACATTTCTTTTTTTGCTGAGTTTATGATTCAAGAAATCTTTTCAATTGCGTGTTGTCACTCGAATGTGTTGAGTTCATTTCTGTTAACTCTCTCAGAGTAAAAAAAGACGTGGAAGGGACCTCACTATCATATTTCCCAGCATGCATTGTTGCAGGTCGATTTTTTTTGAATAGTTTGTTTCCTCATACACATTGATGGATTTACCTTATACTATACAAAGATAAATACAGTGCGTTAGGAAAGTATTCAGACCCCATCCCTTTTTGCACATTTTGTTTTTTTACATCCTTATTCTAAAATTGATTAAATAACAAAAAATATATCAATCTACACACAATACCACATAATGACGGAGTGAAAACAGGTTTGTAGAAATGTTTGCAAAATATAAAAAATAGAAATACCAAATTTACATGTATTCAGACTCTTTTCTATGAGACTCAAAATTGAGCTCAGGTGCATCCTGTTTCCATTGATCATTCTTGAGATGTTTCTACAACTTGATTGGAGTCCACCAGTGGTAAATTCAATTGATTGGACATGATTTGGACAGGCGCACACCTGTCTATGTATGGTCCCACAGTTGACAGTGCATGTCAGTGCGTTTGGGCTCCTGAGTGGTGCAGTGGTCTAAGGCACTGCATCTCAGTGCAAGAGGGTTTGGCCGGGGTAGGTTGTCATTGTAAATAAGAATTTGTTCTTAACTGACTTGCCTAGTTAAATAAAGGTTAAATTACTTAACATTTTTTTATTAAATGCCAGAGCAAAAACCAAGCCATGATGTGGAAGGAGTTGTCCGTAGAGCTGTCGAGGCACAGATCTGGGGAAGGGTACGAAATCATTGAAGGTCCCCAAGAACACAGTGGCCTCCATAATTCTTAAATGGAAGAAGTTTGGAACCACCAAGACTCTTCCTAGAGCTGGCCGCTCGGCCAAACTGAGCAATCAGGGGAGAAGAGCCTTAGTCAGGGGGGTGACCAAGAACCCGATGGTCATTCTGTCAGAGCTCCAGAGTACCCCTGTGGAGATGGGAGAACTTTCCAGAAGGACAACCATCTCTGCAGCACTCCACCAATCAGGCCTTTATGGTAGAGTGGCCAGACGGAAGCCACTCCTCAGTAAAAGGCACATGACAGCCCGCTTGGAGTTTGCCAAATGGCATGTAAAGAACTCTCAGACTATGAGAAACAAGATTCTCTGGTCTGATGAAACCAAGACTGAACTCTTTGGCCTGAATGCCAAGCGTCACATCTGGAGGAAACCTGCCACCATCCCTATGGTGAAGCATGGTGGTGAGAGTGGTGTGGGGATGTTTTTCAGCGGAAGGGACTCGGAGACTAGTCAGGAGACAAAGTACAGAGAGATCCTTAATGAAAACCTGCTCCAGAGCACTCAAGACAACGGACTGGGATAAAGGTTCATCTTCCAACAGGACAACGACCCTAAGCACTCAGCCAAGACAACGCAAGGGTGGCTTCGGGACAAGTCTCTGAATGTCTTTGAGTGGCCCAGACAGAGCCCGGACCTGAACCCGATCGAACATCTCTGGAGAGACCTGAAATTAGCTGGTGGTGAAGCTCCCCATCCAACCTGACAGAGCTTGAGAGGATCTGCATAGAAGAATGGAACAAACTCTCCAAATGCAGGTGTGCCAAGCTCATAGCGTTATACCGATAAATACTTTCAGGGTTTTTTTGTATACATTTGCAAACATTTCTAAAAACCCGTTTTTGCTTTGTCATTATGGGGTATTGTGTGTAAATTGATGAGTGGGCAAAAAAACAACAATTTAATCCATTTTAGAATAAGGCTTTTAGAATCCATTTTAGAATAACGTAACAAAATATGTAAAACCTAAAGGGGTCTGAATACTTTCTGAATGCACTGTAACTTACATTTTTCTAAACTAATTCAATCGGTAAACTAATCCAATCTGTAATTTATTGCACCCAGTAATGAGATGGTTGTTCCAGTTGAGATGGTTTTGGTAGCCTTGCTTATTACGTCTTTCAACATGGCAGTCATTCTGAGTGCAGGTTGTGGGTGATAGAATATTCCGATACTTGGATATCTGTTGAGGAAAGACGTTCCGCCAGTGGAACCCCTCGCCAACAGCCAATGAAATAGCAGGGCGCCAAATTCAAAACAACAATAATCTCATAATTCTAATTTCTCAAACCTACAAGTATTATACACCATTTTAAAGATAAACTTCTCGTTAATCCAACCACAGTGTCCGATTTCAAAAAGGTGAAAGCATACCATTAGATTATGTTAGGACAGCACCTAGACAAGAAAACCACACAGCCTTTTTCCAAGCAAGGAGAGGCGTCACAAAAACCAGAAATACAGCTAAAATGAATAACTAACCTTTGACGATCTTCTTCAGATGACACTCCCAGGACTCAGTGTTACACAATACATGTCTGTTTTGCTTGATAAAGTTCATATTTATATCCAAAAACCCCATTTTACATACAGCGTGTAATGTTCAGAAATGTTTTGCCTCCAAAACCTTCGGTGAATGATCACATCAATTTACAGAAATACTCATCATAAACATTGATAAAAGATACAAGTGTTATGCATAGGATTATAGATACACTTCTCCTTAATGCAACCGCTGTGTCAGATTTCAAAAAAACTTTACGGAAAAAGCACACCATGCAATAATCTGAGTACAGCGCTCAGACACCAAAACAAGCCATACAGATACCCGCCATGTTGTGGAGTCAACAGAAGTCAGAAATAGCATTGTAAATATTCACTTACCTTTGATGATCTTTATCAGAATGCACTCCCAGGAATCCCAGTTCCACAATAAATGTTTGTTTTGTTTCGATAAAGTCCATATTTATGTCCAAATACCTCCTTTTTGTTCGCGCGTTCAGTTCACTATTCCAAATGCACAATGCGCGAGCAGACGAAAAGTCCAAAAAGTTATATTATAGATCGTAGAAACATGTCAAACGATGTATAGAATCAATCTTCAGGATGTTTTTAATCATACATCTTCAATAATATTCCAACCGGACAATTCCTTTGTCTTTAGAAATGAAAAGGAACTCAGCTCACTCTCACGACTACGCGCATGACTGAGTTCATGCCATTTTTCCAGACACCTGATTCCAATAGCTCTTATTCTCTCCCCATTCACAGTAGAAGCCTGAAACAACGTTCTAAAGACTGTTGACATCTAGTGGAAGCCTTAGAAGGTGCAATACGACCCCACAGACACTGTATAATGGATAGGCAATCACTTGAAAAACTACAAACCTCAGATTTCCCACTTCCTGGTTGGATTTTATCTCAGGTATTTGCCTGCCATATGAGTTCTTTTATACTCACAGACATCATTCAAATAGTTTTAGAAACTTCTGAGTGTTTTCTATCCAAATCTACTAATAATATGCATATATTAGCTTCTGGGCCTGAGTAGCAGGTAGTTTACTCTGGGCACGCTTTTCATCTGAACATGAAAATACTGCCCCTGTCCCAAACAGGATATTCTCCCTCTGGCTGGATTCTGATAGGAATTATTAATCACTTCACAACCCAGCGTGTTGTGATGTGCAGGTCTGATGTGGCCCATGAGCCAGGATTTTCAGACTTCCAGTGTCAAGAAAAGCTAGGCAATAACTAAAGGCCTTGTGAAATGTATAATATCTAGTCATAAAGGGTTTACTTTATGAAGGGTCACTTTGTGAAGGTTTCAGGAATATAAATTATTGAATCCAACAACAATTTCTACGTCACGCAAATACGCAAATACGGCTTTACACCTTACAGTGTTAAAACAATACCCCAGTGCTTAGTGTTTAAAACCTAAATGCCTTGTGTTGAATAAACCTGTTCATGCATTTAAAACATGTTACAGTGAATGAACATGTTCTGGTGTTTAAATGTAAACACTGTGATGCATTTCTATTGGAATTCTAAATGCCTTCAGGCGTTTAAAAAGTGTTCCAGAAAAGTGTTCAGTTATGTGTTCAGATCCTAAACACTTGGTTTTACAGTGTAGAACAGCAGCACCACAGGTAAAAATATGAATCTCCCACCTGTTCAGAAGGTTACAGCAAATAATAAATATATGCAGGATGCATAATTGAGGCTAGAGACAACTCCTCAAGTGATTAATCCATAGAGCCCTGCTTCTCTCCAGATGGCATTTCACTAGGGGACATCCATTAAACTCTATGGACCTTGCTCTTATTGCAGATAGACTAGTGCCGCAGCAATGTGTGCCTGCAGAGATTCTTCCTCCCCTATGCCGTGATTACTGGCCACTCCACTCTACCAGGTTTATGCGTGTGCATATATAAAGGAGGAATTGACATTTACTTCAAACTGAGATGGATTAGACTCTATGGTGACAGCAGACAGCTGTTGCTGTAGATAGACAATTACATTCATAACAATTAGACAGGCATTATAGACACTCATCATTTAATGTTTGCATGTAAAAAATCTCTCTCTTTTATTGTTTGCACAAGGAACCCTGGTGTGTGACATCACTTCCACGTGAAGTAATTTCCTTCTTGTTGCTCATACCTTCAACCTTCAAACCTGAATGCAGCAAAGGGATGCCATAACCAAGTTGGAAATGAAGGTAAACAATTCACAGAATAGTTTATTTCTGTCTATATGCACAATCAGTTCCCAACATAGCTGAATTCCATGCACGCTGACATTTGTCGTGAGTGTCAGGTCCATATTTGAAATCTGATCATTAGCATTCTGGCATGCTCTTATGAAATTGCTTTTCCATCCAGTATGAATTACTGCCATTTTATCAGGTGTATGCTATGTATGCTTTATATAAGTGGCTCGAACCAGGGACCCTCTGCACACATAAACAACTATCTCCCACGATGCATCGTTACCTATCGCTCCACAAAAGCCAACGTCCTTGCAGAGCAAGGGAAACAACTACTTCAAGGTCTCAGAGCAAGTGACGTCACCGATTGAAACGCTATTAGTGCACACACCGCTAACTAGCTAGCCATTTCACACAGGTTAGATAAGCTGTATAGCGTAGGACAAACTGTGCAAGATAACCCTCTAAATCACCACTGACATGGAATCTAGCTGCACAGTCTGTCTATCATTTGTCTTAGTGACAAAGTGAGATTTCAGTTTGAAGGCAAACCATCTGGACATCCAGACAACCAGTCCAAACAGTCATGTCCTCTCTCTTGGAATCTATGGTACTGCTGAGTGCCATCCACTATATCAATATGCAAATATGTGACATTGAGAAAAACTGTTTTACTCTGGGTTACTGTTAGGATTTTGATAAAGCTTTCACTCAAGTTTCTCAATGAAACAGTGAGCCAGGCGTTCAATACCATGCTCTTTTGATATCATTATGGAGAAGTCAACTATTCAAGTGTTGAAGAGGCTCAGACGTTTAAAAGAGCAATCTAATAGTCTTATTTGTTGTTGTTATTGTGCGGCTTAGGGGAAAACACAGGTCTGACTGAGTATACTACAACATCATGGGAGAGCACATCTGTTCTGGGTTACAGTTCTGTCAAACAGACAGACCATATGGGCTGTTCACATTCAGCACCAGCACTAACTCAGCACGACAAATCTGACAGGAACCACACCTCCAGAGATGCTGTGAGCAACATTTTAATTAACCTGTTGTAATACTGTACGTCTTTAAAATCATCACGTCTGCTAAATCTCCCAGCCTCAATCAGTTCTCCTCAACATAGACAGTCTGATTGGTGTCTAAGATAATAACGTTCTAGTAAATGGTACTTCATATAATCTAGCGGGCACAAGCTGTAGTAGCCTCAATTCATTTCTCTTCAGAAAGTAGCCCTAAGCATCATACAGTATGCACGCATCGTTATATGCCAAATACTGTAGGGAGTTTGATTAAAACTAAAATGTCCTATGCTTACATCAACACTGTCAACACACAATCATTGTCAACACTGTCTTGTGAGCTGGCCATGCATACATATAGCCTATCTATGAGTCAAATAATTACCTCTGTGCATTACCAGTCTTGACAGACTGGAAGCATTTGTTGACATGTTAAGTGAAGCCTTGTAATTATCTTTGCAAATTAAAGAACATTAGCAGGTGCCTTGCCTTGGTGGTTTACTCGGGAAAATAACTTAATTAGCCCAAAAGAGAGAATAAGACATTGCTTAAATGTAATTTGCTGTGATGGAGATTTCAGCAGTCGTTTCGATTTTAACCACCCCTTCTAAGGACGTGTACAGATGTAGGATATTCATTTGAGCTAGTTTTATAGAACAGGAAAATAATCCTGCAGCAACAAGACATGTTAATTATTATGTGGATTATAATTAAAGGACAATTATGTAGGGGTTGACACATTTTTTGTAGCAGAAAATCAAGTCTGAAATTTCTACATGGAAATTACAAACTTCAGAAAAAATTCTAAACCACTACACGTTTTACATTTCCTGCATTGCAGGAAAGTTTTACTGCAACAGGGTGATCAAATTAAGATTCTACATCTATATTGCTTTACTAATAGCGAGAGACTCCAGTCCGAAAGAGAGACATGTATCTTGCCCTATACAGTGCTGTCAGAAAGTATTCACACCCCATGATTTTTCCAAATGTTGTTTTTTGACAGCCTGAATTTAAAATGGATTAAATTGAGATGTTGTGTCACTGATCTACACAGAATACCCCATCATGTCAAAGTAGAATTATGTTCTTAGAAATGTTTACAAATTAATAAAACATTTAAAGCTGAAAAGTATTCAAATCTTTTGTTATGGCAAGCCTAAATAAGTTCAGGAGTTAAAATGTGCTTAACAAAGCATAATAAGTTGCATGGACTCACTATGTGTGCATTAATACCATGATTTTAACATGATTTTTAAATGACTACCCCATCCCTGTACCCCACACATACAATTATCTGTAAGGTCCGTAAATCGAGCAGTGAATTTCAAGCACAGATTTAACCACAAAGACTATGGTGGTTTTCCTATATTTTGCAAAGGGCACCTATTAGTAGATGGGTAAAAAAACAGATACTGTATTGAATATCCCTTTGAACATGGTGCAGTTATTAATTTTAAACTTTGGATGGTGTATCAATACACCCAGTCACTACAAAGATACAGAGCCCTTCCTAAATCACTTGCTGTAGAGGAAGGAAACCTCTCAGGGATTTCACCATGAGGCCAATGGTGATTTTAAAACAGTTGCAGATTTTAATGGCTGTGATAGGAGAAAACTGAGGATGGATCAAAAACAGTGTAGTTACTCCACAATACTAACCTAAATGAAAGTGAAAAGAATACTTGTACAGAATACAAATATTCCAAAACATTCATCCTGCTTGCAATAAAGCACTAAAGTTACACTGCAAAAAAAGTGGCAAAGAAATGACATTTTTGTCCTGAATTCAAAGCGTTATGTTTGGGGCAAATCCAACACAACACATCACTGAATACCACTCTTCATATTTTCAAGAATGGTGGTGGCTGCATCATGTCCCGTGTAGCTCATATGAAAAAAGTATTGAAATGTATGCACTCACTATTGTAAGTCTCTCTGGATAAGAGCGTCTGCTAAATGCCTCAAATGTAAATGTTATGAGTATGCTTGTCATCGGCAAGAGAGTTGTTTTGAATAAAAGAAACAGAATAGAGCTAAGCACAGGTAAAATTCTAGAGGAAAACCAGGTTCAGTCTGCTTTCCAACAGACACTGGGAGGCAAATTCACTCCTAAAATTCAAATTCACTCCAAATTCACACCTAAAACACAAGGCCAAACATACACTAGAGTTGCTTACCAAGATGACATTGAATGTCCCTGAGTGGCCTAGCAAGACTTGAAAATGGCTGTCTAGCGATGATCAACAAGCAACTTGACAGAGCTTGACTAATGTTTTAAAGGACAATGGGCAATTATTGTACAATCCAGGTGTGCAAAGCTCTTACAGACTTACCCAGAAATACTTTCAGCTGTAATTGCTGCCAATGGTGATTCTAACATTTATTGACTCAGGGGGGTGAATACTTAAAAAAATTAATGTTTTACCTTTATTTAACTAGGCAAGTCAGTTATTAAGAACAAATTCTTATTTTCAATGACGGCCTAGGAACAGTGGGTTAACTGCCTTGTTCAGGGGCTTAACAACAGATTTGTACCTTGTCAGCTCGGGGATTCAAACTTGCAACCTTTTGGTTACTAGTCCAATGCTCTAACCACTAGGCTACGCTACCTAATCAAGATATATTACTGTTTTATTTTCCATTAATAAAAAAATAAAAATAATTTGTCTTCAACTTTGACATTACAGAGTGTTTTGTGTAGAACGTTGACAAAAAAATTACAATAAAATCCATTTTAATCCCACTTTGTACCAACAAAATGTGGGAAAAGTCAAGAGGTGTGAATACTTTCGGAAGGCATAATATACGATCAATATACAATACTATTATACTGTAAATATTGCAAAATGTATTGTAGCAACCCGCACAGACAGCTGTGTTATATGTGTTAGGCTATTAGTGGGTTGCCAATCAACCTGCTATCTGCCAATCACGGGAATGCCTGGATTGTTCTGAAGCCAGGCATCCTGGCGGTTGGCGGAGTGGCGTGGAGGGGTGTTGGGCAGGGGGATGGAGCATTGGAAATTAACACCAGGTTTAGCCATTGTTCTCTCTCTTAGGTCTGGCCTTCACAAGAGAAGGTCACAGTTGGTTTGTGGGGTATCTTACATTTATTTGGCGTGGGCTACGGCCAAACTGTAGCCTGTGTAAAGTTGGGTTAATAAACTGTCAATTCGTAAACTCACTTCTCATCAAGCCTACAATACCAAGGCACTGTGTTAGTAGTAGCGTTGTTGCTTCAGTCCTCGTTTATAAATTATGTTGATTTACTCACTTCTATAAACTGAGGGCTTTGCAGTCGTAAAATTAAGCTTTTAAATGTATTGTTTACATAACTCTGAATTACTGAACTGTGGCATTTTACAATGTTGAGAAAATGAAACAGAGACAAAGTTAAATAATTAACCCAGGCACTTACAAAACTTCCAGTTTTTTAATGTATATTTAATAGGATCCCCATTACTCTTCCTTGGGTCCAAATAGGATTAAAACAATTACATCACAACAAAAATGCAACAGCCCACATCATAAATAAAGCAATACATCGTACAAGACATTATTACATCTTTACTCTAACTTAAAAAATGTACAATACAAAATGTACACTACTACAATATAACAATATTATAATATGTGTGTGTGTAGAGTGTGTTAGTGTGTCAAATCAAATCAAAATGTATTTGTCGCATACAGAGATTAGTAGATGTTTAAGCAGGTGCTGTGAAATGCTTATGTTTCTGATTCAGGCCTGATTCAGCCTTTCCTACACACTTCTCAGTAGTCGGTAGTCAGACTTACCTAATGCAGCGCGTAATGTGCCCCACAAGAATAGTTAAACATGTACACACACACGCTCACACACACACTCCCTTACATACTGTACAAAACCATATATTCAACAGTTGTTCCATACCCAAGCCCAACTCAAGGGAAGATTTGATGTGTGAATGTGTATACAGTTGTAGCTGTTTGAGAAGGCATGCAAAAATGAACAGGTATGGGGAGATTTGATTAACTAAGGTCTAAGCTTAGCTGGTGGCTTGGATAACCTCCTTCCCTCAGACACACACACGCTGGTGCCATACTTCCTAACCATACTTCCTAAGCACCTTTGTGCAGTCAGACCATTTGATTATTTTGTGCCTCCAGGGCCCCAATCATTTCCCCCCCCACCTGATTGTATGAGTGTGATCCCCTCCACATGGGTTACTGCAGCCAGTGTTGCCAGCTCTGTCACTACCTGGGTGGGGGTACTCCACTGGAATTCCCACCGGCTAGGTACGAGGTCGTCAAGGTTTTCATTAGCAGCTTTGAAAAATTCCTTGTATATTATGATCACCCATCTGGGGACTTTGACTTTGTTGGACCAACCCTGCCAGGCAGGCTCAGACTCTTGAGAGGGTGTTGCTGCTTTAGTGGGTCTCTGACTGCATTTATGCTTCTGTCTTGGCTGAGTAGGCTACTTGCAGTAGGCCTTTTAAAATGGATAAGGACCTCTCCTTAGTGGGTGGGTCGCTCAGGTGGGTGTCTAGGATATAGGGTTAGGGACCGTTCCATCATGACAGGAAAATGTTTTACTATATATTTGTAATTTATTTTAAACTGTATATCCCATATCTGTGCAAAAAGTAAGACTCTCTCGCTCTGTCGCAACTCCTGCTCGCAGAAACACATGGGCTCTGGCATTTGCAAACATTTTCCTTTTTCACTCATCACAATTTTCCAAGCACACAAAAATACAGGCTGTGTTGATTCCTGCTTAAAACTTCTTATGGATCAGTCCACCTCGACTTCCGGTGAAATTGCAGAGCGCCAAATTCAAATTTAATTACTATAAATATTTAACTTTCATGAAATCACAAGTGCAATACATCAAAATAAAGCTTAACTTGTTGTTAATCCAGCCGCCATATCAGATTTCAAAAAGGCTTTACGTTGAAAGCAAACCATGCAATTATCTGAGGACAGCGCTCAGCACACAAAACATTACAAATAGTTAGCAGCCAAGTAGATTAGTCACGAAAGTCAGAAATAGCAATAAAATGAATCACTTCCTTTCAATGATCTTCGTATGGTTGCACTCACAAGACTCCCGGTTCCACAATAAATGTTCATTTTGTTTGATAACGTCCCTCTTTATATCTAAAAACCTCAATTTTGTTGGCGTGTTTTGTTCAGTAATCCAATGGCTCAAATGCGGTAACAAGAGGCAGGAAAAAATTCCAAATAGTATCCGTAAAGTTCGTAGAAACATGTCAAACGGTGTTTATAATCAATCCTCAGGTTGTTTTTAGCCTACATAATCGATAATATTTCAACCGGACAATAGCGTCATCAATATAAAATAAAAACAACGAAAGGCGCACTCTCGGGATTGAGCACCAAACAGGTTGGGGACTTTCCACTGGCCTCTCATTGAAACTGCTCATTCTCCCTCATTTTTCAGAATAAAGGCCTGAAACCATGTCTAATGACTGTTCACAGCTAGTGGAAGCCATAGGGAACTGAATCTGGGTCCTATCCCTTTAAATGGTGGATGGGCTTTCAATGGAAAAACACCCATTTCAAAATAATAGCACTTCCTGGATGGATTTTCCTCAGGTTTTTGCCTGCCAATTCAGTTCTGTTATACTCACAGACATTATTTTAACAGTTTTTGAAACTTTAGAGTGTTTTCATATCCTAGCTTCTGGGCCTGAGTAGAAGGCAGTTTACTTTGGGCACGCTTTTCATCGTGTCACGGTTGTCCCAGTCCACCTGGCCATGCTGCTGCTCCAGTTTCAACTGTTCTGCCTGCGGCCACGGAACCCTGACCTGTTCACCGGACGTGCTTGTTGCACCCCCGACAACTACAATGATTATTATTATTATTTGACCATGCTGGTCATTTATGAACATTTTAACATCTTGACCATGTTCTGTTATAATATCCACCCGGCACAGCCAGAAGAGGACTGGCCACCCCTCATAGCCTGGTTCCTCTCTAGGTTTCTTCCTAGGTTTTTGGCCTTTCTAGGGAGTTTTTCCTAGGGAGTTTTTCCTAGCCACCGTGCCTCTTTCACATGCATTGCTTGCTGTTTGGGGTTTTAGGCTGGGTTTCTGTACAGCACTTTGAGATTTCAGCTGATATACGAAGGGCTACATAAATTTGATTTGATTTGATTTGTCGTAGGGTAAAGTGGACCAAGACGCAGCGGGGAAATGTGCACTCATCTTCTTTTTATTAAATGGAAAAGAAGGTGAACCAAAACAACACGTACACACAAAAAACATAACGACTAATAACAGGCCGGTAAGGCACAAAGCTATACACAGCACAATCTCCCACAAATACTAAAACAAACGCATACCTTTTTAAAGAACCCTCAATCAGAGACAACGAGAAAACACCTGCCTCCAATTGAGGGTTCAACCCCCAATAAACTAAACATAGAAATACAAAGAACTAGACTAAACATAGAAATACATTAACATAGAACAGTGCCAAAAACCCCGGAATAATAAATCAAACACACCACTAAACACACAACCACCCCGAACCACATAAAACAAATCCCCCCTGCCACGTCCTGACCAAACTACAATTACAAATAACCCCTATTACTGGTCAGGACATGACAGTACCCCCCCCCCCCCCTCACACAAATAAACAAAAAATAAACAAAACAAAAATAAATCCCCTAAACTAAAGGGAGGGAAGGGAGGGTGGCTGCCGTCAACGACGGCTCCTGTGCTACACCCCCCCCTCCCCAACCAACCTATACTTGAGGTGGCTCAGGCTCAGGTCTACTTCCCCCACTAAACCTGTCCACCCCTGCTGAATGCTCAGGGCTGTAGAGTGTCTCTGGGAGCTCCGGACTGTAAGCCGACTCTGGAAGCTCCAGACTGTAGGCAGACTCACTCGGTTCCGGACTGTAGGCAGACTCACTCGGTTCCGGACTGTAGGCAGACTCACTCGGTTCCGGACTGTAGGCAGACTCACTCGGTTCCGGACTGCAGGCAGACTCACTCGGCTCCGGACTGCAGGCAGACTCACTCGGTTCCGGACTGCAGGCAGACTCACTCGGCTCCGGACTGCAGGCAGACTCAGTCGGCTCCGGACTGCAGGCAGACTCAGTCGGCTCCGGACTGCAGGCAGACTCACTCGGCTCCGGACTGCAGGCAGACTCACTCGGTTCCGGACTGCAGGCAGACTCACTCGGCTCCGGACTGCAGGCAGACTCACTCGGCGCCGGACTGCAGGCAGACTCACTCGGCGCCGGACTGCAGGCAGACTCACTCGGTTCCGGACTGCGGGCCATCTCTCTTGGTTCCGGACAGTGGGCCGTCTCTCTTGGTTCCGGACTGCGGGCCATCTCTCTTGGTTCCGGACAGTGGGCCGTCTCTCTTGGTTCCGGACAGTGGGCCGTCTCTCTTGGTTCCGGACAGTGGGCCGTCTCTCTTGGTTCCGGACAGTGGGCCGTCTCTCTTGGTTCCGGACAGTGGGCCGTCTCTCTTGGTTCCGGACACTCTGGACGAGGCACTGTTGCCGGATACTCAGGACGAGGCACTGTTGCCGGACATTCTGGACGAGGCACTGTTGCCGGAAGTTCTGGACGAGGCACTGTTGCCGGAAGTTCTGGACGAGGCACTGTTGCCGGATGTTCTGGACGAGGCACTGTCATCGGAAGCTCGGAACTGGGCTGACGCACTGGAAGCCTGATGCGTGGGGCTGGTAGTGGAGGTACCAGACTGGGGACACGCACCTCAGGGCTAGTGCCGGGAGCAGGAACAGGACGTACTGGACTGGGCTGATGCACTGGAAGCCTAGCGCGTGGGGCTGGTACTGGAGGTATCAGACTAGAGATATGCACCCCAAGGCTAGTGTGAGGAGCGGGAACAGGACATACTGGACTGGGCTGACGCAATGGAAGCTTAGTGCGTGGGGCTGGTACTGGAGGTATCAGACTAGGGACACACACACTAAGGCTAGTGCGAGGAGTGGGAACAGGACATCCTGGACTGGGCTGATGCACTGGAAGCCTAGTGCGTGGTGCTGGTACTGGAGGTATCAGACTGGAGACACGCACTTCAAGGCTAGTGCGTGGAGCGGGAACAGGACATACTGAACTGGGCTGATGTACTGGAGGCCTGGTGCGTGGTGCTGGTACTATCTTCACCAGCCAGCTAGCACGCACCTCAGGACACGTATGTAGAGCTGACTCAGGTGACATCAATTTACGGACACGCTCTGTAGGGTGAATGTCGTGCCAAATACACCAACACAGTAGCTCTCTCATAGTTTTCATCTCCAATTTTTCCATCAACTCCTTAATAGTCTCTGCTTCGCTCACCTCCAATTTTACCCCGACTGGCTCTGGTTCCATCCTCGGCTCCGCCGATCTGTCAATGTGCCCCCCCCAAAAAACATTATTGGGGCTGCCTCTCCGGTTTGAACGCCAGCCGTGTTCCCCAAAACCCCTATTACTGGTCAGGACGTGACACATCCAAAATTCCAAATGCTTCCCCCTATCCCCCAAAAAGTTAATTTCAGACTTTTGAGTATGTTCCAGTTCCTTATATTTGACAATTTATTATTTCATAAATGTTTCTTTCTTCTAATGCTGTCTGTTATCTATTTAATATCAAAATGTATCTAAATACTATAAATACACAATTGAATACAAATTATTTTACAACATTCCCTAACTTGAACAATATAGTGTCTTTATAGTTTATTTATTTATCAATTGTTGTATTTGTTTAATTATTACAATCCCTACCATGGATAGTGTTGGGTTTCCCTTATTCAACCCTTCTATGAGAATGTTATATCATTTAGGATAACCATGGTGTCTTGGTGTCTTGAAACAGTTGGTTATCAATGTACAGCTTATCGACTAAGAGAGCTACTGTAACGGCGTTGGTAGTCGTGCTTTAGGAATGAGGCGCAGGAAGCAACGAGCACAGGGAGTGTTGTTTTTTAATAAACACTTTGAGAAACAAAAAACAAAGTTCCCAAACACAGGGGAATAAACAAGGTGTGACAATGCCAAGCCGAACATGAACCAGACAGTCGGAAACAACAATTAATCCCACACGAAAAGGAGCGGGCCAGCTAACCTAAATAGCCCCTCTAATGGCTAATTGACCACAGGTGTCTAAAATAAAAAAAAGAGAAAAGCAAAGGGAATCGGTGGCAGCTAATAGGCCGGTGACGACGACCGCCGAGCGCCACCCGAGCAGGAGGGGGCGCCACCGTCGGTGGGAATCGTGACAGCTACATGTTTCCCTTTTAGTCTATTCCATGGTTCCCCAATTGGTGGCCCACAGTTGATTTTGTTTGGCCCCCCAAGTTTTCTGAGCAAAAAATATTATTATATACAGTACCAGTCAAAAGTTTGAACACACCTACTCATTCAAGGGTTTTTCTTTATTTGTACTATTTTCTACATTGTAGTATAATAGTGAAGACATCAAAACTATGAAATAACACATATGGAATCATGTAGTAACAAAAAAAGGGTTAAACAAATCAAAATATATTTCATATTTGAGATTCTTCAAAGAAGCCACCCTTTGCCTTGATGACAGCTCTGCACACTCTAGCCATTCTCTCAACTAGGTTCATGAGGTAGTCACCTGGAATGCATTTCAATTAACAGGTGTGCCTTGATAAAAGTTAATGCATTTGAGCCAATCAGTCGTGTTGTGACAAGGTAGGGGTGCTATACTGTTTGGTAAAAGACCAAGTCCCTATTACGGCACGAACAGCTCAAAGCAAAGAGAAACGACAGTCCATCATTACTTTAAGACATGAAGGTCAGTCAATCCGGAACATTTCAAGAACTTTGAAAGTTTCTTCAAATGCAGTCATAAAAACCATCAAGTGCTATGCTGAAACTGGTTTTCATGAGGACCGCTGCAGGAAGGAAGACCCAGAGTTCATTAGAGTTAGCTTCACCAAAAATTGCAGCCCAAATAAATGCTTCACAGAGTGCAAGTAACAGACTCATCTCAACATCAACTGTTCAGTGGAGACTGCGTGAATCCGGCATTCATGCTCAAATTGCTGCAGAGAAACAACTACTAAAGGACACCAATAATAAGAAGAGACTTGCTTGGGCCAAGAAACACAAGCAATGGACATTAGACCGGGGAAAATGTGTCCTTTGGTCTGATGAGTTCAAATGTGAGCTTTGTGGTTCCAACCGCCGTGTCTTTGTGAGACGCAGACTAGGTGAACGGATGATCTCTGCATGTGTGGTTCCCACAGTGAAGCATGGAGGAGGAGGTGTGATGGTGTGGGTTTTACAGGTGACCCTGTCAGTGATTTATTAGAATTCAAGGAACACTCAACCAGCATGGCTACCACAGCATTCTGCAGCGATACGCCATCCCATCTGGTTTGCACTTAGTGGGACTGTCATTTGTTTTTCAACAGGACAATGACCAAACACACCTCCAGGTTGTGTAAGGGCTATTTGACCAATAAGGAGAGTGATGGAGTGCTGCATCAGATGACCTGGCCTCCACAATCACCTGACCTCAACCCAATTGAGATGGTTTGGAATGAGTTGGACCGCAGAGTGAAGTAAAAGCAGCCAACAAGTGCTCAACATATGTGGGAATTCATTTGAGACAGTTGGAAAAGCATTCCATGTGAAGCTGTTTGAGAGAATGCCAAGAGTGTGCAAAGATGTTATCAAGGCAAAGGGTGACTTCTTTGAAGAATCTCAAATATAAAATATATTTTTTAGTTACGACATGATTCCATGTGTTATTTCATAGTTTTGATGTCTTCACTATTATTCTACAATGTAGAAAATAGTACAAATAAAGAAAAACCCTTGAATGAGTAGGTGTGTCCAAACTTTTGATTGGTACTGTATTTTTTTTCATTGTTGGACATAAAAGACTGTAAAACCACCAGGAAATCAGCTCCAAGTGATTTTAATTTGGAAATCTGTTCCCAAATATTCCCACGCGTAATAGAGAGACATATGTGATCGTATAAAATAAGAAATAATAATTGATTGGATTTATGTAGCGCTTTTCTACCGAGGTACTTAAATGCTTTACATAGTAGGGGGAAACTCAACTCATCCACCATCAATGTGTAACACCCACCTCAGTGATGCAAGGTGACCATTTTTGTGCCAGAATGCTCACCACACATCCACTATCAGGTGGAGAGGTGAGGAGTGATATATGCCAATTAGGAATGAGGGGGATGATTAGGTGGCCATGATGGAAGGTGGCCAGGTTTGAAATTTAGCCATGACACCGGGGTGAACACCTCTACTCTTACAGTAATTGCCCTGGGATTTTGAATGACCACAGATAGTCAGGACACGCGTTTTAACGTCCTATCCGAAAGACGGAACCCTACTCAGGGAAATGTCCCCAAATGTAATCAAAGTTTGAAATGATTATGTATTGGTCAAATATTATATCTGTTTATGCTTCTTGCAGTCAATCTGCAAATATAGTTTTATTATGTTCCGACACCCCAACCATCTGCTCAAGAAAAAATTGGCCTGCGGCTGAATATAGTTGATGATCCCTGATTTATTTTCTTTTAAGAGTGGATACAGAACTTTGCGCCATTCTGCAATTTCCTTCAGGATCGGTTGTGCCTATTTTCATGCTGGTGAGTCATTCGCCCAGGCTTTTAACCATTATTTTATCTTTAAAGAATGCACATTTGGCAACGATTGGGCACTTGTATCGCTGTCCTCTCTGTCTGAACCGGTTTACATGTTCGAGTTTGATTATGTCGACTGTATCAGCTGGGATCTGTAACCAGAAATTCTTTCACCACACTCTGGATCTTCACACTCATCCTCTTTAATTCTGGTAACCACCACATTATCTCTCATAGACCTAGTCTGTATATCAAATAAGGCTTCTCCAAAAACGTGTTATATTTTTTCAGTTTATTAACGTCAGTTCCAATAATATTGACAGTACATTTTAGCTTTTTAGTTTCTTTCTACAGTGTCGCGGCTTTCTCATCACTCATTTTGAGGCTAGCTTTCAACTCCTTTACATCTTTTCTGACTAGTTTAAGTATGCCCAATTGATCTTTTACCGAGTTTAGCAGGTCGGTTTCCATTCTTACCTGCCCGGTGGGAAAAAGCATGAATCTCATTTTCTATTGGGGATTGGCTCTCCATACTTACCCTGGTTACTTTCCGACATGTGTTGGTAATATTTGTCGACAAACTTCCCTAGCCTTTTCATTTATGTTTTGGTTTTGTGTTGTTATCGAGATTGAAGGTTATTGCCCACTAAAAAGTGGATAAAAGTAGGAGTGAAATGCTAATATTTAGTCAAGTTTTACAGATATCGAATATTACATTTTTATCATGAGGCCATCTCTACCCTTCTACCATCTCTACACTTCTAAAGCACAATCAGCCTCAGAGCCACAAAAAGTGCCCATGTCCTTCTTTGTGGCACTTGACCAAATAAGTGAGCAGTAGTCCCAAGTTAAGTATTTTACTGTACTTTTGCATGTGACAAATAAATACAACTGGAAACTAGTCCACATGCAATAAAACTAGGGCCTGTAGGACTTGTTTTGTTGATTGTGATGTCAAGAAAGCAGAGCAGTGCTTTATCATGGACAAACCTCTCCCAATCTACCGTTGCATTAATATGTTTTGACCATAGACATTAAAACCAGTAGATAGTGATAGAGCTGAAGACCTTCACGTATTCCTATGGAAAACTCCCGAAGACGCATGAAGCCGGAAGTATTTGAATTTGAATCCCGCCATATTGCTGAATGGGGCTGAATGGCACCTAAACTAATCACTAAGGATCATGGTGAAAGTGGCCATAACTAGCAAAGGATCATGGTTGATGTAGTCGGTTTCATCCTGCCTAACAGACACGTGCAAATAGCGTGCATGAGGACGCGAGCCTCCTTGTAGCCTGCTGGCCCGTGATTGGTTTGTGTCAGCACGTGTGTGACGACACATGTACTAGTCAGAATGGATCACTATTTAATTAAATATCTCGATTTGAAGCAAACTTTAAAATAATACACAGTGGAGATCGAACTTGGTCATAATAAATTAATTTTAGAGCCCAAAACATGAGATTAGGATATTCTGGCAATCGTAATTTACATAGGCTTTCTAGGGCAGACCAGGGCTTTTGGCATCACAAGGTTGCTATGAAGTAGGCAACTAACAGAGCTCATGAATTCACGATCCAGACCGGACACTGAGGGCCTGGTTTTGACCATGTCAATTTACAATGTAGCATTACACCAAGCAGTTTTGTCTTCTCAACTTGCTCAATGACCACATTCATTACAAAATTTACTTGAGGTGCAGGGTTTAGCAATGATTTTTCCCAAAATTGCATGGATTTCACTTGCTGTGATAGCTGACATGTATAATGTTCAGTCATCAGCCTACATAGACACACAGGCTTTACTCAGTGCTAGTGGTAGGTCATAAGTGAAAATAGAAAAAGTAAGGGGCCAAGACAGCTGCCTTGAGGTATGCCAGGCTCTATCTGGTGTATGTTAGAAAGGCTTCCATTAAAGAACACCCTCAGTGTTCTGTTAGATAAGTAACTCTTGATCCACGATATGGCAGAGGATGTAAGGCAATAACGCATGCGTTTTTCAGCAGCAGACTATGATCGATAATGTCAAAGCTGCACAAGTCTAACAAAGCAGCTCCCACAATATTCTTATTATCAATTTCTTTCAGCCAATCATCAGTAATTTGTGTTAGTGCTGTATATGTTGAGTGTTCTTCCCTATATACGTGCTGAAAGTCAGTTGTTCATTTGTTTACTGTGAAATAGCATTGTATCTGGTCAAACACAATTTTTTCAAAAAGTTTACTAAACGGTCAGTAGCAGACTGATTGATTGGCTGTTTGAATCAGTAAAGGATGTTTTGCTATTCTTGGGTAGCTTTACTTCCCTCCAGGCCTGAGGGCACACACTTTCCTGTAGGCTTACATTAAAAAGATGGCAAATAGGAGTGGCAATATAGTCCGCTACCGTCCACAGTAATTTTACATCCAAGTTGTCAGCACCAGGTGGTTTGTCATTAATGATAGACAACAATAATTTTTTATTTTCTTCCACACTCGATTTACAGATTTCAAAATTACAATGCTTGTTTTCATAATTTGGTCAGTTATGTATGGATATGAAGGTTCAGTTTGTTGTTGGCATGACATGTCTAAGTTTGCTAATCTTGCCAATAAAAAAGTAATTAAAGTAGTTGGCAATATCAGAATGTTTCTTGACAAATGAGCCATCTGATTCAATGGCTGGAGCTGAGTTCACCTTTTTGCCCAACATTTCATTTAAGGTGCTCCAAAGCGTTTTACTATCATCCTTTATATATTTTTATCTTTGTTTTATAGTACAGTTTCTCCTTATTTTGTTTAGTCACATGATTTGTCAATTTACAGTACTTTTGCCAATCGGCTGTGCAGTCAGACTTTTTTGCCATTACTTTGCGACCTCCCTCTCAACCATACAATTTTTTTAATTCCCCATAAATCCACAGGGATTTAGTCATTTTAACAGTCATTTTCATAATGGGTGCATGCTTATTAGTAATAGTAATAGTAAAAAGTAACTAGAAGAAGCAATTTCATTAATGCGTCAAATGTGGTGTCTGGTTGCTCCTCATTACACACCACAGAACAGCAAATATTATTCACAGCGTCAACATAGAAATCACTACAGATCCTCTTGTATGATTTTTTTATACAATATTTTAGGACCAGCCTTTAGAACTTTATTTTTCCTAGATATGGCTGCTATACTATGATCACTACATCCAATGGGTGTGGATACTGCTTTAGAGAAGATTTCTTCAGCATTAGTAAAGATCTTGTCAATACACTTGGATGATTTCTTTCCTGTGCTGATTTCATTCCAGTCAACCCTCGTAGATTGACTGATAACTGAAACAGGTTTCAGGCGCTGGTTACAGTTTGAAGCTTTTTCTTGAGTGGATGAAAATCAGTTAATATTTAGGTCACCCTGAAAATATACCTCTCTGTTGATATCATATACTCTATCAAGCATTTCACACATATTATCCAGATACTGACTGTTAGCACTCGGTGGTCTATAGCAAGGCAAACTTTTTTTCTCAAGGGCCACGTTCAGCAATTTGAAACCAAGGTGCCACCTACTATATGCTTGACAAAATGTGAAGACCATCTCCACTCCTAAAGTACAATCTGAGTGACACAAATAAGAGAAAAAAGTACATAATTTCAGTTCATATTGAATGGCCTGTTTATGACAGAATTCTATGAAACAGTTCTCAATTCACCTCCACCCTAAAAAAGAACATTGTGAGCCACATACAGAGCATACATAAAACAACATTTAGCAGCAATGGGCCTGGTCACCTCTCTTGAAAAGGGTATCAAAGTCGGGTGTCATTTATGTAGTAGAGATCCTCAGAACAGCTGACAAGCGGTCATTCATTAAATTTGACCTGTGATGGGATTTGTTGTAGTTCATGTCTGAGAAAGTTCACACACATATGTGGACTCGAATAAAACCAGCATCCTTTGGGTGTGCTTTTTCATGTTTGGAAACTGTGTTTCATTCACTGCGACATAAAACTGGTCTATTGTGGCTGTGTTCTACTTCTCCTTTAAAACACTGTCACACTCAATGTCGATGAGCTCCAGTTGTGTGTCTGGTAGTGCTTTCTCGCTGTCAAAGACAGGGGGCAGGATACAAGCTCCAGCTCAATCTCAATCTTGCCAAAGATTGAGAAGGGAGAGGTTAGACACAGCTGCACGTGAGCTCTCACATTTTTCAACCTGTTTTTTTTTACAAAAAGATAGATTTGGAGTTAGATAAAGTAAAGATTTTCATCAGGGACATATACAGGATGCTACCCTCCACAGCATAACCTTCAATCCAGATCAAAACTCCAACCTACAACCTAACTTTGGATAAAATTACCTGGAAGGATTACTACTACCAAGGATTCATTCTTCCAAGCCATACAGAGGGTACTCTGGCAAACAAGCAGCAGAGACCTGAGGACACCATCCAACCTGAAACTGAGACCAATCAGATACAGCTTCAATTAGCACGGAGTTGTTAAGTGAGAAGTGTCAAAGCCTTTGAGCCCAACAAATGGCAGGTGTCTCACAGGCTATCCCACCCAAATCCAGAGGCCTTTAAAGCCCTATCCCGCTGTTCAGAGACCATCCACTGGCATTTTCTACAATAAATCTTCCTCCAGAAATAAAAGCTCCCAAGTGGGTGTGACACCTACTCCCGTTGCCTACTGCACTGCTGCTTGGATTCCACCTGGTGATCTGTTCACCGTCTGCCCTGGCTTGTCTCCCCCTGTCTGGTACAGGTACCTCCACCACACTCCCCCCTCTCTCCCGAGCTTTCGCTCGCCTCCAGCAGAAAGGCACTGTTTTGTGCGAATGACTCTGAACTTACAATGGCTAGCCCCAAGTCATTAAAATAATGTCTGTGAGTATAACAGAACTGATTTGGCAGGCGAAATCCCGAGGACAAACCATCCAGGGGGGGAAAAAAATGTAGGTCATAGGATTTTCCAATTTTTTCTATGGGAAACCCTATTTATTAGGAACCTTGTTGCAGTTCTATGGCTTCCACTAGATGTCAACAGTCTTTAGAAATTGGTCGATGTTTTTCTTTTGAGAAATTAAGAAGTAGTGCTGTTCTTTGTACGTGTCATTCTGAAGGTCCCTGGTCTTTTGTTGCGCGTGAACAGGAGCGCGCTCGGTGTTATTTGTCTTTGGTATTGGAAACAGATTATCCCGTCTTAAATTTGATCAATTATTTACATTTTAGGATACTTGAGGTTGGATTAGGAACGTTGTTTGAAATGTTTGGACCAAGTTTACAGGTAATTTATTAGATAGATACTTTGTAGTCATGCCTTCCCTGTGGCTCAGTTGGTAGAGCATGGTGTTTGCAACGCCAGGGTTGTGGGTTCAATTCCCACGGGGGGCCAGTACAAAAAGAAAAAAAGAAAAAAAAAATGCATGAAATGTATGCATTCACTACTGTAAGTCACTCTGGATAAGAGCGTCTGCTAAATGACTAAAATGTAAAATGTAATGTTGGAACCGGTGTATTTCTGAATCAAACGCGCCAAATAAATGGACATTTTGGGGATATAAAGAAGGAATTTATCGAACAAAACAACCATTCATTGTGTCACTGAGACATTTGGGATTGCAAAAAGAATAAGATCTTCTAAGGCATTTATTATATCGTTATTTCTGACTTTTGTGTCACACCTGCCTGGTTGTAAAATGATTTTAATGTGTTTATATGCGGGGCGCTGTCCTCAGATAATTGCATGGTGTGCTTTCGCCGTAAAGCCTTTTTGAAATCTGACACAGCGGCTGGATTAACAAGAAGTTAAGCTTTATTTTGAGGTATTACACTTATATTTACGTGAATGTTGAATATTGATATTTCTGTAGTTTGAATTTGGCGCTCTGCAATTTCAAATCTATCCCGTTAACGGGATTGGCGCGTTAAGGGATCACTAAGAGGTTAACCTGTTAGGGCTAGGGGGCAGTATTTACACGGCCGGATAAAAAACATACCCGATTTAATCTGGTTACTACTCCTACCCAGTAACTAGAATATGCATATAATTATTGGCTTTGGATAGAAAACACCCTAAAGTTTCTAAAACTGTTTGAATGGTGTAGGTGAGTATAACAGAACTCATATGGCAGGCAAAAACCTGAGAAGATTCCTTACAGGAAGTGCCCTCTCTGACAAGATTTTGTTGTTCTTGTCTCTGTTTATTGAAGACTGAGGATCTTTGCTATAACGTGACACTTCCTACGGCTCCCATAGGCTCTCAGAGCCCGGGAAAAAGCTGAATGATATCGAGGCAGCCCCAGGCTGAAACACATTTGCGCTTTTGGCAAGTGGCAGATCAGAGGATAATGGGCTTAGGCGCGTGCACGAGTCGACCCCGTGCTTTATTTTCTTTCGTCTATTTACCTAAACGCAGATTCCCGGTCAGAATATTATCGCTTTTTTACGAGAAAATTGCATAAAAATTGATTTTAAACAGCTTCGAAGTACGGCAATGGAATATTTAGATTTTTTTTGTCACGAAATGCGCCATGCTCGTAACCCTTATTTACCCTTTCGGATAGTGTCTTGAACGCATTAACAAAACGCCGCTGTTTGGATATAACTATGGATTATTTGGGACCAAAACAACATTTGTTATTGAAGTAGAAGTCCTGGGAGTGCATTCTGACGAAGAACACCAAAGGTAATCAAACTTTTCTAATAGTAAATCGGAGTTTGGTGAAGGCTAAACTTGCTGGGTGTCTAAATAGCTAGCCCTGTGATGCCGGGCTATCTACTTAGAATATTGCAAAATGTGCTTTCACCAAAAAGCTATTTTAAAATCGGACATATCGAGTGCATAGAGGAGTTCTGTATCTATAATTCTTAAAATAATTGTTATTCTTTTTGTGAACGTTTATCGTGAGTAATTTAGCAAATTGTTAGTAAATTCACCGGAAGTTTGCGGGGCGTATGCTAGTTCTGAACGTCACATGCTAATGTAAAAAGCTGGTTTTTGATATAAATATGAACTTGATTGAACAAAACATGCATGTATTGTATAACATAATGTCCTAGGTGTGTCATCTGATGAAGATCATCAAAGGTTAGTGCTGCATTTAGCTGTCTTCTGGGTTTTTGTGACATTATATGCTAGCTTGAAAAATGGGTGTCTGATTATTTCTGGCTGGGTACTCTGCTGACATAATCTAATGTTTTGCTTTCGTTGTAAAGCCTTTTTGAAATCGGACAGTGTGGTTAGATTAACGAGAGTCTTGTCTTTAAAATGCTGTAAAATAATCATATGTTTGAGAAATTGAAGTAATAGCATTTCTAAGGTATTTGAATAACGCGCCACAGGATTCCACTGGCTGTTACATAGGTGGGACGATTTTGTCCCGCATACCCTAGAGAGGTTAACAGTTTTAGAAACTTTAGAGTGTTTTCTATCCAAATCGACCAATTATATTATATTGCTTCTGGGCCTGAGTAACAGGCAGTTTACTTTGGGCACGCTTTTCATCCGGACGTCAAAATACTGCCCCCTAGCCTTAAGAATTTTTAAAGACCTGGAGAATAAACCCTCCTCCTCACAACTGCCCATGTCCCGTTGATGTAGTTGTTACTGACAAGAGGCACATGACTGAGGTCTTTAATCACCACTTAAGTCAGGATTTCAATTTAACTCAGCCATGCCTCCTGGCCCTTCCAACATTTCCTCATCTTCCACCCATTCTAATGTGACTAGCCCCGATGCTCCTCCTTCTTTTTCCCCTGCCCCGCTACAAAGTTTCTCCATGCTGGCTGTCACTGAGTCCGAGGTGCTAAAGGAGCGCCTTAAACGTGACCCCAAAACATCATCAAAACATCATCTGGGTCTTCTTCAAGCCTATCTCTGACATTTTAACCTTGTCTCCCCTCTCTGGGGAGTTTCCTATTGCTTGGAAGGCAGCCACGGTTCATCCTTTATTTTAAAGGGGAGATTAAGCTGTTCCTAAATGTTATAGGCCTATTTCAATTTTACCCAGTTTATCAAAGTGTTGGAAAAACGTGTCAATAATCAACTGACTGGCTTTCTTGATGTCTATAGTATTATCACTGGTCACAATCTGGTTTCCGCTTAGGTTATGGATGTGTTACTGCAACCTTAAAGGTCCTAAATGATGTCACCGTTGCTCTTGATTCTAAGAACTGTTGTGCTGCTATTTTTATTGACTTGGACAAAGCTTTTGATATGGTAGACCATTCCATTCTTGTGAGCCAGCTATGGGGTATTGATGTCTCTTAGGGGACTTTGGACTGGTTTGCTAACTACCTCTCTCAAAGAGTGCAATGTAAAAAGTCAGAACATCTTCTGTCTCAGCCACTGTCACCAAGGGTGTACCCTAAGGCTCAATCAAAGGGCTTTTCTCAATTTACATCAACAACATAGCTCAGGCAGTAGGAAGCTATCGCATCCATTTATATGCAGATGATTGTCTTATACTCAGCTGGCCCCTCCCCGGATTTTGTGTTAAACGCTCTACGACAAATATTTATTTGTGTCCAACAATCTCTCTCTGCCCTTAATCTTGTTCTGAACACCTCCAAAAGAAAGGTCATGTGGTTGGGTAAGAAGAATGCCCCTCCCCCTGCAGGTGTGATTACTACCTCTGAGGGTTTAGAGTACTTGGGGGTACTTGGGAGTATGGCTACATGGTACACTGTCCTTCTCTCAGCACATATAAAAGCTTCAGGCTAAAGTTACATCTAGACATGGTTTCCTCTATTGTAATCGCTCCTCTTTCACCTCAGCTGCCAAACTAACCCTGATTCAGATGACCGTCCTACCCATGCTAGATTACGGAGATGTAATTTATAGATCAGCAGGTAAGGGTGCTCTCGAGAGGCTAGATGTTCTTCACCATTCTGCCATCAGATTTGCCTCCAATGCTCCTTATAGGTCACATCACTGGACTCTATACTCCTCTGTAAACCGGTTATCTCTGTATACCCGTCGCAAGACCAACTGGTTTATTCTTATTTATAAAACCCTCTTAGGCCTCACTCTCCCTATCTGAGAAATCTACTGCAGCCCTCATCCTCCACATACAACACCCCTTCTGCCAGGTCCCCAAAGCACACACACCCCTGGGTCGCTCCTCTTTTCAGTTCACTGCAGCTAGCGACTGGAACGAGCTGCAACAAACACTCAAACTGGACAGTTTTATCTTAATCTCTCCATTCAAAGACTCAATCATGGACACGCTTAGACAGTTGTGGCTGCTGTCTGTGCCCAATAATGTTTGTACCATGTTTTGTACTGCTACCTTGTTGTGCTGCTGCCATGTTGTGTTGCTACAATATTGTTGTCACGTTGTGTTGCTACCATGTTGTGTTGTCATGTGTTGCTGCCATGCTAAGTTGTTGTCTTAGGTCTCTCTTTATGTAGTGTTTTGTTGTCTCTCTTGTCGTTATTTGTGTTTTGTCCTATATTTTAATTTCATTTATTTGTATTTTTAATCTCATCCCTTGTCCCCGCAGGAGATCTTTTGCCTTTGGGTAAGTCGTCATTGTAAATAAGAATATGTTCTTAACTGACTTTCCTAGTTAAATAAAGGTAAAAAAAATGTAATAAAAAGTCTGAGAAGTGGCAGGAGAACTCAGCATGCTAGTCGCTCAATATGCTACTGTTTGTCACAGTGTGTCTTAGCGATGTGGGTGTGTTTATTCCTGCCATAGACCTGTTGCTGATTTGTCTGGAGAACAAAATAAGTTTGTCCTTCCAACCCTTTCATGTTGGAATACAGTTCATGCACAAAAACACCCCTTTCCTGGAGCTTCACGTTTAGATAATTCCGATGTCCGACTATGTCCACACCAAAAGCAAAGTTGATCAGACTGTCTGCATCTTGTAACTTGGCGAAGTTGTCAGCTTTACCAATCAAATCCAGTAACGTACCAATCTCCCTTCTCAGCTCCCACACACAGCTGAAGACTTTCCCCAGGCTTAGCCAGCGCACATTTGAGTTATATAACAAGTCCTGGTGCTCTGTTTCTGTGTCATTGAGCAGCTAAATTAACTGACGATGGTTAAGCCCCCTTGCCAGTATAAAGTTCACAACATTGTTCACAACTTTGACATGTTTGAGCTTCAACACACTTTTACACAGGGCTTCCTGGTGAATGATAGTGGAGAAATGTCAATTCCTCTGATTTCGGGCTTTCTTATTTTACTTTGTATTGTAATCTTTTTAGTAGCCCAATTTTTTTTGTGTTGAGCAGTGTGTAATGAAAAATGTTATGTTTGTGCATTCTATAACCAATTTCTGTGTTCTATGTTTGTGCTTTTCTAATAACCAATTTCTGTGTTCATGCAAGTGACTGATTGAATGTGCCTGGTAGGAATCCTCACCATCAGTATCTGCAATTTGCCAGTATACCCAAAACCTTGTTTTGAGGTCCCAGCTTGGAGAAGAAGCCTTGTGAGGTATTGGTTGATCACATGCATGAACCAAAACGTTAATGACAAATTCATTATGAGTGGTGCAGTCGTCTAAGGCGCTTCAGGCGTCACTACAGATCCAGGTTCGATCCCAGGCTGTGTCACAATCAGCCTTGACCGGGAGTCCCATAGGTCGGCGCACAATTGGCCTAGCGTCATCCGGGTTTGGCCATCAGGGCTTTACTTGGCTCATTGCTCGTTTACTTGGCTCATTGCATTCTGCGACTACTTGTGGCTCCTTGTGGCGGGCCGGATGTCTGCAGGCTGGTCAAATAGCCCTTACACAGCCTGGAGGTGTGTTGAGGTCACCATATGATGGGGGAGTATACAGTGCCTTCGGAAAGTATTCAGACCCCTTGACTTGTTCCACATTTTGTTATGTTACAGCCTTAACCTAAAATGAATTACATCTACAGACAACACCCCATAATTTAAAAGAGAATTTTTTTTATAGACATTTTTAAAACAGAAATACCTTGTTTACATAAGTATTCAGACCCTTTGCTATGAGACTCGAAATTGAGCTCAGGTGTATTCTGTTTCCATTGATCATCCTTGAGGTGTTTCTACAACTTGAATGAAGTCCACTTAGGGTAAATTAAATTGATTGGACATGATTTGTGAAGGCACACACCTGTCTATATACAGTGAGGGGAAAAAGTATTTGATCCCCTGCTGATTTTGTACGTTTGCCCACTGACAAAGAAATGATCAGTCTATAATTTTAATGGTAGGTTTATTTGAACAGTGAGAGACAGAATAACAACAAAAAATCCAGAAAAACACATGTCAAAAATGTTAAAAATTGATTTGAATTTTAATGAGGGAAATAAGTATTTCACCCCCTCTCAATCAGAAAGATTTCTGGCTCCCAGGTGTCTTTTATACCGGTAACAAGCTGAGATTAGTAGCACACTCTTAAAGGGAGTGCTCCTAATCTCAGCTTGTTACCTGTATAAAAGACACCTGTCCACAGAAGCAATCAATCAATCAGATTCCAAACTCTCCACCATGGCCAAGACCAAAGAGCTCTCCAAGGATGTCAGAGACAAGATTGTAGACCTACACAAGGCTGGAATGGGCTACAAGACCATCGCCAAGCAGCTTGGTGAGAAGGTGACAACATTTGGTGCGATTACTAACAAATGGAAGAAACACAAAAGAACTGTCAATCTCCCTCGGCCTGGGGCTCCATGCAAGATCTCACCTCGTGGAGTTGCAGTGATCATGAGAATGGTGAGGAATCAGCCCAGAACAACACGGGAGGATCTTGTCAATGATCTCAAGGCAGCTGGGACCATAGTCACCAAGAAAACAATTGGTAACACACTACGCCGTGAAGGACTGAAATCCTGCAGCGCCCGCAAGGTCCCCCTGCTCAAGAAAGCACATATACATACCCGTCTGAAGTTTGCCAATGAACATCTGAATGACTCAGAGGACAACTGGGTGAAAGTGTTGTGGTCAGATGAGACCAAAATGGAGTTCTTTGGCATCAACTCAACTCGCCGTGTTTGGAGGAGGAGGAATGCTGCCTATGACCCCAAGAAGACATCCCCACCGTCAAACATGGAGGTGGAAACATTATGCTTTGGGGGTGTTTTTCTGCTAAGGGGACAGGACAACTCCTTCCCTCAGCCAGGGCATTGAAAAGGAGTCGTGGAAGGGTATTCCAGCATGACAATGACCCAAAACACACGGCCAAGGCAAGAAAGGAGTGGCTCAAGAAGAAGCACATTAAGGTCCTGGAGTGGCCTAGCCAGTCTCCAGACCTTAATCCCATAGAAAATCTGTGGAGCTAGCTGAAGGTTTGAGTTGCCAAACGTCAGCCTCGAAACCTTAATGACTTGGGGAAGATCTGAAAAGAGGAGTGGGACAAAATCCCTCCTGAGTTGTGTGCAAACCTGATGGCCAACTACAAGAAACGTCTGACCTCTGTGATTGCCAACAAGGGTTTTGCCACCAAGTACTAAGTCATGTTTTGCAGAGGGGTCAAATACTTATTTCCCTCATTAAAATGCAAATCAATTTATAACATTTTTGACATGCGTTTTTATGGATTTTTTTGTTGTTATTCTGTCTCTCACTGTTCAAATAACCCTACCATCAAAATTATAGACTGATCATTTCTTTGTCAGTGGGCAAACGTACAAAATCAGCAGGGGATCAAATACTTTTCAAATACTTTTCCCTCACTGTAAGGTCCCACAGTTGACTGCGCATGTCAGAACAAATACCAAGCCATGAGACGAAGGAATTGTCCATAGAGTTCCGAGACAGGATTGTGTCAAGACACAGATCTGGTGAAGTGTACCAAAACATTTCTGCTGCATTGAAGGTCCCCAAAGAACACAGTGGCTGTCACGCCCTGACCTGAGAAGATTGGCGGAGTCAGGCGATAGACGTGAGCCAACTCCCCGTGCTTACCAGAAGCAGCGTAGTACTGGTCAGGCACCGTGTTATGCGGTGAAGCGCACGGTGTCTCCAGTACGCGCTCATAGCCCGGAGCGCTACATGCCAGCCCCCCGCAAGTGCCATGCGAGAGTGGGCATCGAGCCAGTGCGGATTGTGCCAGCTCAGCGCGTTTGGTCTCCAGTGCTCCCCCACAGCCCGGTCTATCCTGTGCCTTCTCCACGGACCAGGCTTCCAGTGGGTCTCCCCAGCCTGGTGAATCCTGTGCCTCCTCCACGGACCAGGCCTCCAATGGGTCTCCCCAGCCTGGTCTATCCTGTGCCTCCTCCACGGACCAGGCCTCCAGTGGGTCTCCCCAGCCTGGGGAATCCGGCGCAGCCAGAGTCGCCCGCCTGTCCTCCGGCGTAGCCAGAGTCGCCCTCCAGTTCGGGGCCCGCAGTGAGGGACCCCGCTCTAGAGGCGCCACCAAAGTGGGGTGAGCCAGTGGTGGAGCGGGGTCTGCGTCCCGCTCCAGAACCGCCACCGCGGAGAAATGCCCACCCAGGCCCTCCCCTATAGGTTAAGGTTTTGCGGCCAGAGTCCGCACCTTTGGGGGGGGGAGGTACTGTCACGCCCTGTCCTGAGAGAGCCTTTTTATGTCTCTATTTAAGTTTGGTCAGGGTGTGATTTGGGTGGGCATTCTATGTCCTTTTTTTCTATGCTTTGTATTTCTTTGTTTTGGCCTGGTATGGCTCTTAATCAGGGACAGCTGTACATTGTTGTCGCTGATTGAGAGTCATACTTAGGCAGCCTGTTTTCCTTTGGGGTTTGTGGGTAGTTATTTTCTGTTTTGTACATTTTGTGACCTGACAGAACTGTTGGCTGTCGTTCATTTTCTTGAATTGTTTGAAGTGTTTCTTATTATTAAATCATTAATATGAACCACACTCACCACACTGCGCTTTGGTCCCCTTCTTCTACAGACGACAAGCGTTACAGTGGCCTCCATCATTCCTACATGGAAGAAGTTTGGAACCACCAAGACTCTTCATAGAGCTGGCGCCCGGCCAAACTGACAATCGGAAGAGAAGGGCCTTGATGAGGGAGGTGACCAAGAACCCGATGCTCACTCTGACAGAGCTCTAGAGTTCCTCTGTGGAGATGGGAGAACTTTCCAGAAAGTCAACCAGAAAGTCAACCATCTCTGCAGCACTCCACCAATTATGCCTTTATGTAGAGTGGCCAGACGGCAGCCAATCCACAGTAAAAGGCACATGACAGCCGCTTGGAGTTTGCCAAAAGGCACCTAAAGACTCTCAGACTATGAAAACAAGATTATCTGGTCTGATGAAACCAACATTGAACTCTTTAACCTGAATGCCAAGTGTCACGTCTGGAGGAAACCTGGCGCCATCCCTATAGTGAAGCATGGTGGTGGCAGTATCATGCTGTGGGGATGTTTTTCAGTGGCAGGGACTGGGAGATTAGTCAGGATTGAGAGAAAGATGAACTGAGCAAAGTACAGAAAGATTTGTGTTGAAAACCTACACCAGAGCACTCAGGACCTAAGACTGGGATGAAGGTTCACTTTCCAACAGGAGAATAACCCTAAGCACACAGCTAAGGCAATGCAGAAGTGGCTTCAGCCAGGGCCCAGACCTGAACCTGATCGATTATCTCGGGAGAGACCTGAAAATAGCTGTGCAGTGACGCTCCCCAGCCAACCTGACAGAGCTTGAGAGGATCTGCAGAGAAGAATGGGAGAAACTTCCCAAATAAAGGTATGCCAAGCTTGTACTTAAGAAGACTCAAGGCTGTAATCGCTGCCAAAGGTGCTTCAACAAAGTACTGAGTAAAGTGTTTGAATACTGATCGATTACAGCAGTGACTTGGTCTATAAAAAAGCGGTCAGATGAAGCAGATGCTAAACTACAGGACTGTTTTGCTATCACAGACTGGAACATGTTCCGGGATTCTTCCGATGACACTGAGGAATACACCACATCAGTCACTGGCTTTATCAATAAGTGCATCGAGGACGTCGTCCCCACAGTGACTGTACGCACACACCCCAACCAGAAGCCATGGATTACAGGCAACGTTCGCACTGAGCTAAAGGGTAGAGCTGCCGCTTTCAAGGTGCGGGACTCTAACCCAGAAGCTTACAAGAAATCCCGCTATGCCTTGCGACGAACCCTCAAACAGGCAAAGCGTCAATACAGGGCTAAGATTGAATCATACTACACCGGCTCCGACTCTCGTCGGATGTGGCAGGGCTTGCGAACTATTACAGACTACAAAGGGAAACACAGCCGAGAGCTGCCCAGTGACACGAGCCTACCAGACGAGCTAAATCACTTCTATGCTCGCTTTGAGGCAAGCAACACTGAGGCATGCATGAGAGCATCAGCTGTTCCGGACGACTGTGTGATCACGCCCTCCGTAGCCGACGTGAGTAAGACCTTTAAACAGGTCAACATACACTGCTCAAAAAAATAAAGGGAACACTAAAATAACACATCCTAGATCTGAATGAATGAAATAATCTTATTAAATACTTATTTCTTTACATAAATGAATGTGCTGACAACAAAATTACACAAAAATAATCAATGTAAATCCAATTTATCAACCCATGGAGGTCTGGATTTGGAGTCACACTCAAAATTAAAGTGGAAAACCACACTACAGGCTGATCCAACTTTGATGTAATGTCCTTAAAACAAGTCAAAATGAGGCTCAGTAGTGTGTGTGGTCTCCACGTGCCTGTATGACCTCCCTGCAATGCCTGGGCATGCTCCTGATGAGGTGGTGGATGGTCTCCTAAGGGATCTCCTCCCAGACCTGGACTAAAGCATCCGCCAACTCCTGGACAGTCTGTGGTGCAACGTGGCGTTGGTGGATGGAGCGAGACATGATGTCCCAGATGTGCTCAATTGGATTCAGGTCTGGGGAACGGGCGGGCCAGTCCATAGCATCAATGCCTTCCTCTTGCAGGAACTGCTGACACACTCCAGCCACATGAGGTCTAGCATTGTCTTGCATTAGGAGGAACCCAGGGCCAACCGCACCAGCATATGCTCTCACAAGGGGTCTGAGGATCTCATCTCGGTACCTAATGGAAGTCAGGCTACCTCTGGCGAGCACATGGAGGGCTGTGCGGCCCCCCAAAGAAATAACACCCCACACCATGACTGACCCACCGCCAAACCGGTCATGCTGGAGGATGTTGCAGGCAGCAGAACGTTCTCCACGGCGTCTCCAGACTCTGTCACGTCTGTCACATGTGCTCAGTGTGAACCTGCTTTCATCTGTGAAGAGCACAGGGCGCGAGTGGCGAATTTGCCAATCTTGGTGTTCTCTGGCAAATGCCAAACGTCCTGCATGGTGTTGGGCTGTAAGCACAACCCCCACCTGTGGACGTCGGGCCCTCATACCACCCTCATGGAGTCTGTTTCTGAATATTTGAGCAGACACATGCACATTTGTGGCCTGCTGGAGGTCATTTTGCAGGGCTCTGGCAGTGCTCCTCCTGCTCCTCCTTGCACAAAGGCGGAGGTAGCGGTCCTGCTGCTGGGTTGTTGCCCTCCTACGGCCTCCTCCACGTCTCCTGATGTACTGGCCTGTCTCCTGGCAGCGCCTCCATGCTCTGGACACTACGCTGACAGACACAGCAAACCTTCTTGCCACAGCTCGCATTGATGTGCCATCCTGGATGAGCTGCACTACATGAGCCACCTGTGTGGGTTGTAGACTCCGTCTCATGCTACCACTAGAGTGAAAGCACCGCCAGCATTCAATAGTGACCAAAACATCAGCCAGGAAGCATAGGAACTGAGAAGTGGTCTGTGGTCCCCACCTGCAGAACCACTCCTTTATTGGGGGTGTCTTGCTAATTGCCTATAATTTCCACCTGTTGTCTATTCCATTTGCACAACAGCATGCGAAATGCATTGTCAATCAGTGTTGCTTCCTAAGTGGACAGTTTGATTTCCTAGAAGTGTGATTGACTTGGAGTTACATTGTGTTGTTTAAGTGTTCCCTTTATTTTTTTCAGCAGTGTACATAAGGCTGTGGGGTCAGACGGATTACCAGGACATGTGCTCCGGGCATGTGCTGACCAACTGGCAGGTGTCTTCACTGACGTTTTCAACATGTCCCTGATTGAGTCTGTAACACCAACATGTTTCAAGCAGACCACCATAGTTCCTGTGCCCAAGAACACAAAGGCAACCTGCCTCAATGACTACAGACCCGTAGCACTCACGTCCGTAGCCATGAAGTGCTTTGAAAGGCTGGTAATGGCTCATATCAACACCATTATCCCAGAAACCCTAGACCCACTCCAATTTGCATACTGCCCAAACAGATCCACAGATGATGCAATCTCTATTGCACTCTACACTGCCCTTTCCCACCTGGACAAAAGGAACACCTATGTGAGAATGCTATTCATTGACTACAGCTCAGCGTTCAACACCATTGTACCCTCAAAGCTCGTCAATAAGCTAAGGAACCTGGGACTAAACACCTCCCTCTGCAACCGGATCCTGGACTTCCTGACGGGCCGCCCCCAGGTTGTGCGGGTAGGTAGCAACACGTCTGCCACGCTGATCCTCAACGCTGGAGCTGCCCAGCGGTGCATGCTCAGTCCCCTCCTGTACTCCCTGTTCACCCACAACTGCATGGCCAGGCACGACTCCAACACCATCATTAAGTTTGCAGATGACACAACAGTGGTAGGCCTGATCACCGACAATGACGAGACAGCCTATAGGGAGGAGGTCAGAGACCTGGCCAGATGGTGCCAGAATAACAATCTATCCCTCAACATAACCAAGACTAAGGAGATGATTGTGGACTACAGGAAAAGGAGCACCGAGCACGCCCCCATTCTCATTGACGGGGCTGTAGTGGAGCAGGTTGAGAGCTTCAAGTTCCTTGGTGTCCACATCAACAACAAACTAGAATGGTCCAAACACACCAAGACAGTCGTGAAGAGGGCACGACAAAGGCTATTCCCCCTCAGGAAACTAAAAAGATTTGGCATGGGTCCTGAGATCTTCAAACGGTTCTGAATGATTTGTCATTTGTCATACAGTGAATAATTTTTCAAGATTTCCTGAATCAGAAATGCCCTAAACTAAACTGGTGTTCTGGTCTGTCCTCGCTCGAGGATATGGTGAAGGTGACCACAGTTGGTATCTAGATGCATGGAAGGGATGATTTGACCAAGAACAGTGTGAGCCTCGCCCCCTCTAACTGGCTGAAGCAATGGCGACAATGGCACTCACTATGGTCGTTTACCACTTCTACCTGAAACCTGAGTCTGAGCCAGCAACCTGTACACGGCATCCAGTCGAAGCTATGAACTGCCTTTTCTCTCATGCCTTTTCTCTCAAGAGCAGCATGAGTCCACATGGAGTGAGCATGGAGAGAGATCCCGTTCAAACTTCTCTCATGCTGCTGGTGTACTGGTAGGAAAATAGACAAGACATAATGGACTGTAAAGGACAGTGGCGGCTCAGCTAAGATTCGTCTGCTTGGGAAAATCGTATTATTCCCCAGACATTATCAAGGGCCATCCACTTTGAACATGTGCTTTTGGGAGGACGAACTATAAAGCTATATGTGACCCGATTCAGGAAAATAGGCAAGTCACGACGTCACAGGAGAGCCGTTTGAACGTAAAATATTTTTTATCAAAATGCATTTTTGGGCAGAAATGCCTTCTTGAACATGTGAACTTTCATGTGCCTTAATAACAAACTTGTATGCCATCTGTAAATACGAATAAAATTGTTAAATTACAAGCCTTGTTGATTAAGCCACAGAAAAAGTGATCAACCTTCCCACTAGCCATGATTGGCTGAGATTATGAGTGGGCTGGACATGCCGAGAGAGGAGTTTGGATTGGTGTGCCATAGAAGCTAGTCCGTCTGTTGGTAATCCTGTCAAATGCATCTTTTTTAAAATGTATTGGGTACTGGAGCTGCATACGTGCGGCTGTCCACTTTCTGGAGGATCAAGTTTTGAAATCAGTGGAATTAGAGTATGATAGCTAAAGAGATGGAGGAAACACCTGTCTCCGGATTACATCTTCAAACTAAGGGTAACCGTGGCATGGCATTCCTGACAGGGAGACGTGTCCATGCACAATGATGTTTACAAGTAAGATAGTCTAGCGATAGCTAGCTATATTTTCAGATATTACACAAATTTTTCATGTCAATGTTTTCAAGCGTGGATGGTAAACGTAGACTGGAATTGAGAGTGTGAATACAGAGTGACCTTGCCCGCCTCTGGTCTATTGCAACTTCCCACAAGAATAGGGTTTAGGTGAGGCAGGTGAACCTGTAGCCATATTACTTCAACAGAATTTGACATGAGATCCTCTCTAAGCTTTCTAGGAATATGACTCTGAATATACACAGCAACACCTCCCCCAATGGCATTCCTGTATCTTCTGTAGATGTTAAAACCATGTATTGCTATCACTGTATCATCAAAGGAATTTTCTAAGTGAGTTTCAGTACATATGAATTTGACCTTTGATCTAGGAAGTTAGCGATTTCATTAACCTTGTTTTTCAGCCTACATACTGAATGTTAACATGGGCAATTGTTTGCCCTTTTCTAGGTTGCTTGTTTGATTTTAGTGCTTTAGTGAGAGGCTTATCAGAGGTAGTAGACATGCTAGCGATATTTACATTTGAGCTGATAGTGAAGGGTGAACTACTCACAGTGGGCTTCCTACTATGGCAGACTGTTTCAGTGCTAACAGTGTAACTCAGGTCCATAGGCACATGATTACTGCTGACAATAGCTGTCGGAATGACAGAGGGGAGTTAGAGGAACATAAATTAGGTTACATACATTATGACTGTTAACACCCCTGGGAACATGTACATCTGCAGCAGTTTAAATAAACACTAAAGATTGCACAATGTTATGCACTGCTGTATAATCACATTTCAGTGTTTATTGTGTTGCAATACTGTAAGATAGGCCTAAAATAACATTAACATTGCTAGTGCATTATCCATTGTCTTCCATCTCATACTCTGGTTATCTGAGGTTTGGGCAGGTGTGAATCAAAGGCTCTGAGGTCTGATTTTCTGTATTTATTACTGTACTATTATAAGTTAAAAGGGCCTTTTTTGCATATCCACAGTAGAGTTTGGCATCCTTGTAAAGCAGGAGATAGTTGGTCTAGTCTGAACAGCTGCCCTGCTCCTGTGACGGCTGAGGAGGTGCCTGCCTGGGGTGAAGGAGTGAAAGAAAGAGGGAGGGAGAGGAGGGAGCAGGGAGGGGAAGACGCTGTCTCCTCAGATGGACGGTGGAGACGTGCCGAGGAGAGGAGCATTGAAGGAGTAGCATGCTCCAGAGCCCTCATGCGCCATGCCGCTGGAAGAGACAGTATAATGGAGGGCCTCTCTGAAGACTAGACACAGTCGATTTGCATGAACCTGGTCAGGACCTCTCTTCATAGCATAATTAAGTGCAGGTGCACTGTCAAATCAGAACAAGGGGGATTTTGTACTTCCAAATTGATAGTTACTAATTAACGGAAGATACATATTTAATTAGCTTGAAGTGGTATCTTCTACCACACTTCCTGTGCAGATGTCTGTGTGCTGCCCCTGCCGCAATAATTATTGTCAGAGGGAGAAAGATGGAACGAGATGGAGAGAGAGATGGAGAGAGACAGACAGAGGGTGAGAGAGAGAGAGAGCACAGAGAGAACAACACCCATTTCCATGGCTGCCAAGCTGCCAGAACAGTGATAGTGTTTTTTTATTTTTTCTCTGCAAAGCCTGGTGGAATCGATCCAAGCTTTGACATAAGCCATTATTGTGTGAGGTGCTTAGAATGTAGGGCACATACCAGAGCAGTAACCTCGGAATATCGGGAGGATATAAAAGGACCTTTGATGCAGAATTCAAAACATGACCACTGCATAAACAGAACATTGATCTCACAGGAACACATAAATCATAATCCATGAAAATGAAAAGTGGAAGATTGTGAATAGTCTAGTTTTTTTGTGGAAAGTTATTTCAAAAGTGTCAAAATGAATATCCTTCCAAAAAAGAATACAGTGAAATGTCCTTGTCAAACCTCAACAATCTCTTTGTGACAGTTTAGTGTCCATGTGGCAACAGAGGCAGAAGAAATGCATCTCCTCATGAAGCTCTAACATTGTAGAGGACTACACAGTTGATTTAAGATATTAAAGCTGAAGTTCTGTGTAGAGAGTGGGGCAGCGCTAACTTTTAACATTTATGCATTTAATCAGGACTTTAACCTGGGCGCAGTTACAGTTTGGATCTCAGATAGAACACATTGTTACTGTAAATGAAAGGTAATATTTCACTGCTTCTGAATATACAGTTTGCATCTATACAGCAGTGCTGTTTGACTGGCTCTGCAGAGGTAGTGATGGTCAGGCTCTCATTTACATGGCGGATGTGGGCTCATTAGCTCTCATTACATGGCGGCAGTGGGCTCATTAGCAGTAAACTGTTACCATCTAAACCGTTTTCTAAAAGAAACCTTCTTCAACTTTAAACCCATGGAGTGCTGTGTCAACTGGCTAGATTAGGAGTTGAGGACTGCAGCACTACTGCCTACTGAGAGCTCTGGCCAGGGGTACATTGCACCAAACCACCAGTCATTACACTCCAATCGGGATAATACTGTATGATTCATACTGGAGGTGTGAGTGTTCTCTGTTGTAAATGGCTTGTTAACACCAACAAAACATCCGGTGCTATTTTCGAATCACTCAAATAGACAGTGTAATACAAAGTATACTTTCCATAAAAAAATGTGGGTGTCTGACTCTCAATCTACGTCATTGTTTAGTGCACATGCTGCTAAGTGCAATATGTTTACAGTTTAGATGAACATTTTCCATGGAAAGGGAGGTCAATACATTATGTGTTTGACATTAAAGAGGTGCTTGGGGAGAATAAACCCAATCAATCCCAGAAAGGGAATGCGAGAGAAGCAAATTGCTTAAGTGCTCAGCTATTCTGACTGGAATCCCAGGTGAATAGCACTGTTAGTAATGAGATATAATATCTAGTGCCCTGGGAGAATCCTATTCATATAATGCTTGGGGAGACCCAGTTTCTGTGGCATTTCAAATCTAATTGGAAACACTTTCATAACGCATAAGAGGGACATTTGGAACTCTCATCGTGCGGGAACAGGAGACACAATGATGCATAACAAAACTATTAAACTGGTTCCAAATATTCCACACCACAGGTGCAATTCATTACACAACCAAAACAAAGCCAGCTGTTGAAATGTATAAAGGAGTCCTGCATGTTCATTAGTGGGGGTGACTGTTCACTGTCAGCAGATTTCAATGGCACTTCATGTATCATCATTAATTATCATCAGGTTAAATTGTGAGTTCCACCACCTCAGGGTGGGAGACACACACTGTGAGTTTAATCGTTTTCTGTAAAAAATGATAATGGGAAGACAATCCATTTTGGCACTGCCACCACCTACAAGATACCAATTTTACCTCTGATAATATTGGTCATTATTTGGTGTGGAAATGTCACATTACTCAAGAGAATGAGTTTGTCCAAAGACATACATCTTAAAGTCTAATTTCACATTTCTATTGATAGTTAGGGCTCCCGAGTGGCGCAGCGGTCTAAGGCACTGCATCTCAGTGCAAGAGGTGTCACTGCAGTCACTGGTTTGAATCCAGGCTGCATCACATCTGGCTGTGATTGGGAGTCCCATAGGGCGGCGCACAATTGGCCCAGTGTCGTCAGGGTTTGGCCGGGATGGGTCGTCATTGTAAATAAGAATTTGTTCTTAACTGGCTTGCCTTATTAATAAAAAAATATATTATTAAATTAGTTTTATGAACTGAGTAGTAAATGCCGCATTATATTGGTGCTCAAATTGAATTTGAATGGAGAACTCCTTACCAAAACAGACAATTGATTGAGATTAAGCATGACAAATAAAAGTGGCATTTCAGAAGACAGAGGGCATACAGCTATCTTTTAGCTATGTGTTCTTTTAAAAGTAACCCCCAAGCGAACAGAGACAGTTGCCCTTTCATATATCCCTGTCCTTTGAGACAGCCCTATAAGGAAAAACTACAAAGCCATGGTGAACTATGTTACTCTAGTAATTGAGTCTCTGAGTGCTGAGAGACCTAGCAGTTTTTTTCTCTCTAATGCCCATGGCACTTCACTTGGCATCTCCTCCCCATTATAAACAGCATAGCACATCGCAGGCACCGTGGGGATTTCTGTTCCAATCAATTTATCTTTATTTGCTTCTGTCGAGACACTGGCAGAACGCTACAGACATCTCTCAGATGTTATGTCTCACACTGCATCTCCTAAGCAGCACCTACTACATTCTGTATCATCTGTATCTGTGGTTCTGCATTTTATCTGCCTTTCCCTAGTCTCTCTAGCTATATTTATATCCATATCATATATTTTTCGATTTTCTTGTTTAACTGTCACTGCATTGTATTCAGCTCAGTTGGAATAGAGAAATACTGAAACTCAGTCGGATCCAGAATGGCTACTTTGTGTTGGAAAGAATGATGGGCTGAATGGACTCTGCTGTTGCTCTGTGGGGTTTGATGGTCTGTGTGCCTGTCTATTCAGAGGTTGAAGTGTGTAGTGCGTCCTGACTGAGTGGTGTGTGGGGGTGGATGGGATGATGCTGCATTGGGACTGACGTAAGCCGTGGCACCATTGAGGCTTCAACATTAGGAGACTAGGAGTCATGCTCCAGGCTAGGTGTCTGCCTGGGTTAACATACACTGGCCATGCTACAGAAAGTCCCAGCAGAACACTCGGGGAGTGGTGCACTAATAATAATAATAATAACAATAATACATTTGTATAGAGCCTTTCATTACAGTGTTATCTAAAAGAAAATATAACTGGTGGGGGGTTGACAGCCCACGCCCTGTTGTAAATCAAGGACAAAACATTCAGCATCTCCTTCTCCAATGTTCACCAGAAGAATGTGCCTTTGTCTACACAGACCTTTTCCTGACGAAACTCTAACACATTCTAAAACGAAAACTGGAACAATATTTCTAACATAGAATGTGGGGAATTGTTAGAAGTGACCTAAAATATCACTGATGTCGGTTTGGTTGTTATTTTGTGACGTCGTTAAAAATGTTATAAAGGAAATACTGTAACTTGGGAAATGGACACACTTCATGTTTGAAGTGTCCATCCAATCCATTGTGCATGAAATAGGAACAATTATGAAAGTGTCTTCATTAAGAGAGGGACATGATTTTAGTAGCCATAAGAGATAATAGTTTTACATAACTTTGTACAAGTGATAAGTCACACCATTGAGTGAGGTCAGACAGCGTGTCAGCCTGACGGAGCCGCCCTTTCTAACAAACTGTACAAAATGATGAATTAAGAATTAACAGATAAGACCAGAGAGACGTTAAGCTGCAGCTCACGTTTAGAATAGTCTAAACTTTGAATCTCAACACGAGGTAGAGACGATAAAGTCACCTCCCGGACAATCACTGGTACGGCTGATTAGCTGTCCTAAGTAAAGTATTTAGAAAAGCGAATTTAAGTGGGACCATTCTACTACTCTTCTCAAATCACCGACACGGCTGGCTAGCCTATCTTCAAAGAAGCATCTTCCAGAGCGAATGGAAGTATAATAAACTCTGTAGTTCTGTTCAGGACTACACGACAAGTCTCCGGATACCGGACAACTGCAGAGGAGAACAACAGTATAAGACGGGTGGGGACCCCTTTTGGACAATTAGAGCCTTACAAGTGTGCTGCTAATAAGCCCAAACAACCCCCTTTCCAAGAAGGCCTCATTAAGAGAGATAAATGGCAAACCAAGACATTTCCACGTAAATAAGTTCATGATTTCTTACTCCAAGTGGGTGCGGATCGTGTGCAAAGTATAAGTGAGAGTAGTTTCAAAATGTACCAACGTTAAGTGTCTATGTCCCGCTCTCTCTCGCCTACTCCATGTATTTTGTAACTAGCCGCCATATTGTTGTCAGTCTGCTAGGGACCTTTTCTAATGTATTAAGTGTGTATGTTTATCCTGTGTTACCATTTAGTTAGCTAGGAAATAAACAATTAAACCAATTTGTGTAGTACAGAATCATAAGTAAGGCACAGGTTTTTGCAGATGCAAGGAGATTACAACTGTTCAGAATGGTGATATGATACGAGGTATAAATTAATAAGTTGACTGTTTTAAGGATGTGGTTATTCGGGAGATGGTAACTTTTTAAAGAACTGCTCTCGTGTCTGCCCGAGTGGTGCAGTGGTCTAAGGCACTGCACCGCAGTTGCTAGCTGTGCCACTAGAGATCCTGTTTCGAGTCCAGGCTCTGTCGCAGCTGGCCGTGACCAGGAGACCCATGGGGCGACGCACAATTGGCCCAGCATCGTCCGGGTTAGGGAAGGGTTTGGCCGGCAGGAATGTCCTTGTCCCATTGCCCTCTAGTGACTGCTGTGGCGGGCTGGGCACATGCACGCTGACACGGTTGCCAGGTGTACGGTGTTTCCTCCGACACATTGGTGTGGCTGGCTTCCAGGTTAAGCGGACATTGTGTCAAGAAGCAGTGCGGATTGGTTGGGATGTGTTTTGGAGGACACTTGGCACTCAACCTTCGCCTCTCCCCAGTCCGTACGGGAGTTGCAACAATGAGACAAGACTGTAACTACCAATTGGATATAATGAAATCGGAGAGGTAAAATGTTTTAAAAATATATTTTTTAAGAGAACTGCTCTCTTGGTGCCCCAAATCCTAATGAGTTAACCTGTTGGGGCTAGGAGGCAGTATTTGCACGGCCGGATAAAAAACGTACCCGATTTAACCTGTTTAGGATAGGGGGCAGTATTTTCACGGCCGGATAAAAAACGTACCCGATTTAATCTGGTTATTACTCCTGCCCAGAAACTAGAATATGCATATAATTATTTGATTTGGATAGAAAACACCCTAAAGGTTCTAAAACTGTTTGAATGGTGTCTGTGAGTATAACATAACTCATACAACAGGCCAAAACCTGAGAAGATTCTATATGGGAAGTGCCCTGTCTGACCATTTCTTGGCCTTCTGTAGCCTCTTTATAGAAAATAGAGGATCTCTGCTGTAACGTGACATCTTATAAGGCTCCCATAGGCTCTCAGAAGGCGCCAGAACGTTGAATGATAACTCTGCAGTCCCTGGGCGAAAAACAGTAGGGGATTTGGAAAGTGGTCGTTCTGAGAACAATGACACTGGAGCGCGCGTGCATGTGAAGACTCCATTTTCTATTTTCAGCGTTTGAACGAAAACGTCTCCCGGTTGGAATATTATCACTATTTTACGGGAAACATCGTATAAAAATTGATTTTAAACAGCGTTTGACATGCTTCGAAGTACGGTAATGGAATATTTAGAATTTTTTTGTCACGATATGCGCCGGCGCGTCACCCTTTGGATAGTGTCTTGAACGCAAGAACAAAACGCAGCTATTTGGATATAACTATGGATTATTTGGAACCAAAACAACATTGGGTGTTGAAGTAGAAGTCCTGGGAGTGCATTCTGACGAAGAACAGCAAAGGTAATCCAATTTTTCTTATAGTAAATCTGAGTTTGGTGAGTGCCAAACTTTGTGGGTGTCAAAATAGCTAGCCATGATGGCCGGGCTATCTACTCAGAATATTGCAAAATGTGCTTTCACCGAAAAGCTATTTTAAAATCTGACACCGCGATTGCATAAAGGAGTTCTGTAGCTATAATTCTTAAAATAATTGTTATGTTTTTTGTGAACGTTTATCGTGAGTAATTTAGTAAATTCACCGGAAGTTTTCGGTGGGTATGCTAATTCTGAATAAAACATGCTAATGTAAAAAGCTGTTTTTTTACATAAATATGAACTTGATTGAACAAAACATGCATGTATTGTATAACATAATGTCCTAGGAGTGTCATCTGATGAAGATCATCAAAGGTTACTGCTGCATTTAGCTGTGGTTTTGGTTTTTGTGACATATATGCTAGCTTGAAAAATGGGTGTGTGATTATTTCTGGCTGGGTACTCTCCTAACATAATCTAATGTTTTGCTTTCATTGAAAAGCCTTTTTGAAATCAGACAATGTGGTTAGATAAAGGAGAGCCTTGTCTTTAAAATGGTGTAAAATATTCATATGTTTGAAAAATTGAAGTTTTTGCATTTTTGAGGTGTTTGTAATTCGCGCCACGCTCTATCATTGGATATTGGTGAGGCGTTACGCTAGCGGAACATCTAGATGTAAGAGGTTAAACTGGTTACTACTCTTGCCCAGAAACGAGAATATGCATATAATTAGTAGATTTGGATAGAACACACTCTAAAATTTCTAAAACTGTTTGAATGGTGTCTGTGAGTATAACAGAACTCATATGGCAGGGCAAAACCTGAGAAGATTCCATACAGGAAGTGCCCTGTCTGACAATTTGTTCTCCTTCTGCGGCATCTCTATCAAAAATACAGCATCTCTGCTGTAACGTGACATTTTCTAAGGCTTCCATTGGCTCTCAGAAGGCGCCTGAAAGTGGAATGACGTCTCTCCAGTCTCTGGGCGAAAAACAGCAGGAGATTTTGTGAGTGGTCAGGCTGAGAACAGTGACACTGGAGATGCGAATTCTTCATTCATGTGAATGAATGAATGAGTTCATGTGAATTCTCCATGTTTTTCTTTCTCTCTTTGAATGAATACAACGTCGCCAGGTTGGAATAATATCGCTATTTTATGAGAAAAATCGCATAAAAATTGATTTTAAACAGCGTTTGACATGCTTCTAAGTACGGTAATGGAATATTTTGAAAAAACATTGTCACGAAATGCGCTCGTGCGTCACCCTTCGGATTGTGATCTGAACGCACGAACAAAACGGAGCTATTTCAATATAACTATGGATTATTTGGAACCAAAACACCATTTGTTGTTGAAGTAGAAGTCCTGGGAGTGCATTCTGATGAAGAACAGCAAAGGTAATCCAATTTTTCTTATAGTAAATCTGAGTTTGGTGAGGGCCAAACTTGGTGGGTGTCAAATTAGCTAGCCGTGAAGGCCAGGCTATCTACTCAGAATATTGCAAAATGTGCTTTCACCGAAAAGCTATTTTAAAATCTGACACCGCGATTGCATAAAGGAGTTCTGTATCTATAATTCTTAAAATAATTGTTATGTATTCTGTGAACGTTAATCGTGAGTAATTTAGTAAATTCACCGGAAGTTTGCGGTGGGTGGTTTTTGATATAAATATGAACTTGATTGAACAAAACATGCATGTATTGTTTAACATAATGTCCTAGGAGTGTCATCTGATGAAGATCATCAAAGGTTAGTGCTGCATTTAGCTGTGGTTTTGGTTTTTGTGACATATATGCTTGCTTTGAAAATGGCTGTGGGATTATTTTTGGCAGGGTACTCTCCTGACATAATCTAATGTTTTGCTTTCGCTGTAAAGCCTTTTTGAAATCGGACAATGTGGTTAGATTAACAAGAGTCTTGTCTTTAAAATGATGTAACATAGTCATATGTTTGAGAAATTTGGAGTGTTTTCTATCCAAAGCTAATAATTATATGCATATTCTAGTTTCTGGGCAGGAGTAATAATCAGATTAAATCGGGTACGTTTTTTATCCGGCCGTGAAAATACTGCCCCCTATCCATAACAGGTTATAGCATTTATGAGGTATTTGTATTTCGCGCCACGCGATTCCAGTGGCTGTTGACGCAAGCGTCCCACCTTGCCCAGGGAGGTTAATTGTTACATGATTATTTTTATAGGGTAACAAAATCAAAAGTAACAGTCATTATCTGGTGTGGCTACCAGCTGCATTAAGTACTGCAGTGCATCTCCTCCTCATGGACTGCACCAGATTTGCCAGTTCTTGCTGTGAGATTTTACCCCACTCTTCCATCAAGGCACCTGCAAGTTCCCGGACATTTTTGAGAGGAATGGCCCTAGCCCTCACCCTTCGATCCAACAGGTCCCAGACGTGCTCAATGGGATTGGCTCTTCGCTGGCCATGGCAAAACACTGACATTCCTGTCTTGCAGGATATCACGCACAGAACGAGTAGTATGACTGGTGGCATTGTCATGCTGGAGGGCCATGTCAGGATGAGCCTGCAGGAAGGGTACCACATGAGGGATGAGGATGTCTTCCCTGTAACGCACAGCGTTGAGATTGCCTGCATTGACAACAAGCTCAGTGCAATGATGCTGTGACACATAGCCCAAGACCATGACAGACCCTCCAACTCCAAATCGATCCCGCTCCAGAGTACAGGCCTCGGTGTAACGCTCATTACTTCGACGATAAACGTGAATCCGACCATCACTCCTGTTGAGACAAAACCACAACTTGTCAGTGAAGAGCACTCTTCGCCAATCCTGTCTGATCCAGCGACAGTGGGTTTGTGCCCATAGGCGACGTTGTTGCCGGTGATGTCTGGCGAGGACCTGCCCTACAACAGGCCTACAAGCCCTCAGTCCAGCTTCTCTAGCCTATTGTGGACAGTCTGAGCATTGATGGAGGGACTGAGCGTTCCTGGTGTAACTCGGGCAGTTGTTGTTGCCATCCTGTACCTGTCCTGCAGGTGTGATGTTGGGATGTACCGATCCTGTGCAGGTGTTGTTACACGTGGTCTGCCACTGCAAGGGTGATCAGCTGTCCGTTCTTTCTCCCTGTAGCGCTGTCTTAGGCGTCTCACATTTCGGATATTGCATTTTATTGCCCTGGCCACATCTGCAGTCCTCATGCCCCCTTGCAGCATGCCTAAGACACGTTCACGCAAATGAGCAGGGACCCTGGACATCTTTCTTTTGGTATTTTTCAGAGTCAGTAAAAATCCTCTTTAGTGTCCTAAGTTTTCATAATTGCCTACCGTAAGCTGTTAGTGTCTTAACGACCGTTCATTAATTGTTTATGGTTCATTAAACAACCATGGGAAACAGTGTTTAAACCCTTTACAATTAAGATCTGTGAGGTTATTTGGATTTTTACAAATTATCTTTGAAAGACTGGGTCCTACATCCTTTACATAACAGTCTTCAGATTAATGAAAGTAAAGTCACAACAATTATATTTTACTGCCAAAATACAATATATATATTGTTGATATATATAATATATATAATATATATATATATATATATATATATATATATATATATATATATATATACTGCTCAAAAAAATAAAGGGAACACTTAAACAACACATCCTAGATCTGAATGAAATAAATAATCTTATTAAATACTTTTTCTTTACATAGTGGAATGTGCTGACAATAAAATCACACAAAAATAATCAATGGAAATCCAATTTATCAACCCATGGAGGTCTGGATTTGGAGTCACACTCAAAATTAAAGTGGAAAACCACACTACAGGCTGATCCAACTTTGATGAAATGTCCTTAAAACAAGTCAAAATGAGGCTCAGTAGTGTGTGTGGCCTCCACGTGCCTGTATGACCTCCCTACAATGCCTGGGCATGCTCCTGATGAGGTGGCGGATGGTCTCCTGAGGGATCTCCTCCCGGACCTGGACTAAAGCATCCGCCAACTCCTGGACAGTCTGTGGTGCAACGTGGCGTTGGTGGATGGAGCGAGACATGATGTCCCAGATGTGCTCAATTGGATTCAGGTCTGGGGAATGGGCGGGCCAGTCCATAGCATCAATGCCTTCCTCTTGCAGGAACTGCTGACACACTCCAGCCACATGAGGTCTAGCATTGTCTTGCATTAGGAGGAACCCAGGGCCAACCGCACCAGCATATGGTCTCACAAGGGGTCTGAGGATCTCATCTCGGTACCTAATGGCAGTCAGGCTACCTCTGGCGAGCACATGGAGGGCTGTGCGGCCCCCCAAAGAAATGCCACCCCACACCATGACTGACCCACCACCAAACCGGTCATGCTGGAGGATGTTGCAGGCAGCAGAACATTCTCCACGGCATCTCCAGACTCTGTCACGTCTGTCACGTGCTCAGTGTGAACCTGCTTTCATCTGTGAAGTGTTCTCTGGCAAATGCCAAACGTCCTGCACGGTGTTGGGCTGTAAGCACAACCCCCCACCTGTGGATGTCGGGCCCTCATACCACCCTCATGGAGTCTGTTTCTGACCGTTTGAGCAGACACATGCACATTTGTGGCCTGCTGGAGGTCATTTTGCAGGGCTCTGGCAGTGCTTCTCCTGCTCCTCCTTGCACAAAGGCGGAGGTAGCGGTCCTGCTGCTGGGTTGTTGCCCTCCTACGGCCTCCTCCATGTCTCCTGATGTACTGGCCTGTCTCCTGGTAGCGCCTCCATGCCCTGGACACTACGCTGACAGACACAGCAAACCTTCTTGCCACAGCTCGCATTGATGTGCCATCCTGGATGAGCTGCACTACCTGAGCCACTTGTGTGGGTTGTAGACTCTGTCTTATGCTACCACTAGAGTGAAAGCACCGTCAGCATTCAAAAGTGACCAAAACATCAGCCAGGAAGCATAGGAACTGAGAAGTGGTCTGTGGTCCCCACCTGCAGAACCACACCTTTATTGGGGGTGTCTTGATAATTGCCTTTTAATTTCCACCTGTTGTCTATTCCATTTGCACAACAGCATGTGAAATGTATTGTCAATCAGTGTTGCTTCCTAAGTGGACAGTTTGATTTCACAGAAGTGTGATTGACTTGGAGTTACTTTGTGTTGTTTAAGTGTTCCCTTTATTTTTTTGAGCAGTGTATATATATATATATATATATATATATATATATATATATATATATATATATATATATATATATATATCAACAATATTATATAATATTATTTTACATTTTGTGAGAAATGCATCTGAATGATTTCACATTAAAATAAGGTAATGCATCAGTGTGAATACATTCATTGAATCTTTGACCAGCAAATATACACAGTTTTTCCTTAAGTCTTACCTCTCAGCATGACACATTTGTCATGAATGCATAATCCTTTAAAAGTGTGAAGAACATTAAACACAATGTTTTATAACCTGAATAGCCTTCCTCTGCATTCATTTCAAGCCACACAGATGCAGAGTTTGCAATGCCACTTAGGAGACGATAATTGCTTAAATCCAGGGCTCAGGAAGCATAAAAGTGCTTGGCTTGTTTGATAAATGGATGTTCCGGTTGAACTTTATTTATGTTGAGTGGGCTGAGGTCAAAGCAATATTTCACAAGCTTGAGCATGAAAATCAGCATTGACAAGGAATTTTGAGAGGGGTGCACTTTGCATGGAGGCTGTGCCATTTTATAGTCTAAGATGCACACTGAATGTAAATGTGTGCTTGTGATAGCAGAATCGAGAAACCTTGAGAGCATAAAAAGTCCTCTCTATCTGAAAGATATCTTGGTTCTGGAATACAAAATGATTGCAATGGACAAATGCTTGAAATCTACACAGATGTACAGCATTCCAATCTTCATCATCACACGCATATCTCAACACACATATTTTTGTTCACCAAATGAGACGGTCAAATTAATCGTCATATTCTTTCCCTGACCTACAAAGGCACATTCTAATCCATTCATTTGACCTTTCCTTTCATGCATTTACACTTGGTCATCTCACACAACTCCCATATTCATTTCATTCTTTATCATTTTCATGGTCTGCAGAATGTCCCTATGGATTCAGAATGTTGCCTGTCCATAGACGACTGAAAATTACAATGAGGCCACCGTTGAATGGACAACAAAAGCTGCTAGTCTGGAAACGCTTGTTGCTGTCTCGTAGAAGAGATATGATTTGGCATGCTCTGTCAAAGCCTGAACTCTGGAAACAAACAAAATGCGAGTCTATGACTCAAACAACCAACGCACGTACGCACACACACACATACATACATACACAAGCACACATACAGTACACACACACACACACACACACACACACACACACACACACACACACACACACACACACACACACACACACACACACACACACACACACACACACACACACACACACACACACAATCATATCTTAGAAAGGGTACTTTAGATGGGCAGATTGAGCACATAGTTGTTATCACGTGGACATTTGAAGTGTATTCAGCCCTCTTCAAGCTGAGTCCCATAGAGACTCGTCTATTGATGGCAAATGCCAGCAAGGACTTCCAAGGCCTCTGCAGTATAACGGAAAAAATATCAAATGCACCTATCTTAGTGATTCACATGGAAATGCCAGCCAAATATGTTGAAAACTAGCAGCATGTGCTGAAGTGTAATATGTATATTTAACAGAATGAGAAAGTTCACAGTGTGGTAAAGGTCAGGTAGCATTGAGTCTAGAGGCCAACACCATGACAGAATTCTAATTCTACTGTTGCTACTAGCACTGCTGCTTGAACACTGCTCATATAGCAGGGGGAAACATCACTGCACTAACATAAAAGGAATAAACACTGTCCTAATTGTAGTCCGGGTCATATCATTTTATCTAATTGCAAAAATAGCAGGAGAATAAACCTGCAAGGTGCAACACCACCAGTACCAAGGGAAGACAAAGGGCCATGATGGCAGTGAGCCAACTGTCTCACACACACAAGAGCAAGATAACATACTGTGTTGCCTGTTCATTTCCTGACTGGTTGGTGCCTCGGGGGCGCAGCAGCAGCATTTGGGCAGCCTGATCTAAAGCCATGACCTGGGCCCCAGCTAAGCTCTTGGGCAGAGCAGGAATGGGCAGGCTAAACAGCCTCTGCATGCCAAGAGAGATACATCCCTATTCTGACTACAGCAGGGAGCCTGATAATGGCAGGCTGGAGCAGGTCTCCTCTGTTTACTTTCTCCTGAGCACCTGCTGTCCCTCCGCCTGTAAATTAGGTGCGAAGCAGAGGTGCCAAACAGGAGGAGCTGGAAATGTGTGGGAGCTCAACCCACCAGGATTAATCGCCAGGGTTGTGATAAGAGTCTGCAACTCTCGCTTTATCCTTCCTGTATGCCACATCAGCAACACTTCACACATTCCTCCCCTTGTCCCTGTCTCCCCACCATGAGAAAATAGGCCCTAAAAATAGATGCGCAGAAACGTATGACGACAGTACCAAAGAGCAGGTCTTCATTCTCTCCTCTTTATTTATTTATCAATTGGACATCTGCTCACTAATTTCACACAAAGAGAAATAGGCAGATGAAGTGAGAATGGGATGGCTACAGCGGGGTGAATAAAAAGAGCGATGGACAAACACACAGATCCCTCCTCTGTGAAGACTTATCATCATCCACTCTCAGGGGGATTGAACATTCATGTCTTTGTTGGCTTTATTTCACCACTCACCAAGCCATCAAAACATCCAAAAGGTGATTTCTCAGATGCACACACTCTATGAATAATGGGGAAGTCATTACCGTGTGAAACAAAGAGCAATCCGTAACTCTGATGTTTAAAGTTGAACAATAGGATGCTCCTATTCAGTGATATCTCCCCCCCCCCCCCCCCCCCCACAGTCAATCTGCCTTTGTATTTCATTAGACAATCATTTGGTGAAGGGATATTACAACCTTGCAGAGAATTGTCAGTCAAAAGACTCCCTCTCATCTTTTCCCTCAAGCAAGGCCATGCAGCCTTTTTGTGTGTAGCCACTTAATATGAATGGAGTCACTCAGCCTGAAAATGTATACCAGGACTAATATTTACAAAATGCCAGTTATCTGTACTGCATGCTGCATCTAACAAAATCATGTCTGAACATTGGGCTTATGACTGTCTCTGCATTACAAGCATGTCTTTGTGTTTCACCTGCATTTTAGCATACACAGCTGTGCCTGATGAATTTACCAGTCTTAATGGAGATCCAGTGTTTGGGAATGGACACTCAACCATTTTTGACAGTAATCAAATGATGCCATAATAATGGTGTAATCAAAGACAATATTTCTGCCTATGGGATCCATTCTAAGATAATGTCAAATATACCTAACAGGTCATGGCAACCCAACAGTAATACTCTGTTGCTGTGGTTATTTTGCTACCGTGAGCATCAATATATGGGCCAGGAATAAATGCACATAAATATTATTTTGTTGCACATCATCTCAAGGGTAAGACTGATAATATAATATGTCTTTCCAAATAATAAACACTAGCAATACTTCTGCCATGCAACTGAACAAGGTCAATGACAAATAATCGGACAATTGAACTTCGCATTTTTCTCTTATCGTTGCACTGTAAAACCCCACTGAGAATTCCGCTGTGACAATCTGTTGGTGTACGGGCAGACTTTTTGTTGCTATACTGGTACATTTGTAGCAGAGATTTCTCTGGTGGTGAGGAGAGGATCATAGAGATCCTGATAGTGACCTGGTGCTCATTCCATGATTAATTATTTACAGTCAAAAGCAATCAGGTTTCAAAGGCAGCAGGTGAAATCTATTCTCTTTGTCTGCTTTGCTCTTTGAAAAAGTGTACTCCCCTAATGGTTGTTCAATGTGCTCTTCAAAGTCACATACATTTAAATCTAGTGATTTTTTTGCAGACATGTTGATGTGTTTACAGAGATAGATGTCTATGAACATAGAGGGGGGTCATGTCTGTAGGGCCTTATTAGACAAATCTGCCACTTGACCCGGGGCGGCAGGTACCCTAGTGGTTAAGAGCGTTGTGCCATTAATTGAAAGGTTACTGGTTTGAATCCTCATGCTGACTAGATAAAACATCTTCTGATGTGCCCTTGAGCAAGGCACTTAACCCAAGTTGCTCTGGATAAGAGTGTCTGCTAAATGATTGAAATGTAAACTTTAATTACCATGAAGAGCAAACTGCTCGGCAAATGGAATGATAACTAACTCAGCAAAACAATTTCACTAACAAACAGTCAAACCCTTAAGGTGCAATAATATGGAGTGGACTACACTGCATTGTTTTGGTTGAGACACTGTCCTGCTGTATAGTAAGCGTTATAATTTTCGAAACAAATATCCCCAGTTATGAATGTAGATCAACATGTCATTGATTGTATCTGTATATGTGATGGAGCCAGGCTCTAATTAACTAATTAATTAACCAAGCTCGTCTCTTAACTCAGTGCTTTAATTAGCTGTGAATTGCACAATGCAGCCCTATGTGATTTATGTCTGATCAGTGGAATAGATTTCAGCAATTATGCGCCTTCCAATCAGGAGGGGAGAGTAAAAGCATGCTTAAGAAACTGTTATAAATCTTTCTATTGATTTGGAGAGGGGATCATGGTGATTCAACAAGGCAGTCCTGGATCATTCTATTGGCACTGCTCAAACTGAGGAGTTTTTCACACTTGGAGGATGGGGTGGGTGGGTGGAGCATGCAGATATTTAATTGTTATGTTAATGGTCGTATGAGCCCAAACAGAATCAAATAGGCATAATATAGCTTTTGTGCTTTATGAGTACATGGGAAGGACTGCGACTCCTGTTAGAGAGGAAGTGTTAAAGAAACACCTCAGGCTTTTGAACTTGTACTGCACTCTTCAGATCTCTACAGAGTAAGAACAAAGCTGTTTCTGAAGGAGTAGTAAAGCTTTTTAAAGAAGAGGGTGTGGTTCAATGTGTATCTCTGCTGTCCGGTCAGCACCGCAGCTTCTAGGATATCAGGACCATGGACAGAGTCAATCCAGTCCATTGCTCTGTTCACACTATTGTCCTTACTCTAACCTGCAGTAACCTCACCAGTGAAGTGAGACAAAATAATTCTAGGTCCTTTAAAAATGTGCCAGACTGCCAGGCCAAATTCCAGACAGTGGGTTGTTAGTGGGAGGTGTTACCTTCCACCTGGAACATTTTCTGAACACCTCTGTAGCTCACCAGCCACAATTTCCAACATAATTTGACAACCTCCACTTCACTCTGTTTTGCATTCAGGCCCTCAAACTGGGGAACAAGCGTTACATGCATGTTTAGATCAGACTGCACATTCCCTGCTGATGGAGAATGTGTTTAATTCTAAGCCTCCTCTGAAAGCATTTTGTTTTGAGGCATGGCCTGGTTATTGTCTAACACGTAGATATATGTAGTATCGCTCTGTACATGTGATGCTTTTTTTCTCATTGTAGTGGGGTTTAAGTTTGAGGTCAGTATTGTGTTATTCTTTTAAAATATAAAAAATAACGTAAAATACAATGGGGTTTGAGGACAAAATGTAGGTTGTGCCACAGAATTCTGGGTCTGTAGTTCACTCAAATATTTAGTTACATAAAATGGCAAAACACTACAATGCTCAGAATAATCCTTCATAAGCTGTTCATACAAAAATGTTTGTCTCTTGTGAGTGGCCTTACTTGAAGGAAATACTCTTCAATCTCTGCATTGTAAGCCCTGACTAGACTGGTAGTGCTGGGTAAATGCTAAACCCTGGAATTACGTCCTTATTCGTCTGCCTGATCTGCAGTCATAGCTAGCACTCTGGAGTTTGAGACTCTGTCCGTACCCACCGTAGTGAGCTATTTACCAGCAAACAATGATACTGTGGTCTACCACAAGCTGCCCTTCTTACACGTCAAGTGGAGTGTTATTAGAGACTGGGGGGCTGGGGAGAGCTGGGGAGAGGGGAGTCTGCTAGCTACAGGAATAGTGCTGACCGAGCCCTTTTGATAGACAGGCCCTGTCTCTGGTCAGACCTCAGGGAAGCTCAGGGACCCTATGTGATAGCAGTAGTGTTTGCCCAGGGAAAAGGCATCAGCAAAACCAAACCCACTGCATTGCTGCCTCACTTACTGCCTTACTATAACCTGGGAACAGTCGCTGCATGGAGACCACATCCCCTTGATCACATTTCACATTTTGTGAGGAAAGATGAAATAGGGTTTGTTTAAAGAAAATAAGAAAATGCTTGGGCAATTGACCTCACAGAAAAATTGTATATGTCAGGACATTTTTCTCGGCTCCATTTTCACTCTCATTTAATCTGTCTAGTAGGCTGAAGTTTCACTCTTGACACCAACATTTAAGCATGAAATATGAAATAGATTGGAGTGTAGAGGAAACCTTTGAAGCACCATTCAGACAGACAGACATACATCATGTCGCTTACAGACAGAGCAGCACTTGACTGTGGGCATAATAGACTCATCTGTGGTGAAAACGGACATTTTGCCAGGAGACAAAAAGGCAGAATCTTCCTCTCTGACCTATTACTGGAGAATGACTTGTCAGTGATCTGTCTGCCTTTCTATCAATACTCTCAATACAATGTGTCATCTAACTAAATCTCACACTGCCATATTTCTGCTTTGAATGTTGGAAATAATGAAAATGATGGGTAGGCTTACAAATCTCCACACCAATAAAACAGCTTTATGCACAACTATTGTTCATACATATCTAATCTGCAGTAGGTCACTTACCATCTGCACTGTACTGTTCCAAAAAAGACTATTCACCAAATTTCCTACACTTGGTCCACGTGTCGGTCTACATCCCATAGTATGTGTATTCATTAAAGATCTCTGTTGGGAGTGACAGCAGTGTAGCCTCATTGTGTCAGTTCACAGCAGCACACTGAACTGGGAATCTACTGAGTGAATCAGACACCGTTTTCAGTCCTCGTAAGAACAAAATGTTTACGTTCATACCTCCCACAGAAGAAAAACGAAAACACGTTTTCAGAAGACTGTGGATGTGGGTCATCGTATGACGCAGTACCTGGTAGATTTAGACGATCTGCAACACACACTGTTCCCCTCAAAGCATTATATTGTCTTAGTGACGGTTGGTATTCCCTGGGGAGAGAGCATACCTTCTGGGTAAAACAACACTTATCAACACCTCTCACACTCCTAGCAGACGCTGTCATTGGGAAGAATGTCCCACTCGTAGGGTCAATTGCTATTTTATAGAGCTATTTTACAAAGTACCCATATACCTTCAATTAATAGCTGGGGCGTTTATTTGCCTCAATCCCTGAACACGGCCGGCACTTATTACAGACTATTAGTCCCGTGTGGCTCAGTTGGTGGAGCATGGCACTTGCATGGTTGTGGGTTCGATTCCCACGGGGGACTAGTATGGAGGGAAAAAAAGTATTAAATGTTTGCACTCACTACTGTAAGTCACTCTGGATAAGAGTGTCTGCTAAATGACTAAAATGTAAATGTAAAATGGATCAGAGACTATTTGAGCCAGGTGTCTATTTGTAACGTAGATGCAGGGAGTCAGGAAGCAAGTGCAGTTAGTGAGTTTAATAAAAAGAACATGAAGATATGCAAACCAAGAGAAGCATACTGGACATGAAAACAAAACCAATACTGCCTGAAGACTGAAGCTACTGAGGGCTAAATAAAGGGGAAGTAATCAAGGTATTGATGAAGTCCAGGTGTGCATAATGATAGGGAGCAGGTGTGCGTAATGATGGTTGCCAGGTGTGCGTAATGTGGGTTGCCAGGACCGGTTGTTGGTGGACCAGCGACGTTGAGCGCCGGAGTGGTAGAGTGGGTGTAGGCGTGACACTATTTCCTTAATGCACACAGCTTTTGTGCAATAAAATGTTGAAAAGACTACCACACTGTTTATTGTGACCAGTATGACCAGTATAAACATTATAATACCAAATCCATCTCAGATCAGACTTGCAAAGACTAGGCTGCCTATCATACACCCCTGATTTCACACTTCAGCACCATGGAGAGTGGTACCATTACTCACTGAAGTTTTGTTTAGCTTTGGGCAGTCTGGTTCCTTATGTCCTGATGTTAGATGTTTGATTTTTTGTAATATCAGAGCTGTGTCCATGGTAAGCTCGTAAAAATAGTATTTATTTGAATGGCATTTATTTGCTGAAATGTGTGCTGATGCCCGACTATTAAAAGGGACAGGTAGCTATTTGAGACTGTGTTTGATTTAGGTTTTACGGTACTCTAAAATGCACAAATTGTTTTAATGCGTCAAATCTTCCTTGACTACCCAAGAGGAAATGCTTGGCACCACTTCTTTTTAAAATTTTTTTTATATAACCTGTCCCCCAAAATGATTTCACCTAATTTTAACATTCTGTCATAAAGACCACATGTTCAACTTAAGAAAAACATGTTTTCCCATCTCAAGAAGTTAAGTAAAAAAAGAAATATAGTAAGTGTCTATTAAGTGCCAAATAAAGTAACAGGGTTGACGACTTCACCTTAAATCAGCCATAAATCCCCTTGTGACAGGGAGAGTGGAAGCTTGTTGTGTGCAAGGAGTGGCAATAGAATGCAATCTTCACAAAATGCAACCCCCCCTTCGTTGACCACCCCAAAACACCAGAGAATTGCCAAAAAAGAGTAGAACCAGCTCTCCTGCTTTTACACTATGACACTCTGACACTTTGACTATAAGATGCTAAATGTTTCTTTAGAATAAAAAAAAGGAATAGTTTAACCATATTAAAATGAGAGTCCAGTTCACGTAACATGATTAACCTTAAAATGAAAGACAGACATTTCATGTGATTAAATCACTAATCACAATTAAATAAATAATAATCTTCAGAAATGACTTTGTCAGTGCAACAAAATAACTAGGGCTTTACAACGATAGTTGTAAGAAAGTTGTGGTTAAGTGGGTTAAAATCTTTCTAGAAGTCACAGCGGGTACGCAGAGGGACATGGCAAAACGCTGAAATTTGGCACTTTAGAAAGTCTTTATTCATATAAAAAATCTGATTCATTGAATTTCCCATGTATTCTCTATTAAAGGGCACTTGATTTAATATACCAGGATTTTAAAATTCAATATTGGTGGACAATTTCTACTTAAAATATCAAAAGGTATTCTTTTCGTGAAACGACCCATTTTCCTTGTGCTTTTGTGGTCTGCTTTAACCAATCTGAGACTTTGGGGTTAGTATGTAAGACCAAATAAATGCAGTGCAGTATGTAGCCAAACAATTCTTTAAATATATTCTGGCATTTCATATCTTCTTCTTCACACATTTGTTCAGTGACTATATTCATTGGGGAGGTCAGGTGTGTGTGTTTGTGTTGGACTATTGTCTCTATTTCTGTAGATATCTGCGATTGCCCTTAATAATTCATTGCAGCTCCATGTTTCCAACCCAGTGGATTAAAGCCAAAATACAAAGATCATGTATAGCTCTAGGGCCAGTGAATTCGGTGTCAGTGAGTCATGTGGTGGCTAGGGTCTGTTTCACATACAGAATGCCAGTCCTCCTGAATCCCATGGCCCTCTCTGGCAGGGCAATACATTTCAGACTTGACATACATATTGACAGCGATTGAATAATTGAAGATATTTATGAGTTGGGGGGGAGAAGTCAAAGTAGTGAGGGGTAATGAAAGTTGATGCTGCTTCTCTGTCAAAACAGAAAACGGATGAGATGAATAATGTTACTGACTTACTTGAAGTAGCCTAATCTAGTTTAATGAAATAGAATACATATGGATAAAAAACAAAAACAGGATAAATATGGTAGATATACTATCTTTTATGCTTTGTGATAGATATCCATCTTAGGGGGAAGTTAATTCAATTCTCCAGAGGTCAAGTCATGATGATGTGAAATGAAAAAGGGTAGACAGTCAGGAGGCTGGAGGCTGGAGATCTGGAGACTAGAGATCTTATCATTACTGGCAGCCAAGGAAGAGAGCTTCCAGAGGACAGAACCACACAATGGTTTGGATAAATCCCAGGACTTGGTATCTCTCCTGGACATAGGACAAGCATGTCCTGAACAGATTCTGTATGTATGTTTGTCTGTTTGAAACGAAGAACACAAATTGCGTACACAGCATCAAGTCAAATGTTCATAGCATCAGTACATTTCATTTTCCTTGCTGATTTTCCATCCTGAAAATATTTAAGATTTTTAGCAACCCAGTGTCATAGGTTGAGTACAATAATGTATACACTGAATTAGGATAAAAACCAACATGTTAGAATTCAATGATAGTTACACTGATGTACAACTGAAAATCAATGTGGTATTTGTCTCATTTTAAAAGTTTCCCACAACTTGTATAATATAAGAATCCCAGAACATAAAATCAATTGTAACCTTCATTAGTGTGCAGCAAAGACATCTGTGACACTTTCCCAGTAAATGTAGATCACACTGTATTGGATTGGAGATGGATATGAACAGGCTCCATATTATATCTGTGTGGGGGTGTCTGCCTCCCACAACATGCCAATAGTAGAGACTCATGTTTCTAACTAATGAGATTAGAGCATATCTGCTTCAGACATGCTGCTCTCACCCTTCTACCTCCACAGGGCTCTCAGAGCAATCCTGATAAGGTGTAGTAGGATAGATAACATTCTCTCTATCACACATACTCTCATTCTCCCGCTCTCCCGTCTCCTCGCTTTGTATCTCCGTCTCTTGTGTAATGCACACACAAACGTACACTCATTCATTTGCAGTAACTGCCTTTCAATCCACAGCACTTACAATATCAAGCAGCAAAGCGACACAGATAACTACTCTTACAAGTGATGTTACTACATGATGAGCGCTATATCAAATACATTTGTATTGGTCACAAACACATATTTAGCAGATGTTATTGCGGGTGTAGCGAAATGCTAGTGAGCAAACAACTAGACCTGCATGAACACATATTCTGGAGCTTTAATCTAAGAAATGATAACCTTGACCTGTTTGGAACCTCTTAATGTGTACTGTAATGGAAGCACTCTAAAGGCTACGTAACTTAATGCTACAAAATAATATCCATCCAGTACACATGTAATACATTGAGCAAACAGGAACTGGAGGCAAGTAGCCTACACTATCTCTTCAATACGGATTTGAGCTGGGTCTGTCAAGGTCTGGTGCTTCTTTTATATTTCTACCTTTAGTCCTAGCAGTCTGGTATCTGTTGTGGGCTTTGTTGGCAGTAGATTGATGTTTGTGTGGGAATGTGAACTTGGCAGGGCAGAGGGTGAGAGAATGCAAAGCTACATTCCATTTTATTTTCAGTCCCAAGACTGTGCTAGGCAGTTCAGCTTGGGTGGTATGTGTTTCTAAGCTATGCTGTGTACGTATCATCCAAAGGCAGGATTAGAGAAGTACATGCAACAGGATTTGGATTTCATTTGAATGGTTCAATTTTCCTATCTCTTAGACCAAGACGTTAGTCTCAGGGTTCAAGACAAGGCACAGATCACAAATGCACACATTTATTTCTGGGGACTTGTCTACCCCATGGTGATTGTGTTCTAATATATATATATATATATATATATATATATATATATATATATATATATATATACGTTTGTTTTTCCAAGATGCCGATACTCTATAGCCATTGATTTATGACCTACTAGAAACATCCCTGAAATTAATTCGCACTTATAGAAATATGACAGGGATATAAACATGCATAGACAAGAAACAACACAGAGGACAGAACTTGGGTTCATTACCCCCATCATGTCTCCTGTTGATTTTTTCTCACAAGGGCGTGTCAGCCAGCCAACTACACCGACGTAACCTACGTACTGCATGACAACTCGCTGGTCTAACCTACCTCTGGGATAGACCAGGGGCAAGGGGATGGGGTCAGCTGATGCTGCACGAGGCTTTTTCAGGTCTCCATAATTCACATTGTCAGCTGAACCCAGCGCCAACCCAGAGCTGTGTCATGATCACACACAGTCAAGGGTCTGGCCTGTCGCTGCAGATAAAGCCACCAGCTCACCACTGTCCAGGAACATTGAGACCTATTTCAAATTCACATTTAGACAGGGCTCACTAAAGCCTTGTTCACAATGGCAGTTTGAAATGACAAAAATATTTTTTTTCCCCAAATCTGATTCTAATCTGTTATTTTTCCTGCAGTCTGAACAGCCAAAGCACATGGAATTTGATATTTCAAGCCACATTTATGATGTCAGATACAAATCTGATTCCTGGCCATGCAAACGGTCAAATCTGATTTATTTGCCCTCAAGTGGTTTTTAGACTGTTATTTGGCATATTTTGTTCCTTGCCAACTTCTGATTTGACAATCTGACAACAACATGTGGTAACTAACTGGTTTGTTAATTGTTTACAAACAAATGAGTGAATGTGCTAGAAAGCTAAACAGCTACCTTGTTGCCTAGTTAACTGCTGTGGCAAGCTAAAAATAACTTGTTTTGAAGATAGATCATCTTATCATCTTACCTTATCCTTTGATGCTTTAATAAAAGTTAAATGTTCTTAAACTATGAATTCTTCACACTATGATTTTGAACATTCAAAGCAAGTGAGAAATGTTTATGGCAGGCATTGTTGTCACCTTAGCTTGCTTCATACAGTACCAGTCAAAGTGTTTTTATTTATTTTACTATTTTCTACATTGTAGAATAATAGTGAACACATCTTGTAGAATAATATTGAAGACATCAACACTATGAAATAGTAAATATGGAATCATTAAGTACCAAAAAAATTGTTCAACAAATCTAAATATATTTTATATTTGAGATTCTTCAAAGTTGGCACCCTTTTCCTTGAAGACAGCTATGCACACTCTTGGCATTCTCTCAACCAGCTTCATCTGGAATTCGTATCCAACAGTCTTGAAGGAGTTCCCACATATGCTGAGCACTTGTTGGCTGCTTTTTCTTTACTCTGCGGTCCAACTCATCCCAAACCATCTCAATTGGGTTGAGGTCGGGTGATTGTGGAGGCCAGGTCATCTGATACAGCACTATATCACTCTTTTTCTCGGTCAAATAACCCTTACACACCCTGGAGGTGTGTTGGGTCATTGTCCTGTTGAAAAACAAATGATAGTCCCACTAAGCACAAACATGATGGGATAGCATATCACTGCGTCTCACAAAGACACAGCGGTTGGAACCAAAAATCTCAAATTTGGACTCATCAGGCCAAAGGACAGATTTCCACCAGTCTAATGTCCATTGCTAGTGATTCTTGGCTCAAGCAAGTCTCTTCTTCTTATTTGTGTCCTTAGTAGAGGTTTCTTTGTTACTTCAACTCTGTGAAACATTTATTTGGGCTGTAATTTCTGAGGCTGGTAACTCTAATGAACTTATCCTCTGCAGCAGAGGTAACTCTTGGTCTTCCTTTCCTGTGGTGGTCCTCATGAGAACCAGTTTCATCATAGCGCTTGATGGTTTTTGTGACTGCACTTGAAGAAACGTTCAACATTTTTTAAATGTTCCGGATTGACTGACCTTCATGTCTTAAAATAAAGGATTGACTGTCATGTCTCTTTACTTATTTGTGCTGTTCTTAACATGACATGGACTTGGTATTTTACCAAATAGGGCTATCATCTGTATACCACCCCTACCTTGTCACAACACAACTGATCAAACGCACTAAGAAGGAAAGAAATTCCACAAATTAACACAAGACACGCCTGTTCATTGAAATGCATTCCAGGTGACTACCTCATGAAGCTGTTTGAGAGAATGCCAAGAGTGTGCAAATCTGTCATCAAGCAAAGGGTGGCTACTTTGAAGAATCTGAAATATAAAATACATTTTGATTTGTTTTTTTGGGTACTACATGAGATGTTTCTACAACTTGATTGGAGTCCACCTGTGGTAAACTGAGACAGGATTGTGTCAAGACACAGATCTGGGGAAGGGTACCAAAACATTTCTGCAGCATTGAAGGTCCCCAAGAACACAGTGGCCTCCATCATTCTTAAAATTAAGACGTTTGGAACCACCAAGACTCTTCCTAGAGCTGGCCGCCCTGCAAAACTGAACAATCAGGGGAGAATGGCCTTGGTCAGGGAGGTGAGCAAGAACCTGATGGTCACTCTGTCAGAGCTCCAGAGTTCCTCTGTGGAGATGTGAGAATTTTCCAGAAGGAAAATCATCTCTGCAGCACTCCACCAATCAGACCTTTATGGTAGAGTGGTCAGACGGAAGCCACTCTTCAGTAAAAGGCACATGACAGCCCGCTTGGAGTTTGCCAAAAGGCACCTAAAGGACTCTCAGACCATACCAAGCATCACATCTGGAGGATACCAGGCACCATCCCCACGATGAAGCATGGTTGCAGCAGGATCATGCTGTGGGGATCTTTTTCAGTGGCAGGACTGGGAGACTAATCAGAATTAAGGCAAAGATGAATGAAGAAAAGTACAGAGACTTCCTTGATGAAAACCTGCTCCAGAACGCTCAGGACCTCACACTGGGGTGAAGGTTCACCTTCGAAAAGGACGACAACCCTAAGCACACAACCAAGACAACGAAGGAGTGGCTTAGGGACAAGTCTCTGAATGTCCTTGAGGGGCCCAGCCAAAGCCCAGATTTGAACATGATCAAACATCTCTGGAGAGACCTGAAAATAACTGCGCAGCGACGCTCCCCATCCAAACTGACAGAGCTTGAGAGGATCTGCAGACAAGAATGGGAGAAATTCTCAAATATAGGTGTGTGAATCTTTTAGCATCGAGGCTGTAATCGCTGCCACAGGTGCTTCAATAAAGTACTGAGTAAAGGGTCAGAATACTTATGTAAATGTATTGCAGTGATGTAAAAATAAAATCGATGACCTACGATCAAGATTATCCTACCAAAGGGACATTAAAAACTGTAATATCTTATGTTTCACTGAGTCATGGCTGAACTACGACACGGTTAATATAGAGCTGGCAGGATGTTCCATGCACCGGCAGAACAGAGAAGCTATGCCTGGTAAGATGAGGGGTGGGGTTGTGTGTCCATTTGTCAATAACAGCTGGTGCGCGATGTCTAATGTTAAAGAAGTCTCAAGTATTGCCGGCCTGAAGTAGAGTACCTTATGATAAGCTGTAGACCACACTATCTACCAAGAGAGTTCTCATCTATATTATTCGTAGCCGTCTATTTACCACTACAGAACGATGCTGGCACTAAGACAGCACTAAACCAACTCTATAAGGCCATAAGCAAACAAGAAAACTCTCATCCAGAAGCGGCACTCCTAGTGGCCAGGGACTTTAACGCAGGCAAACATAAATCTGTTTTACCAAATTTGTACCAGCATGTCACATGTGCAACCAGAGGAAAAAAAAACTCTAGACCACCTTTACTCCAAACACAGAGATGCATACAAAGATCTCCCCCGCCCTCCATTTGGCAAATCTGACCATAATTCTATCCTCTTGATTCCTGCTTACAAGCAAAAACTAAAGCAGGAAGTACCAGTGACTCGCTCAATACGGTAGGGGTCAGATGATGCGGATGTTATACTACAGGACTGTTTTGCTAGCACAGACTGGAATATGTTCCGAGATTCATCCAAAGCATTGGGGAGTATACCACCTCAGTCATCGGCTTCATCAATAAGTGCATCGATGACGTCGTCCCCACAGTGACCAGACATACATATCCCAACCATAAGCTATGGATTAGAGGCAACATCCGCATTGAGCTAAAGGCTAGAGTTGCCACTTTCAAGGAGCGGGACACTAATCCGGATGCCTATAAGAAATCCCGCTATGCCCTCAGACGAACCATCAAACAAGCAAAGCGTCAATACAGGATTAAGATTGAATCCCACTATACCGGCTCTGATGCTCGTCGGATGTGGCAGGGCTTGAAAAGTATTACGGACTACAAAGGGAAACTCAGACGCGAGCTGCAGAGTGACGAGAGCCTACCAGATAAGCTAAATGCCTTTTATGCTCGCTTCGAGGCAAGCAACACTGAAGCATGCACGAGAGCATCAGCTGTTCTGGACGACTGTGTGATCACGCTCTCAGTAGCCGATGTTAGCAAGGCCTTTAAACAGGTCAACATTCGCAAAGCCGCGTGGCCAGACAGATTACCAGGACGTGTACTCAAAGCATGAGCAGACCAACTGGAAAGTGTCTTCACTGACATTTTCAACCTCTCCCTGATCGAGTCTGTAATACCTGCATGTTTCAAGCAGACCACCATAGTCCCTGTCCCCAAGGAAGCGAAGGTAACCTGCCTAAATGATTACCGCCGCATAGCACTCACGTCGGTATCCATGAAGTGCTTTGAAAGGTTGGTCATGGCCCACACTGCCCTTTCCCACCTGGACAAAAGGAACACCTATGTGAGAATGCTGTTCATTGACTACAGCTCAGCGTTCAACACCATAGTGCCCACGAAGCTCATCACTAAGCTAAGGAACCTGGGACTAAACACCTCCCTCTGCAACTAGATACTGGACTTCCTGACGGGTTGCCCCCCAGGTGGTATGGGTAGGCAACAACACGTCTGCTATGCTGATCCTCAACACTGGGGTCCCTCAGGGGTGTTTACTTAGTCCCCACCTGTACTCCCTGTTCACCCACGACTGTGTTGCCAAACACGAATCCAACACCATCATTAAGCTTGCTGACGACACAACGACACAAAGCCCATAAATTTGTCAGAAACTCCAGTCACACAAGTCATAGACTATTTTCTCTGCTACCGCACGGAAAGCTGTACCGGAGCACCGAGTCTAGGACCAAAAGGCTCCTTGTATACTGCTGCGTACGGCCCAGTACATCACTGGGGCCAAGCTTCCTGCCATCCAGGACCCATATAATAGGCTGTCAGAGAAAAGCCCATAAATTTGTCAGAAACTCCAGTCACACAAGTCATAGACTATTTTCTCTGCTACCGCACGGAAAGCTGTACCGGAGCACCGAGTCTAGGACCAAAAGGCTCCTTGTATACTGCTGCCTGATCACCAACAACGATGAGACAGCCTATATGGAAGCAGTGTGGTGACAGGACAACAACATCTCCCTCAATGTGAGCAAGACAAAGGAGCTGATCGTGGACTACAGGGAAATGCAGGCTGAACGGGCCCCCATTCACACCGACGGGGCTGTAGTGGAGCGGGTCGAGAGTTTCAAGTTCCTTGGTGTCCACATCACCAACAAACTATCATGGTCCAAACACAAAAAGACAGTCGTGAAGAGGGCACGACAACACCTTTTCCCCCTCAGGAAACTGAAAAGATTTGGCATGGGTCCCCAGATCCTCAAAAAGTTCTACAGCTGCACCATCGAGAGCATCCTGACCGGTTGCATCACATTTACATTTACATTTAAGTCATTTAGCAGACGCGACTTACAAATTGGCATCACTGCCTGGTATGGCAACTGCTCGGCATCTGACTGTAAGGCGCTACAGAGGGTAGTGCGTACGGCCCAGTACATCACTGGGGCCAAGCTTCCTGCCATCCAGGACCCATATAATAGGCTGTGTCAGAGAAAAGCCCATAAATTTGTCAGAAACTCCAGTCACACAAGTCATAGACTATTTTCTCTGCTACCGCACGGAAAGCTGTACCGGAGCACCGAGTCTAGGACCAAAAGGTTCCTTGTATACTGCTGCTACTCGCTGTTTATTATCTATGCATAGTCACTTCACCCCAAAGAACAGCCAAAAGGTGGAAGGTTGATCATTAGATTTTGGAGCACCCCACTTGAGCTATTTTAGAAGTACACAATTATGGGCGAATTCATGGAATAACATATTTTCTCTTGGACATCACCAAGTTCCTCTAATTCTTAATTAAGTGCTTGCAATACCTTAGGGATGAATGAGAATGACCCTGAACTTTTAAATGTAAAAATATTTGCTGAAACGCCATAAAAAACATCTCCCAGGCAAAAGCCTGAAATAGATTGTTAGGAATGGCAGGTTTTTAAAAATAACAACTCGCTATTAGAGGGAAGAGAACAGCTGGTGTTGCTAACACTGAAGTCCTGCTAAATACATGTCACATTCCTCTGCCCAGGAGATGCTGACACCTGTCAGATCTTACAATGCCTGAATAGGTATTTTAAGTATCAGATAACCACATCATATGTTATAGCAATCTGTCAGTCGATGACACAGTCGATGACACAGTCGATGACGTGGCACGCAACCATTGGATGATGCATGCAACGTCTGAGCAGGGAAATACGACCATAGCCTCCACTGGGACTGAAACAAAAAGTTAGCCTTTTAACAGACTATTTAAAAGCTTGTGCTAAGCAATCTAAAATGCAAGCAGCTAAGCCAAACCTGCTTGGTTGAAATTTAATTCAAGATATTGATTTGTGGTGTTTGAATGACAAGTTTGTAGATTATGTCAGATTGAGCATAATTAACTGTATCATCACAACTGTTGTTGTACAAGTCAAGGAAATCATGCTGCTTGCTTAGTGAGTACCGCTTCTTCCTGATTCTGCTCATACCGATGCTTGAACCCAGGATCTCTTCCTCGCAAACACGTGACCGCCTTACTGAAGGTCCATACCCAGTCGCGCCACCTAAAAGCTAGCAATTATAGCAACGCGAATGGAGAGAAAGAAGGCTGAGGAGTTTCACCGTTCCCGATCACCGTTACCCGTAAGGTCATCAGCTGAGGTTCAACATAAAGCTGGTTGATTGTTTTACATAAGCTCACAAAGCTATAAAGTATTTGTTTTGGAGTACTTCAAATAAAATACTATCAGGGAACAAAAGCATTTAAGAAGTCATATTGAAAGAGTTGCATCTGTTGAATAGGTTGGTCTTTGATGATACCCCATGACTATGCCTGTTGTAACTTGTGGGAAATTGTGTTATTATTATTGAATGCTCCCAGACACAACACTTCAAAGCAGCCAGATAAATACCAACTGCTGTGAAGAAGGTGATACTACCTTCTACTAAGCAAACTTCTTTTAATAAATCCTGTTGGGGCTAGGGGGCAGTATTTTCACGGCCGGATGAAAAACGTACCCAATTTAAACAGGTTACTACTCTGGCCCAGAAAATAGAATATGCATATTATTAGTAGGTTTTGATAGAAAACACTCTGAAGTTCCTAAAACTGTTTGAATGGTGTCTGTGAGTATAACAGAACTCATATGGCAGGCACAAAACCTGAGAAAAAATGAATCAGGAAGTGGGGGAAATTAGAAATGTAGTTTTTCTTTTGAATCCTTTGAAATACTACAGTGACGTAGGATTTACGTTGCACCTCCTAACTCTTCCATTGGCTGTCAACAATCTTTAGGAACTGGTTTCATCCGTCACCTGTTACCGGGCAGAAAATTATGGCTCAGTCAATCACTGGCCAGTCTGAGGACAGGTGTCTTATGACGCGCGTGCACATGACTTTGTTGTTTTTTATTTTTCTTCTGGGATGAATACCTATTGCCCGGTTGTAAAATTATCGCAATTTTACGTAAAAAATTACCCTAAAGGATTGATTGTAAACATCGTTTGACGTGTTTCTATAAACGGTAATGGAACTTTGAACATTTCGTCTATGGATTTGCGTCCACGCCACATGGCATTGTAAAGTGTTCTGGATGGGTCAACAAAATGGACGTATTTGGACATAAATGATGGACTTTGCAGAACAAATGAACATTTCTTGTGGAAGTGGGTGCCCTTCCGAGTGCATTCCGCTTAAGATCAGCAAAGGTAAGTAAATATTTCGAACATATTTTTAGAGATTTGTCGACGTCGTGGTTGTAGGCTAACTGTATAGCTTAGCATTGAAGGCTAAGTTCTGTACTCAGAATATTGAACAATGTGCTTTTTCCGTAAAGTTATTTTGAAATCTGACAAAGTGGTTGCATAAAGGAGTAGATTATCTCTAATTCTTTAAATAATTGTTATAAATTTTGTCAACGTTTATGAGTTCTTCTGTAAATGTATGTGCCTATTCACCGGTAGTTATGGGGAGAAAACATTTTCTGAATGTCACACGCCAATGTAAAAATTGGGTTTTTGGATATAAATATAAACTTGATCAAACAAAAAAATGCATGTATTGTCTAACATGATGTCCTAGGAGTGTCATCTGATGAAGATTGTCAAAGGTTAGTGCTTAATTTTAGCTGTATATCTGGTTTTGTGACGGCTATCTGTGCTTGGAAAATTGCTTTTTTTTTGCTAATGTGCTATGCTAAAATAATCTAATGTTTTGCTTTCACCGTAAAGCCTTTTTGAAATCGGACAATGTGATTGGATTAACGAGTAGAGTATCTTTAAAATGCCGTATAATACTTGAATTTTAATTTTGAGATTATTATTTTTTGAATATCGCGCCGTGCTATCTCACTGGTTGTTCTCCAACCAATCCTGTTAACGGGATTTTATCCTCTAGAGGTTCCCAACTCAACAGCTACTGTACATTATATAGGCTGTTTTTATCAACATTTATCAAATCAAATTTGATTGGTCACATACACGTGTTTAGCAGATGTTATTGCAGGTCTAGTGAAATGCTTGTAATATTATAGTGTAATTTTTATATTGCTGAAGTAATCATATTGTTTATCCTTAAACCATTCTTAACTGGCAGAAGACTTTCATAATATCAATGATTCAAGAAGTCTTAATGTGAACCCACTAAACAATTAAGAAAAACTGTATTGCAAATCATTATTTGTAAAGAGATGACTGATTTGAGAGACCCATCTCCCCTTTGGCTTGACAAAGAGAGAGGGATACTGCTCTTTGCAACGAGAGGCACAGGTGCATTTGAAATAAGTCACTGTCAAAAACAAATAGCAAAACAATCATGAAGTTGGCAAACATGGCCACTCCTGAGGGCTCTTGAATTTATGAGGCCGATCCAATTTGTGGCTTATCGATGTACAAGTTCCCTCTCTGCCACAATGCTCTCATTTTTATTGATCCAAGAGCTAGAAACATTCCCTTAAGGTCATATAAATGTAAAATATTGCCATAGTTTGACCTGTAGCCCACAACTCAGTGCCAAGGGCTCAATATTCATTGTCAAAAGCTTCTTTGTTACAGATTACATTTCACTCCTTGTTCAAGTCACCATGATCTGCGACACTTGTTTAACGCCATAAGCAAACACTAAAATTCAAACAGAAGCCATGGCAATATCTGCGAGCCTACCAGGTGAGCAAAATGCCTTCTATGCTCGTTTCGAGGCAAGCAACACTGAACCATGCATGAGAGCACTAGCTGTTCAGGACAACTGTGTGATCTTGCTCTCAGTAGCCAATGTGAGTAAGACCTTTAAATAGGTTAACATACAAGGCCGCGAGGCCAGACGAATTACCAGGACGCGCTGATCACCTGGCAAGTGTCTTCAGTGACATTTTCAGCCTCTCCCTGACCCAGTCTGTAATACCTACATGCTTCAAGAAGACCACCATAGACCCTGTGCCCAAGAAAGCAAAGGTAACCTGTCTAAATGACTATCGCTCAACACAGGAGCCCCTCAGTGGTGCATGCTTAATCCCCTCCTGTACTCCTTGTTTAACAACGGCAGTGTGGCCGCCTTCGACTCCAACACCATAAGTTTGTAGACAACATGACGGTGGTAGGCCTGATCACTGTCGACAGTGAGACAGCCTATAGGAGTAGGTCAGTGACCAGGCAGTGTGATGCCAGGACACCAACCACTCCCTCAACATCAGCAAGACAAAGGAGCTGATCGTGGACTACAGGAAACAGAGGGTCGAGCACGCCCCCATCCATATCGACAGGGCTGTAGTGGAGCGGGATGAGAGTTTCAAGTTCATCTGTGTCCGCATCACTAAGGAAATAACATGGTCCACACACACCAACAAAATCGTGAAGAAGGAATGACATTGCCTCTTGCCCCTCAGGAGGCTGAAAAGTTTTGGCCTGGGTCCTGAGATCCTCAAAAAGTTATACAGCTGCGCAATTGAGAGCATATTGACTGGCTGCATCACCACTTAGTATGGCAACTACTTGGCATCCGACCGCAAGGCGCTACAGAGGGTAATGCGTATGGAACAGTACAACAATGGGGCCAAGCTCCCTGCCATCCATGACCTGTATACTAGGCGGTGTCAGAGGAAGGCCCTACAAATTGTAAAAGACTCCAGCCATCCAAGTCATAGACTGCTCTCTCTGCTACCGCACGGCAAGCGGTACCGATCTACCAAGTCTGGAACCAATAAGAGCCTGAACAGCTTCTACCCCCAAGCCATAGGACCCCTAAATAGTTAACCAAATAGCTATCTGAACTATCTGTATTGACCCCCTTTTGCACTAAAACTTTCGAATGATCAAGTAGGCTGCTGCTACTGCTTATTGTCTATCCTGTTGCCTCGTCACTTTTCCCCTACCTATATATATACCTCAATTATCTCGTACCCCTGCACATCGACTCAGTACTATACCCCGTGTACAATGCCTTCAGAAAGTATTTATACCCCTTGACTATTCCACATTTTGTTGCGTTACAGCCTGAATTCAAAATGGATTACATGTATTTTTTTCTCACCCATCGACACTGTACAGGCTTCCTTCTTTTCACTCTGTCATTTAGGTTAGTAACTACAATGTTATTGATCCATCCTCAGTTTTCTCTCATCACAGCCATTAAACTCTGTAACTGCTTTAAAGTCACCATTTGCCTCATGGAGAAATCTCTGAGGGGTTTCCTTCCTTTCCGGCAACTGAGTTAGGAAGGACGCCTGTATCTTTGTAGTGACTGGAGAATTGATACACCATCCAAAGTGTAATTGCCCGTCTTTGCATTGGAAAATCTCCCTGGTCTTTGTAGTTGAATTTGTATTTGAAATGCACTTCTCGACTGAGGGACCTTACAGATAATTGTAGGTGTGGAGTACAGAGATAAGGTAGTCATTCAAAATGTATGTTAAACACCATTATTGCACATGGATACGAGTCCATGCAACTTATTATGTGACTTGTTAAGCAAATGTTTACTCCTGAACTTATTTAGGCTTGCCATAACAAAGGGGTTGAATAGTTATTGACTCAAAATATTTCAGCATTTCGTTAGTATTAATTAGTCAAATAAAAATTTAAAATAAAACATAATAGCACTTTATCCACATTTTGTTGTGTTACTGCCTGAATTTAAATTGGGATTTTGTGCCACTGGCTTACAACCAATACCCCATAATGTCAAAGTCAAGGGGTGTAAATACTTTCTTAAGGAAAGCCAAGTTATTGTTACTTACTGTGCTTTTTTTCTTCATTATTGTTTTTCTATTATTTTTCTATTTTTCTCTCTGCATTGTTGGTAGGTAAGGAAGCATTTCACTGTTAGTCTACATTTATTGTTTGCGAAGCATGCGACAAATAAAATTTGTATTGATTTAAACAATACTATTAGGTTTAGATTTGAAGCTATTCTTATGGTCTACATGACCCAAAGGCCTTTGCTCAACATGGGATTAACTTTTACAGTCACACTATGAAACACATCACTCATGATGACTGATTCAGTTGGAATACCAGCTTCAAAAATAATTGTTTGTTGAGCGTGGTCATATCTATCAGTTTTGACATGCCCCTCAAGAGCTGTGTTTAACTTATCACCCATGGGACTACGGCACCTGAACAATCAAACACATTCATCATGGGTTTACTGGAAGACCCACAACACTACCTTAGAGGAGAATGCTAAAGACAATAATATATAGGCCTCTATGATGCCTGTCAAAATTCCACTAAACCTAGTCACAAGGAAAAGCAGAGAAAAAGACTGAGCTTACAAGAGATATGGATAAGATCACTGAGACATAGTCATCGCTCAGAGCTACTTACTGTATAATGAGCAGTCTGCTAGAATAATTGAGGTATTCAGTCCCTTACACACAAACTACCTATTAAGCTCAGACATGTCCGTGGACTGTTTTATTGAGTTAGGTCTTTGAATGTCATTGTTCTGCAGATGGCGCCAACAGAAATGGTTGCCTCGCTTCGCGTTATTAGGAAACTATGCAGTATTTAGTTTTTTTATGTATTATTCCTTACATTGTTACCCCAGCAAATCTTAAGTCTTATTACATACAGCCGGGAAGAACTATTGGATATAAGTGCAATGTCAACTTACCAACATTACGACCAGGTAGACGACTTTTCCGAAGCGGATCCTCTGTTTGGACCACCACCCAGGACAATGGATTTCATCCCAGTAGCCGACCCAAAACAACAGCGCCGCAGACGCGGCAGATGGAGCGGCCTCCTGGTCAGGCTCCGTAGACGTGCACATCGCTCACCGCTCCTGAGTATACTACTCGCCAATGCCCAGTCTCTTGACAACAAGGTAGATGAAATTCGAGCAAGGGTTGCCTTCCAGAGAGACATCAGAGATTGTAACATTCTCTGTTTCACGGAAACATGGCTCACTCTGGAAATGTTATCAGAGTCGGTACAGCCACCCGGTTTCGTCACGCATCGCGCCGACAGAAACAAACATCTCTCTGGTAAAAAGAAGGGCCTTATGATTAAGGGTGCGTTCTCAGCCCTCTCCTGTACTCCCTGTTCACCCATGACTGCGTGGCCATGCACACCTCCAACTCAATCATCAAGTTTGCAGACGACACTACAGTGGTAGGCTTGATTACCAACAATGACGAGACGGCCTACAGGGACAAGGTGAGGGCCCTCGGAGTGTGGTGTCAGGAAATTAACCTCACACTCAACGTCAACAAAACAAAGGAGATGATCGTGGACTTCAGGAAACAGCAGAGGGAGCAGCCCCCTATCCACATTGACGGGACAGTAGTTGAGAAGGTGGAAAGTTTTAAGTTCTTCGGCGTACACATCACGGAAAAACTGAAATGGTCCACCCACACAGACAGCGTGGTGAAGAAGGCGCAACAGTGCCTCTACAACCTCAGGAGGTTGAAGAAATTTGGCTTGTCACTGAAAACACTCACAAACTTTTACAGATGCACAATCGGGAGCACCCTGTCAGACTGTATCACAGCCTGGTATGGCAACTGCTCCGCCCTCAACCGCAAGGCTCTCCAGAGGATAGTGAGGTCTGCACAATGCATCACCGGGGGCAAACTACCTGCTCTCCAGGACACCTACATCACCCGATGTCACAGGAAGGCCAAAAAGATCATCAAGGACAACAACCACCCGAGCCACTGCCTGTTCTCCCCGCTATCATCCAGAAGGTGAGGTCAAAGCTGGGACCGAGAGACTGAAAAACAGCTTCTATCTCAAGGCCATCAGACTGTTAAACATCCATCACTAACATTGAGTGGCTGCTGCCAACATACAGACTCAAATCTCTAGCCACTTTAATAATTAGATGTAATAAATATATCACTAGTCACATTAAACAATGCCAATTTATATATATAATGTTTACATACCCTAGATTACTCATCTCATGTGTATATACTGTACTCTATGCCATCTACTGCATCTTGCCTATGCCGCACGGCCATCGTTCATCCATATATTTATATGTACATATTCTTATTCATCCCTTTACACTTGCGTGTATAAGGTAGTTGTTGTGAAATTGTTAGATTACCTGTTAGATATTACTGCACTGTCGGAACTAGAAGCACAAGCATTTAGCTACACTCGCATTATCATTTGCTAACCATGTGTATGTGACCAATAACATTTGATTTGATTTGATTTAAAGACTGGAGATTCAAGGCAATCCACTTGTACCCATATTCAAGGTGCTGCAAAGTGATTATTTTCTCTGCCACCAAGCTGCAGTTGGTTCAGATGAAGAAAAATATCCATTTTATTTTAGATTATAACATTTTCGATGTAGTTATGGTGTAAATGAAATTCATACTGCATTGATTTAATAGTGCCTGGATGCTGTAGGCGGTCATTGGAATCAGAATTCTAGTGGCAATCTCAAACATAATTATCCCGGTGGGAAGTTACATCCTACTCAGTATGGTAAACTGTCTACGCATGTCAAGAGAAATCACAAGCCTATGCACAGAAAAAGTGTTTACTCCTCGAGGATGGTATTCAAGGAGGGACACACATGCTCATTCTGTATGTCAGAATCATACCACTGGCTGTGGATCTCTTTTACATGGTATTATTCTTTTTTAACGAACTTCAACCTAGCTAGGCCTATGTTTAATTCAACAACTAGTTTACGGTTGTAGTGCATCATGTATACATTTGGTGAAAGTTAGTTTGCATGAAAATATAGTTGCTGTCACCTATAGATGGGTTAGCTGACAACGTCACGAAAACAATGCATATGCTTCAATGGGGCAGATGTCTGTTCTTGTGATTCTGGATATCAAGATAGCTAGCAACAATGACAAGAAGCTGCCTTGTGGGGAATTGTAAGTGACTCGTTTTACATTACATTTACATTTTAGTCATTTAGCAGACGCTCTTATCCAGAGCGACTTACGGTAGTGAATGCATACATTTCATACAATTTCATAATTTTTTTTTTGTTTTTTTCCCCTTTGCTGGCCCCCGTGGGAATCGAACCCACAACCCTGGTGTTGCAAACACCATGCTCTACCAACTGAGCTACAGGGAAGGCTTTAGCTTGTTGTATCTTGTTATTGACATCATGTCTTGTTTTGAGGTGTATTGATTGATGTCATGTGTATGCTAATATGGCTGAAATTCACTAGCTAACCAACAACTGTAACAATGTATTTGAAAAACAAAAAGTGCTCATTGTGCAAATGTATTTGTTTTCAATAAACATTGGAGATGAAAAGTATACTTAACAAAAATAGAAATGCAACATGCAACAATTTCATAGATTTCACTGGGTTACAGTTCATAGACATCAGTCGGATAAGACCCTAATCTATGGATTTCACATGACTGGGAATACAGATATGCATCTGTTGGTCAAAGATGTAGGGGCGTGGATCAGAAACCAGTCAGAATCTGGTTTGAACAACATTTGCCACATGCAGTGCGACACATCTCCTTGGTCAGGCGGTTGATCATGGCCTGTGGAATGTTGTCCCACTCCTCTTTGATGGCTGTGAGAAGTTGCTGGATATTATCAGGAATTGGAACACGCTGTCATACACGTAATTCCAGAGCATCCCAAACAGGCTCAATGGGGGACGTCTACTGAGTATGCAGGCCATGGAAGTGGGACATTTTCAGCTTATAGGAATTGTGTACAGATCCTTGCGACATTACCATGCTGAAACATGAGGTGATGTCGGTGGATGAATAGCACAACAATGGGCCTCAGGATCTTGTCAAAATATCTCTGTGCATTCAAATTGCCATTGATAAAATTGAATTGTGTTTGTTGTCCATAGCTTATGCCTGCCCATACCCTAACCCCCGCCGCCACCATCGGGCACTCTGTTCACAACGTTGACATCTGCAAACCGTTCGCTCACACGACCCCATACATGCTGTCTGCCATCTGCCCGGTACAGTTGAAACCGGGATTCATCTGTGAAGAGCACACTTCTCCAGAATGCCAGTGGCCATGGAAAGTGAACATTTGCCCATTGAAGTCGGTTACGACGCCGAACTGCAGTCAGGTCAAAATCCTGGTGAGGATGATGAGTACGCAGATGAGCTTCCCTGGGATGAAATTCTTTAATTCTTTCATCAGCTGTCCGGGTGGCTGGTCTCAGACGATCCCACAGTTGAAGAAGCTGGATGTAGAGGTCCTGGCTGGCGTGGTTAAACGTGGTCTGCGGTTGTGAGGCCAGTTGGGCATACTGCCAAATTCACTATAATAATGTTGGAGGCAGCTTATGGTAGAGAAATAAACATTTGCAGTCAGCATGCCTATTGCAAGCTCTCTCAAAACTTGAGACATCGGTTGCATTGTGTTGTGTGACAAAACTGCACATTTTAGAGTGGACTTTTATTGTCCCAAGCACAAAGTGCACCTGTGTAATGGCCATGCTGTTTAATCAGCTTCTTGATATACCACACCTCAGGTGGATGAATTATCTTGGCAAAGGAGAAATGCTCACTAACAGGGATGTAAACAAATTTGTACACAACATTTGAGAGAAATAAGCTTTTGGTGCATTTGGAACATTTCTGGGATCTTATATTTCAGCTCATGAAACATCAGACCAACCCTTTACATGTTACGTTTACGTAGTTCCACATATCTCTGTTTTGTTGCTAAGCAACAAACCAGTCTATGATAAATTTGAAGAGTGAGTACCACTCTTCTTATTTTCAAGCATGGTGGTGCCTGCATCATGTTATGGTGTTCTTGTCATCGACAAAGATTAGTGAGTTTCTTAGGACAAAAAGAAACGGAATACAGCTAAACACAGCCAAATTCCTAGATGAAAACCTGGTTCAGTCTGCTTTCCAACAAACACTGGGAGACAAATTCACCTTTCAGCAGAACAATAACCTAAAACACAAGGCCGAATCTACACTGGAGTTGCTTACCAAAATGACATTGAGTGTTCCTGAGTGGTCTAGTTCCAGTTTTGACTGAAACCAGCTTCAAATCAATGGTAACACTTGAAAATGGCTTTCTAGCAATGATCAACAGCCAACTTGACAGAGCTTGAAGAATATTAAAAAGAATAATGTGCAAAATATTGTACAATCCAGGTGTGCAAAGCTCTAAACCTCTTTGGGCTAGATGGGACGGTAGTGTGAAATTGCAGAGCACGAAATTCAAAATACAAAATTCGTAATATTAAACATTCATGAAAATACAAGTGTCTTACATCGTTTAAAAGCTTAACTTCTTGTTAATCCAGCTGCTTTGTCAGATTTCAAAAAGGCTTTATGGCGAAAGCATACCATGCGATTATCTGAGGACAGCGCCCCGCATACAAAAGCATTACATACATTTTCCAACCAAGCAGAGGTGTCACGAAAGTCAGAAATAGCAATAAAATAAATCACTTACCTTTGAAGATCTTTCTCTGGTTGCAATCACAAGGGTCGCAGCTACATAACAAATGGTCCTTTTGTTCGATAAAGTCCTCTTTATATCCCAAAAAAGTCTGTTTATTTGGCGTGCTTGACTCAGTAATCCACCAGTTTCCCCCGTTCAAAATGCATACAAATGAATCCGGAAAGTTACCAATAAACTTCGTCTAAACAAGTCACACAACATTTCTAATCAATCCTCAGGTACCCTAATATGTAAATAAATGATAACATTTAAGACGGAGAATAGAATGTTCATTACCGGAGATAAATAACCAAGTGTGCGCCCTCACCGACACGCACCACAACACTACAGCCAAAATGGGAGCCACTTAGAAAAACTACAAATTCTAGCTAATTTTTCAAAAAACAAGCCTGAAACTCTTTCTAAAGAGTTGACATCTACTGGAAGCCCTAGGAACTGCAATCTGGGAGGTATTCCATTGATTTCCCCATAGACAAGCATTTTAAATGGTGTCACCTCCAAAAATAAAAATTCCTGATGGATTCTCCTCGGGTTTTTGCCTGCTATACAGTTCTGTTATACTCACAGACATTATTTTAACAGGTTTGGAAACTTTGGAGTGTTTTCTATCCAATACTACCAATTATATGCATATCCTAGCTTCTGGGCCTAAGTAACAGGCAGTTTACTTTGGGCACTTCATTCATCCAAACTTCTGAATACTGCCCCCTAGCCCAAAGAGGATTTACCCAGAAAGACTCACAGTTGTAATCAATTCCAAAGGTGTTTCTAACATGTATTGTCTCAGGGGGGTGAATACTTATCTAATCAAGATATATTAGTGTCTTATTTTCCATTATCTTTAATACATCTTATAATGTTTCTTCCACTTTGACGTTAGAGTATTTTGTGCAGATTGTTGACCAAAAATTACAATTAAATCAATTTTAATACCACTGGGTAACACTACAAAATGTGGAAAAGGTCAAGGGGTGTGAATACTTTATAAATGCACTGTATATCTTAAAAGGACTTTCCCAACATATTACTCTTAGATCATTTAAGCAGACCTGTGATCTATAAGAAAATGTTACAAAGAACTTTGTTAGCTAGCTATATTAAGATGCTAAAAACGATAGCTAGCTAGCTAAGTTAAGTTAGTCTGCTGCCAAATCATGTAAAAATGTGTCAAATGACTCACCTTAGCAAGCCAAAAATACTTTAGAGTCACTTTCTCAAACAGCTTTCTAATTCTTGGTTTGTTAGTTGACAGTTCATCCATTGCACAATCATTTCTCTTTGTGGCAAAATCTAAATTACCTTTGAAGCGTTGGAGGCCCCATTGTCTTGCATCAAGATGATCGTCACGTAGGAGTGAAGCCATCTGACGTAAGACAATGTCGAGCCCCCTCAGACGGTGAGTGATGATGTCACAGCTCCATGTTATTGGTCGATAGACCAATCAATCAAGCATAAAGAGCAGATGATGGTAGCCTACCTTATACGCATGTAGCCTAAAAAGTATCAAACAGTACCATGGGAGATCACATGTGTACCTCTGAAGGAACATTATGTGTACCTTCGACCCGGGGAACAAAACTGTGACCTAACTGTGACCTTATTTTTGAATGTGTAAGAGCAAACTATTTCAACCTTTTGGGTAGGCTACTACTTTTAAGAATTACTTCATGACCAAATAAGAATCAATCATAAGTAAGTGAGTTTTTTTCACCGCACTAAATGTTATGCATTTAGTTAAGCGAAATGCATAACAATAAGTTAAGCTAAAACAGAAACATTCTAAATAAATTGCTTGTACAATAAGCAAAAGCTAAAGTGAAAGCTGTGAACGTGTATTTCTGGACTAAGGACAGGCCCACTTTACTTTTCTGACACTTTATTTACAAATAGCTTCAGTGGTTGGCATTCAAACGTTGCGTTGGCCACTGTCTGACGAGCTTGGCATTTCTATTTAATTAGGAAAATGCTCAGTGCTGCTCAACCCCTAATTACACACTATTCAGAGCATTGGGCTGGTTTGAGTGGCAAGGCGATAGCAACCGACTGTAGACGAAAGTCTCTGAGTGAGGTCGGGGGAGGTGCATCTGCGACAGCCGAAAATCAGACAATGATGTGGTTTTCCAACAGAAAGGCTCAGGGCAACATGGTAGTGTTGCCACTGTTTATAAAAGTTGTTCTTAATAATGTCAAAAAATAAACTCCAACTCTATATCACACACTTCCAAACTGAAGATACATGTGTGTACATTGTACAATCAATAAATTGCATCGAAGTTGGTTCCTGTTTCAGTTACTTCTTTGGTCACGTTCGTGTGGGTTAATCAAAAACACCATAATGATTGGTTGATAATAGAGCCATCCACAAAGCAGGTGACGGCTAGAGGATGAAGTTGGTGAAGAGCAACTGCAGAAATTTGCAGTCGACTGCAATCAAAACTTCATGACCTTTGAGCACATGATTTTTGTAAAGTTCATGCAGTTGACATGTAGGCTCAAGTCGTGAGCAACGATGGTCACCGACTATACAAAAGTGATCCGCTCAAAATTATCTGTAATCTCCCAAAGCCCTCGAAATGTCACAGGGTAAAACGATGTACCAACCTTAAATCAATGTTCAGCATCCACCTGTTTTTCTTTTGTTGTTTAGAGTGAGACCAACAAGAAAATATGCAATTCTGTGAAGAGATTCAAATGTAATGACATACGCTATATATACTGTAGCTTCTGTACATACTGTACAGGTAACTGCCAAAATAATGGAAACAGTTGAGTAAATGAGGGATAAAATGTATATTGATGTCAGGTGCTTCCACACAGGTGTGGTACCTGAGTTAATTAAGCAATTAACATCCCATCATGCTTAGTTATGTATAAAAATGCTGGGCAGGCCATTATTTTGGCTACCATGGCTATGCCCACATAGGATGATATGTGGGCATAGCCATGATGGTTTGATGAGCATGAAAATGATGTAAACCATATGCCATGGCCGTCTCAGTCACCAGATTTCAACTCAATTGAACACTTATGGGAAATTCTGGAGAGCCGCCTGAGACAGTGTTTTCCACCATAATCAACAATTGGGTTGAGAAATTTCTCATGGAAGAATGGTATCACATCTCTCCAATAGAGTTCCAGACACTTGAAAAATCTATGCCATGGTGCATTGAAGTTGTTCTGGCTTGTGATGGTCCAATGCCCTATTAAGATACTTCCCACTGGGCACAGACTTCAATTCAATGTTTATTCCACATTGGTTCAATGTAATTTCATTGAAATGATGTGGAAACAACGTTAATTCAACCAGTGTGTGCCCAGTGGGCTTATGTTGGTGTTCCTTTATTTTGGCAGTTATATCTGTATGTCTGCATAGATTTTATTCCACTCGTCCGTATCGCCACGTTATGTTCATTAGGTTAGGATTGTCTAAAAATAAGGCTTGAGCATGCATACAGTAGGCTGCATGAATTGCATGCACTGGTTTAGAGTTATAATTCAAACTGATTAAGATTAAGGAATATACTGGGCCTGTGTGTGTGTGTGTGTGTGTGTGTGTGTGTGTGTGTGTGTGTGTGTGTGTGGTGTGTGCACGAGTGTGGTCTTCCAGTTAATATGAGCAGCAGTGAAAGCTCTTGAACACTGTACTCTCTCTCTCTCTGATGTTAAAAAGTGATTACACGCAGAAGCAGTACTTTGTTCTACAAACTGATATGGCAAAAAGTAATCCTATCTGGATCCCACTGACTAAAAAGCCTTGCTTATCATTGACGTGTGAATCCCTGGAGCACAGCTTTCCCAAGACGTATTGAACTTTGCAATCCCTGCATTAGATTACATGAGGGAACTGTCTTCGACCCAATTAGGCATTACTATGTTACCCATGCATGTAAAAAAAATCAACTGCATAATACAGCACTTACATATCTGTAATTCTGTCACCCCTCTGAAATTTTGCCAAGTTGTCAAATTGATTTACAATAGCTGTGTTGACGACACTCTCAGAGTGGGGATGCTGAAACCCATCAAAGCTCAAATGGGTGTCAAAGAATTAATCCCAGCCTGTAGGCTGCTTTTTTTATATACTAGATGTGCCTTATTATGAATATTAAAAGGTCAAATAGTGCTGGAAAACCTTCATCTGTCTGATGTGGCAGTTGAAAAGACCATACGGTAGGTCACATACTGTATGTGTGAAGAGAGAAAGAAAGTGTCTCTTTAAAGCAAACAACTTGCTGCAGTTAATGTTTTATTAAGTTACAGTTTTAGAAAATTCAACACAAAAGCACAAAACAATGATTCACATGCACAATTTTAGTATACAAGACAAAACAGTTACTTTTCAATATGAAACGCAGTTCTATAGGTCAGTTATCTCATGGAGATCATGGATTAATACATCAGTATTAAAATCAAGGGCCACAAGTTGTATAAAATATCAGTAGGTTGTCTTTGTAGGCCATCTTTAAAAATATATATGCAAGCTATTTACATTTGACCAAGCACATTTGTCAGAACTAAAGCGCACTCTTTAAGTAACCAACATCAGTGTTAATCATGTCATGTTGTAAAAATGTAAACTCAAAATGTAAGCTGACCTGATGGCTACAATAATTTTCTTGGATGCATTTTGTAGTAATTCACAAAGTACGATCCCAAAAAAGGTACATTATTTCTCCTATATTTTACAGTCAGCAGGGTGTAACATACATGTATATAGCTATGTAAATTATAGGATAGTCTGGCCAAGTTTGATAAAGGACTTATTTGTAAATCCACATACTCTAGTGCTGTGTGATGTGAAGGTGAACTGGTAAGTATATACTATTCTACTAACCAGCATACAGAAATAATGATCAGGTGATGAGCATAGGAATTAGGAAAAAGGTCTAAGAGTTATACTATTTCAATTAAACACTGTGTTACTGTGTTTTATCCTTGAATTTTTGGACACCGCGCTGTACTTTTTTTTTTACAGTAGTATTATTACACAGGCTAAGTCCCCAGACAGTTTGACACCTAAAAAGCCATTGTTCATCATTTGTAGAAAAAGAAAAGGACTGCTATATAACAATGTCACTCTTCAGCCTCAGATTACAGTTTTTTTTAAAAGAGCTGAAGAGTCAAAAATACATTACAAAAAAGGAACATGACAATTTTCCTCTCTTAACCAACTCATGACCTTTAATGAGGAACAAAATGCTGTTAATTTTCATATGAATTTCAGTAAGGGAATTTATAAATGTGCAGCACTTAAAATCCGTTAAAAGTACTCGGAACTAGTAGGGGGACGTTACCTAAAACATCAGTTTGTCACAGTAGCTCTTATAAAAAAAACATGTAATGTATATTACATTGTATTATTAGGATTTTGACTTGTCCCCTCTGGATGAGGTGGACACACAGACAGAGAAAGAGTAGGGGAGGACATCTCAAATAGTAACCAACAAAAAATGTGCAACAGGAAGCCCCAGCATCAGTCAATCAAGCAGCTGAATTGTGACAGCTGCAATAATGGGACAGGGAAATCAATATCCCATTGACTGGGCTGCAGCAGTAATCAATGAGCACAGGCCTTTATGAAACCACTGTAGGAGCAGATAGGACAGGCTGATTGCATCCACTGGTTGAGCTTTACGGGCTTCTGGGGCCTGCACACCTGTTCTGGTGGCTAAGCAGGGACAGAGTCACACAGTTACCTAGGATCACTTCCTTCTGCTTTCATTCGACTTTGCAGATGACGGGAACAGTCCCACAACAACGTGATCATAGGTCAGCCAGCCCTAATCAGTAACAAAGTTCAGTGAAGGCACAATTCCTTATAGCAGTAGTCAGTGGCCCCAGAATGATGGCTCATGATGATGGACCCATCGTACAATAACATGAACAGGAAACAGTTTCTCCCTCACCATCAGGCTAGTCACAGTTCTTTAAAATAGTACTGTAGCAGTTCTCTAGTCTTGTACTTTATACACTCTTAAAAAAGAATCTGCTATCTAGAACCTAAAATGCTTATTTGGCTGTCCCCATAGGATAACCCTTTGAAGAACCCTTTTGGGTTCTGTGTCAAACCCTTTCCATAGAGGGTTGTACATGGAACCCAAAATATTTCTACCTTGAACCAAAAAGGGTTCTCCTATGGGGACTGCCGAAGAACCCTTTTTTCTCAGAGTGAAGTTTGAGAAGGGGACATGACAGCAGCCAACTTTTCCCTTAATTTCCAGTCATGGCTCCATAGACATGACATAATTTATTAAGATGCTTTAATAACTGGTAAATTATGCTGCAGATTCAATCTTACATTTATTATGCCCGGGATCTCTCAGGACCATAAAAGTATAGACCCCCCCCCAAATTTTTTTTTTTTTTCCAAAAACTGATCCAGAAAGAGTGGATATGTCCGTCAATTTGTAAGATGTTCCAGTGAAGGCACTCATATATGTCCTATACTTAAACATGTATGATTTATATATATTTTGCCGACTGATGATCGGAATTCTGAATAATCAGGTCATAAATGATAGACGTATTTAGCATTTAGAGGTAATTTGAATGCAGAAAATTACAAGTGGGATTTGTTTTACACAATAACTCTACATGATTCTATTCTCAGGAACCTTAACATTTCACTGTGTGCTGAATGCAGAGTGTGATATACATCAATTATTAAGAGGAGCATGAGATACAGAACAAAATGTCAAGTCCCATCAGCTTGTTGTAAAGAGGGGGCTAAAGCTCAGGAGCCAACAGCTCTGTAAGGTGCCTAATACTATTTCAATTGCAGAGATGAGTGGCTTAGAGGGACAGGTGACCAAACTGGTATTCAGTTAACACAGCTCAAACACAAAGCATACAAGGTAATGGTCGAGCTACAGCCATAAAATCACTTGATCAAATAGTATATGATTCAAACAGTTATCATGTAAAACTGGTTTTATCTGCTATAGTGGCCAATTTGACATTAGTTTGGGCATGGTGTCAGTTAGATAATTAGTTGTACGTCTTCAACCTCATAATAATAACCCAAGATGCCATGTACAGTTAGTTATATCAAAGGACATCCAACCCATATAAACCACAACACATCTCTCCATTGAGCAGCTGACACCACAATTATGTGAACATACCTTCATTAAAACCTCACATTACTTTGAAAACACAAGATAACTAAATATTTTTGTCAACTACTTTGGTATGTAAATGGATTTAAGGCATTAGTAATCTTCAAGGATCAGTGTCAAACATATATACAGTTGAAGTCGGAAGTTTACGTACACTTAGGTTGGAGTCATTAAAACTCGTTTTTCAACCACTCCACAAATTTCTTGTTAGCAAACTATAGTTTTGGCAAGTTGGTTAGGACATTACTTTGTGCATGAGACAAGTAATTTTTCCAACAATTATTTACAGACAGATTATTTCACTTATAATTCACAGTATCACAATTCCAGTGGGTCAGAAGTTTAATACTCTAAATTGATTGTGCCTTTAAACAGCTTGGAAAATTCCAGAAAATGATGTCATGGTTTTAGAAGCTTCTGATAGGCTAATTGACATCATTTGAGTCAATTGGAGGTGTACCTTTGGATGTATTTCAAAGTCTACCTTCAAACTCAGTGCCTCTTTGCATGAAATCATGGAAAATCAAAAGAAATCACCCAAGACCTCAGAAAAACATTTGTAGACCTCCACAAGTCTGGTTCATCCTTGGGAGCAATTTCCAAACACTTGAAGGTACCACCTTCATCTGTACAAACAATAGTACGCAAGTATAAACTCCATGGGACCATGCAGCCATCATACCGCTCAGGAAGGAGACGCGTTCTGTCTCCTAGAGATTAACGTACTTGGTGCGAAAAGTGCAAATCAATCCCAGAAGAGCAAAGGACCTTGTGAAGATGCTGGAGGAAACAGGTTCAAAAGTATTTATATCCACAGTAAAACGAGTCCTATATCGACATAACCTGAAAGGCCGCTCAGCAAGGAAGAAGCCACTGCTCCAAAACCGCCATAAAAAAGCCAGACTACGGTTTTCAACTGCACATGGGGACAAAGGTTGGTTGTACTTTTTGGAGAAATGTCCTCTGGTCTGATGAAACAAAAATAGAACTGTTTGGCCATAATGACCATTGTTATGTTTGGAGGAAAAAGGAGAGCCTTGCAAGCCGAAGAATACCATCCCAACCGTGAAGCACGGTAGCCTCGTGTTGTGGGGGTGCTTTGCTGCAGGAGGGACTGGTGCACTTCACAAAATAGATGGCATGATGAGTGTTACGCTCGTCGTTTGAATGAGGAGACCAAGGTGCAGCGTGGCAGGCGTACATCATTTCATTTAATAATGAACACCAACAAAACGCAAAACCGAACGTAACGTTCTGCAGGGCTGGACAGCACAATGCAAAAACAAGATCCCACAATCTCAGGTGGGGAAAAGGGCTGCCTAAGTATGATCCCCAATCAGAGACAATGATAAACAGCTGCCTCTGATTGGGAGCCATACTAGGCCACCAAAGAAATATAAACATAGATTTGCCTACCCAGGGCGTGACAATGAGGAAGGAAAATTGTCAATATATTGAAGCAACATCTCAAGACATCAGTCAGGAAGTTAAAGCTTGGTCGCAAATGGGTCTTCCAAATGGACAATGACCTCTAGCATACTTCCAGTTGTGGCAAAATGGCTTAAGGACAACAAAGTCAAGGTATTGGAGTGGCCATCACAAAGCCCTGACCTCAAGCCTATAGAAAATGTGTGGGCAGAACTGAAAAAGTGTGCGCGAGCAAGGAGGCCTACAAACCTGACTCAGTTACACCAGCTCTGTCAGGAGGAATGGGCCAAAATTCACCCAATTTATTGTGGGAAGCTTGTGGAAGGCTACCCGAAACATTTGACCCAAGTTAAACAATTTAAAGGCAATGCTACAAAATACTAATTGAGTGTATGTAAACTTGACCTACTGGGAATGTGATGAAAGAAATAAAAGCTGAAATAAATCATTCTCTCTACTATTATTCTGACATTTCACATTCTTAAAATAAAGTGGTGATCCTAACTGACCTAAAACAGGGAATTTTTACTCAGATTAAATGTCAGGAATTGTGAAAAACTGAGTTTAAATGTATTTGGCTAAGGTGTACGTAAACTTCCGACTTCAACTGTACTTATATAATGTAGACATCAGTACTCCCAAATAGAAGTATATTCCATTGGAAAAAAATATTTCCAAGATGGTTTTACAGCATGACAGCACTTATGACATGAGAGGAAACTGTAAAATATCATGCACACAAATTCATGTTTTCTCCAGAACAATTTATATCCTCAATGCATGGCCCCTTCAAAATTCCTGTTCTGTCCAGCACTGCCACAGAGGTTTGCACCCATGCCAATCTGAATGCAGGAGCAGGCTGCTAGAGGAGAGGGAGAGAGGAGGGCTGGTAGGAGGGCTGTGACTGTGTCCAGACATCACCAGGAGGTGTTGAGGAGGTGAGCGCTGATGAGGAATGCAGAGAAATGAGACAGCAATTGCGGATTGAGACTAGACGCTCCCGAGCCTCGTGCGCCCATGCCTGAAACCACAAACCAGCAGTCAGAGAAGCTCTTCAAGAACTGAAAATTCCACTTTTCAAAAAGAGCAAAAAAACCCGAAAAATCGGGGCAGTTTCTGTCTCTATCTGCTAAATTTGATGACAAGTCGTTGTAAATCAAAGGGCAACTGTGAATTACATAGTGCTTTCCACATCTATTAGTAATTGCTTTCAACCGGATAGGACAAGTACACAGAGATGAGGCTTATATCACATCAGAGAGCAGATCTCTTGGGGGGGGGGCATTGTACCATTTTATATGCCGCAGAGCTGGGAAGTCAACAAGGAATAATAACCCAATGGCAGAGATGGATTGCACCACACATGCATTTCTAAAAAGGTTGCATTTCTTGCACCCGAAAGAAGTCTATTAAACATGGTTGAAGAGGGATGCAAGAGCCCAAAATAAATGTTCTGTTTGGCTGATTTAATCATCATTAAAGCTTCATCAAGGAACACAGGGAGAGGAGAGGGGAGAGAGAGGAAGTGGCAAACGTACTTAATTTGTGGATGTGGATGGGTTCGCTGCCCACACCTTCACCGCCCTCACTCAGGGCCTTGATCTGGATCAGGTAGTTGTCGTTGGGAGACAGCGTCAGCTCCATCCTGGTTTTGTTTGTTATGATGCTGTTTACGTCATTGTACCGGTGTCTTCTCAACAGCACCTAGAAACGGCAATGCAAAACAAACAATCAAAAATGAAAGATTGGCTGAAATGAGCAGTGAGGAGTGAGGGAATTTAAACTTGATTTTGCTGATTGGATGATAAAATGGCTCCTAGTGCTTGGTGACAGTACAGTGAGGTTTGCTGGTTGGAGCTATGGATGTTTTGTCCCTGTGGAAAACCTTACCAATATGATGGAAAGAGTGGGTTTGAGATGGTCGTGTTGTGCTTGACAAAAGAATAGAGCCACAGTGACATGAGACATACAAGATATCCGATGACCTCTGCCTCTGTCTCCATGGCTATCACAGGACCCCAGTGTAGAGTGAGCAGAGAGCCAATCATGGTCCACTCTACATTCAAAGGAGGCTGGCCTGGTGCTAAGAGAGAGAAGTGATGATGAAAGAGAGAAGAACAGAGAGATGTTCATATAATACTTGTATAGTTTTACAAAATAATGAGTTTCTGTTCCCCCTAAATGTTTAAGTAAAAATGTACACTGCGTGCACAATTATTATGCAAGTGAGTATTCTGATCTTATCATTGTTTCTATTCACATTTTCGAACTCCAAAACATATAAACTTGAATGCTTATTGGATTTAATCATTTTATGGTGATATGTATTTGTGTAATGAGGGAGGGTGTGGCGAAAGTGAATAACACCTTATATCAAGGTGTGCATAATTATTAGGCAGCTTCATTCTCTCAGGTAAAATGGGCCAAAAAAGACATTTAAATGACACTGAAAAGCCAAAAATGTAAAATGCCTTTCAGACGGATGCGACACTCTTTAAATAGCTATACTATTGAGGTGTGACCACCGGACATTCAAACGTTTTGTTGCAAATAGTCAACTGGGGCGCAAAAAACGCGTGGTACAGGAAGAAGTCCTCAGCATTCTAGAAGGACATGATCTTTATGCAGGACAATGCTCCATCACATTCATCCAAGTACTCCACTGCTTGGCTAGCCAGCAAGGGCCTCAAAGATGCCTGAATAATGACCTGGCCGCCTTCCTCACCTGACTTAAATCCTATTGAGAACTTGTGGGCCATTCTCAAATGTGAGATTTACAGTGATGGAAGACAATACACCTTTTTGAACAGCATTTGGGAGGCTGTGGTTGCAAAAATGTATCGTGAACAGATCAAGAAACTGACAGACTCCATGGATGGAAGGCTCATGGCAGTTATTGAAAATAAGGGTGGCTATATTGGTCACTGAATATTTTTGAAAGGCCAACAATGTTATATAATTGTCATTTTGTGTTACTTATCTGTTACACTTACTCTAAAAATTGAGAATAAACGAGTTGAGAGAAATTATTTTTGTAATTTAGTTGCCTAATAATTCTGCACACTAATAGTTGCCTAATAATTCTGCACACTTATATATTTCCCTGAGAAAGACAAAACTCACTTTTCCTTTGTTAAACATTCAGGTTTGAGGTTCAATAACATTTTGGATTGACTGAGAGCATTGTGTTTGTTCAACAATAAAATTAATCCAGAGGAATACAATTTGCCTAATAATTGTGCATGCAGTGTATATACAGTACAATCCCCAAACAGCTGAAGGAAAATGTACTTACTACGACTGTGATAATTGTAGTTGTCTCACCTAGCTATCTTAAGATGAATGCACTAATTATAAGTCGTTCTGGATAAGAGCAACTGCTAAATGACTAAAACGTACATGGAAATGAGATTCACTCACCTGGCTTCTTGGTGGTGGCGTTGATGTGTGCAGACTGTGGCCCTGTCCCTGCAGTGTTAAAGGCGCACACAGCTAGATAATACTGTGTGTTAGCGCTCAGTCCAGTCACATTAACCACTGAGTAGTTTCCAGAGGTTCTCACTTTGCCTACTGTGTCAGGCTTGGTGTCATCTTCCCAGTACACCACCTGTTAACCAATGGAAAGAAAACAACAAGAGATTGAGATATTAGACAAGCAATTTAATTCTAGCCAAAGGGACTTTTAAGAAAAAAAAACATTATTAGAACTGCCTCATCATTCAATCTGTAATGCCATTTGGTGTGCAGTGGAGGACTGGCTTCCCAATCAATGATATATGGGTCTTCAATTTTTGATACCCATAATCTCTAGCCCATGGTCATTCTACAAAGGCACCCAAGAGTAATAAGTAAAATGACAAAGGGCTTGTTTAATACAGTATAGGGATATTCTTGTCACAATAATGTGTTTAAGATCCACTGTTTTTGGTTCAATAAAATGTATTCCCCTTACAAATCTGTATTTTCAATGATAAAAGTACAGTTTCTGTACTTAGAAATGAACACATCCAGCTACAGCATGGAGAAATATCGTATTCTCTTTAACACTAGACAGAGCAATTAATTACTTTCCTTGGGGGTATTAGCTTTCAATTAACGGTGCAGGTGAAGAGATATTTGATGAAGCAAATGAAATAATCCAATGCTAGCTTAGGGTCATTTTCAATATTCATGTTTCGGGTATTAAGTGACATAAGAGTAAAGTAAATAATTAGAGAGAAAATGTGAAGTCTGCTCTTGGGATAGGCACATCTATACTCCTGGTATTGGCCATGCAACTAAATTAACCTATTAGATACTAATTTTCATGCAAAAAAACTTAACAATATACCATACTGGAGTAAAAAACTAGATCCATACTGTAGATGATGGGCATATTATCAGTTTAGACCTATCCTGCCAGTTTGGCTACTAACACAAACAATACTAATGCATCTGTCTGTGAAAGGTGTCATCTCTTTCAGAATCCTATGACCTCCACTGTACCCAACCTCTAAGGCGCAAGATGCATACTAACAGCTTACCCCCTTAAAAGCCCCTCTCTCTCCAATCCTGTTTGCTGACCTGATAGCACTATTGTATCAACACAATATAGCCAGTGCCATGGCAACCAAAGGGTTTTGTTCCAGGGGGCAGAGGTGAGCAGGATTGAAAGAGCACTGGGAGAAAAGGAAAAGCTCTTCTTGCGTACTTAAATGAGCTTTTCTCAACCGGCTATAAAAGCTGCTGCAGCTAAATGGTGGTGGTCGTCAGACACAGCTGCTCTAAGCAGTGCTGGGACATATACAGTACGTGTAGGAGTCAACATATTAACAAAATGTTGTCAAGGTTACAGAACTCCTCATGATATCGTATACAGTGAGATGTTACAGTACACAGCACCCCAGGGGATATTTCAAGAACCGTGTGTTCAAATAGAATAAATGAAGCTACTGATTTACATATAAACACTAGAAATGGCAATGAGTATGTTGTTTCATTGAGGAAATTGAGTGAATCCTACCTCATAACCCAGCACTCTTTCAGGGGTGACGGGGAGGGCTTCCCAGATCACTTCAATTGTAGCTGCAGACACACTCCTGCCCCAAACCCTCTTAGGAGCCTCAATTGGTACTGCAGAAATAGAGAGCTGGTGAGAACCCCACAGACTCATTCAACACAATCAAACACACTAATAGGAAGGAGAGGAAAGCAGAGAATAGACCTGTAGATTCACTGGATAGAGGTTTTGCCTCGGCTTGGTTGTTATTGGGATCTGACTTGCATGGCAAATTCAAATAACACAGTACCTCACTGACAGCCCAGTGTAGTAAGTTTCTGCTAGGATTTCCTGTAATCTACCACTGCAATAACTAATATCAAGTTGACACTCCCAGCTTGAGAGGGGGAAAGTGTCTGAACCAACGCATTTCATCTTTACTATAGAAGGTTGTGCCTCCAGAATGAAAAGATTAGGCGCGGTTTCAGCATGACTTCCACTGGCAGCCATTTCCTTTACCTTCCTCTGCTGAGAACACTGTGGCTATGGAACTGAAGGGGCCCTCCCCACGGTTGTTGTACGCCCCAACCTTCACATCAAACGGCGAGAAAGGCGGGATGGTGTCGTTGCGGAAGATGTATCGGGCCACCCCGGGCGTGGAGATGACCACTCGTGTCCAGGTGATGGCACCCAGCGGCCGGAAGGCGATGATGTAACCGAAGCCCTCTCCATTCTGCAGTTCCTCAGGCACGGGCTGGGAGCGAAACACAAAACTATAGTGATATTAAAACGCATACAGACAAATGCACTGACACCCCTGTGTTTGTCGTCAGGCACCTGCCAAAGAGGTCTTCAACCTTGGTTGCAATGATTAGATGTAGTGTTTACACAAGGGTTCCCCAAATGGCTGTGACTTTATTTGGCCCCCTAGTTTTCTGAGCAAAAAATTATTATATGTATTTTATTTATAAAAAAGACTAAAAACACCAGCAAATCAGCTCCAAGTGATTTTAATTTAGGAAATCTGTTCCAAAGTATTCCCACGCATAGAGAGATATATGTGATCATATACAAATCTAAGCAAGCTTTGAAATGATTATGTTTTAGTCAAATATTATATCTGTTTGGGCTTCTTGCTGTCAATTTGCAGTCCACAAATGATTTGTAATGATGTTCAGGCCCCCTGACCATTGCCCGGCGGCTGAATGTAGTTGATGATCCCTGGCTTACACCTACACCACAACCCACAGATGTGCAGAAATCACTGATTGTTTCTTTGAAGCCCACTTCATCCACAATTATGTGCTATTGCAGGGAGAAAAAATTAAACAATCGCTGTCCATCAGTTCAATCACATTGGAAGGGAGAAATGGCACTCCATGGCCAGCACAGAAGAGAGGGCTGGCTCTAGTGCAGATCATAATATTGCTCCATTCAATTCTGCACAATTAAGCAAAACCATTACCCGGCTATGGAGAGAACAGTAAAACCATTACCCGGCTATGGAGAGAACAGTAAAACCATTACCCGGCTATGGAGAGAACAGTAAAACCATTACCCGGCTACGGAGAGAACAGTGAAACCATTACCCGGCTATGGAGAGAACAGTAAAAATTACCCGGCTATGTAGAGAACAGCAAAACCTGACAGATGACTTACCTCCCAAGTTATCACTAATTCAGATTTTGTGCCTCCTCCGCCTCCAACATCAGTGGGAGCTGTATCAGGCACTGTAAGGCAAAGCCCAGAAGAGAGCAATTTTAAGGCTTTTAACATAGCTGAAATACAGGACTATATGCCATACGTCTAGTCTCATGACACAGCTTTACAGATTTTCCCAATTGTTTACACACTAAAACTGGCCCATGAGGCACAATGACCCAAACCTGTAACTAATTTAGTTGAACCAGACACCAGATCTGCAATACTACTGGCATATGTTTTGCTTTACACTCAGATTGCAATTCCATAACAAACATTTGGCAAAACACAACACACAATTCTCTACCTTTGGCACAACCTTCACAACTAAAATGTCTTGTGTGCAAATGAAATGCAACACTGTTCAACAAGCTTAGCTCAATTACCAATTGATCCCGTCCTCTCTTCAAACACTAATTGCGTAAATGTGTCACTTTGCAATCAGACCTCTGGCATGGATAAAAAGGCCACAGGTGAGTACTCCTGTTTTTGGAGAACAATGGAAGCAAACTTGGCAGAGAGAGGTAGAGGTGGAGGAAGAGGTAGAGGAAGACCAAGAACAAGGAGAGTAATCTCTGAGACGCACTGGAGGCCGGGTGCGTGGGGCTGGCACAGGATATACTGGGCCGTGGAGGCGCACTGGAGGTCTGGAGCGTAGGGCTGGCACAACCCGTCCTGGCTGGATGCTCACTTTAGCCCGGCAAGTGCGGGGCGCTGGCACAGGATGAACTGGGCTGTGAAGGCGCACTGGCGACACAGTGCGTAGAGCTGGCGCAGGATATGCTGGACCGAGGAGGTGTACTGGAGACCAGGAGCGCTGAGCCGGCACAATCCGTCCTGGCTGAATGCCCACTCTAGCACGGTAAATGCCGGAGCGCAGGCACAGAGCACACTGGGCTATGAATGCGCACTGGAGATAGAGTGTGCATCACCGCATAACACGGTGCCTGACTGGTCACACGCTCCCCACGGTAAGCACGGGGAGTTGGCTCAGGTCTCAACCCTGACTCCACCAATCTCCCCGTGTGCCCCCCCCCCCCCCCCCCACCAATTTTTTTTTGGAGCTGCCTCTCGGTCTTCCGTTGTTGCCGTGCTAATTCCTCGTAACGTCGCCGTACTGCTCCTCCTTCGGACGGCAATACTCCCCGTCCTGCCTCCAGGGTCCTTTCCCGTCTAGGATTTTCTCCCAGGTCCAATCGTCCTGACCACGCTGCTTGGTCCTTTGGTGGTGGTTAGTTCTGTAACGGCTCTCATCGGAATGAGTGGACCAAAGCGCAGCATGGAAAGTGTTCATGATTTTTATTGATCAACGAAACACTTGAGCAAAGTAACAAAATGAACCACGAACAGTTCTGTCAGGTAACAGAAAATAACTAACCACTAAACACATGTGGGAAAAGGCTGCCTAAGTATGATTCCCAATCAGAGACAACGATAGACAGCTGCCTCTGATTGGGAACCATACTCGGCCAAAACAAAGAAATAGACAACATAGAATGCCAACCCCACATCACACCCTGACCTAACCAAATAGAGAAATAAAACGGCTCACTAAGGTCAGGGCGTGACAGAGCTATACTACTTTGTAACGTGTATCTTGTGTACTGTACTACTGTTGTGTTTACTGTACTGCATGCTATTTTGTTTTTGTAGAACTGAAAGACGACTATTTACAGACGAACAGGAGGCTGCCATTGTGCAAATGGTAGTTAAAAATGATGCCATAAGACTGTGGGAAATCTAGCATCTGTGGGACTGTGGGAAACCCTGCCATCTTCCACAACAACAGAGTGATCTTATCAACCATAGCCCGCATCCTTCAGAAACACCATCTCCGTATAAAGCAAATCAACAGAAACCCATTCGAAAGGAATTCCCAAAGGGTAAAGGATAAATGGTACGAATATGTGCAAGTAAGCAATGTAGCAATGTATTACACTCTTGAAACATTAGAGACTCACTGATGTTGACAGTGAACTTTACTATACAGCAATTACAGTATTTACTGTCATATCAGAGAACAATGGAGTTGGATGCAAGTCCCATGCCCCTCGAACTCATATTCATAGATGAGGCTGGATTAAATTTAGCAAAGAAGAGGAGGAGAGGAAGGAACATCATTGGTCAACGCGCCATCATTGAGGTACTGTACCTGACCAGCGCGGGGAAAATGTCGCCATATGCTCAGCTATGAGCCACAATGGGGTCCTCCACAGAACACTGCCTATCTCCTTAATTTCCTGAACACCTTACATGACAATCTTTTTCAGCTAGAGCAGAGAGGGCCAGGTGATCCTGAGCAGCAAATGAATGTTCTAATTTGGGACAACGTGCGTTTCCATCTGGCAGCTCAGGTCTGCAACTGCTTCCATGAGTACCTGAGATGTAGTATCAGCAAACGTGTGTTAACAATTGGGAAAAATTGTAAAATGCATTCACAATATTTATTTTATTTTACACTACACAAACTTCTCCTTTGATATTATCGACCCGACATGTTTTGGACTATATGGTCCAACTCAAATGCCAAATGTCACAAAGAATAAAAAACTTTTTTTAGATTTAGCTGTTCAGTTTAATATTCAGAAAATGACATTTTACTTGACAACTGTTTCGTGCATAACACTGCAGACCGCGCATGTGCATCCTGATTCCAGCCCAAAGTAAATGGTCCATCACAAGACATCTGGTTCAAGCAGCCTTTCATGTCAGATGTCTGTGTATACTGTATCTACAGTATTTATGTGTATGTGTGTGTTAGTGTGTGTGTGTTAGTGTATGTTAGTGTGTGTTAGTGTGTGTATGTGTTTGTTAGTGTGTGTGTCTGCGTATGTATCTTAGAGAGACTAGAGGAGAAACACTCACTGGTATCCTCTGTCCTGGTCTTGGCTGAGGCTGGACTGGGCTCTCCCATGCCCACACTGTTGCGGGCCACCACCCTGAACTCATACTCCACCCAGGCGTTCAGGCCCACCACAGTGGCTGTCAGTGTGTTGCCATTGATCACCTCAGGAACTGGAAGTGGAAAGTAGACCATTATTATCATGCTGGATAAACATAGTTATGGTGTGCTTTGTTATGTACTGTATGGTAGGTGTATAAGCTACCTGTGTCCACAGCCTGCCAGCCCACAGTGAAGGGGGTCCGGGCTTGGATGATGTAGCCGGTGATAGGGCTGCCGTTGTCCCTGCCGGGGCTCCAAGAGAGCTGGGCCGTGCTATCTGTGATCTCCTCCACTGCTACTGTGTCCGGGCACCCAGGGGGACCTGACTCAATCAGACAATTAGCAAAGTGAGCCTCCACACCGCACCAGCACTCCCACCACCACCATAAACACCACCAACACCACGCCCCCATTACCAACTCATCATCCTCGTGCCTTTACAGCTGGTCCAATGCCATCATACTCCCTCTAATTAAGCTCTGTGTCCTTGATCCGGCTTCACAGGGACATTTAATGCAGACATGGGATATGTGAGGCTGAGAAGTGATTAAGAGCATGGGATCACTAACGCCAGACAGGAACATGGGAGGGGACAATTTGTGAAACATATGCGTGTGTTAGGAAGATGGACAGTGAGAGGAAGTGATAGAGAAAGAGAGAGAGAGCGAGAGAGAGATTGAGTGAGAGAGACCGCAACACTAAGAGGCAAAGAATGACAGACAGTGTTCATGGATATCTACTCCAAAGATGGTTGCATGCCATGATGTTGTTGTTTGCTCCACTGTTCCATTATTCAGATGTTTCTATGGTATTTTGTCGGTATGTAAATTAGCCAATTAAAGTTCTCTGTAATAAACAATGGCTTTCCAAAACACCTGGGACAGCTATTACAGGGTGTTATGAGTGTGCATACCAATGTAAATCACTAGAGATAAGCTACAATAATGAGAGATGATACACTACGCCAAACACATATCAACTACCACTGTGGAAGCTGCATTCACAAATGTACCAGTGCCAGAGTGTGTGCCATTTTCAAATTCAGCAATGTGAAATATTGTCTTTCCATTATTTCAAAAATATGTCATAAAAATCATTACACAAATACCACATATCATTACATTGTATAACATGCCATGTCATGAAATGTAAAAAAAAATATTTAAGATATTTATAGATATTATATACATGTACATTTGTCTGCACAGTTCTCACCAAAATATGACTACCACATCATATTTGTCATAAAGGTAGCTTGACAGCAAGTTTAATTAACCAATATTCTTCATATAGGCCTAGAAAATTAAGTATGCCTTCTAGATTCCAATTTCAGCTCCAATTTATTGCATGAATCAATTTTAATTCTGTCAAAGTTCTTGCAAGATTTTTCATTGCAATCTCTAAGGTCAAGTATTCACAGCCGACACTATATTGTATTTCAACATTCAGACTTTTCTAAAGAACTTAAAATGTCATCACTTCAGAGAAATTAGTCCCTGTACAAATGTGAATCTCATAGCCAGAGTGAACTGAACATGAATTCCATAGAGGAACCCTTACAACCTTAACAGTCGGTTCGCTTACCTTTCACAACCATGATGGCCGAAGCGGACAAGCTCTCCACGTCGGTGTCGATAACACAGACATATTTCCCCCCGTGATTCAGCTGGATGTTACGAATCATCAGATCTCCTGAAATGCTCTACAAGGGATAACAATAACACAATAACAACAAAAAAATGCTGTAAGATCAAGAAATCTAAAGGAAATACACTCTGAACTGTTTTATTATTCTCTCTGAGCAATTGCATGTGTGATCCTACTGTAGGTTGACTAATAAATACATGTATTACATCAGAACAATAGGGGGTGGTGCCCCTACCTTATTTTTCTTTCTAAGTGTGACTGTAGCTTTAACATTGAGGTAGCTCTATGCACAGAGCTGCATGTGGTCCTCAGGCCACTGAGTCTTGTGACACACAGGAACCAACAAGAACGTCAGCTGTGTTCTAATCAAACAATCCTGTTGGCTACCCTTCAGGCACTGCATGTTCCCCTACTCAGCCTCGCACAGGACCCACAAAACAAACAAACACATTTCGGCTAATTGGCAAGATGATCCTAATTATTCCATAATCACATAAGCCAGATTAAATAAAAAATGTGTATGTCTCACAGACTAGGAGCTAATATTGTTCTATATAAAACCGTGTGCTCTTTGAGATCCTAAAACTGATAAACTGTTGAAAAACCCAAAGATGAGCAAGATGTGATGAAACACCTTGTGTACATTTTCCCGTCTGCCATGGAGGTTTAGTATAGTTACATAAATTAATGTGGAAGAGCGATACAAGTAATAGTATTCATATTTTAAAGTGAGTGATATGGATCGTATTTACAGTGTCTTCAGAATGTATTCATAACTCTTGACTTATTCCACATTTTGCGGTTACTGCCTGAATAAAAAATGTATTAAATATAAAACATTTTATCCATCTACACATAATACCCCATAATGACAAAGTGAAAACATGTTTTTAGAAATGTTAGCTAATTTATTGAAAATTAAATACAGAAATATCTCATTTACATAAGCATTCACATACCCTTTACTATGACACTTCAAATTCAGCTCAGGTACATCCAATTTCCTTGAGATGTCACTACAACTTGTTTGTAGTCCACCTGTCGCCAATTCAATTGTTTGGGCATGATTTAGAAAGAAACACAACTGTCTACACAAGGTCCCGTAGTTAACATAACTGTCCGTAGATCTCCACGGTAGAATTGCGATGAGGCATATATCTCTGGAAGGTTATAAAACAATTTCTAGAGTGTTGAAAGTTTCCACGAGCATAGTGGTTTCCATCGTTGGGAAATTGAAAAAATATGGAACTACCCAGACTCTGCCTAGAGCTGGCCGTCCGACCAAACTGAGCAACCGGCAAGAAGGACCACTGACAGAAAATCAGAGTTTCTTGGCTGAAATAGGAGAACCTGACGGAAAGACAACAGTCTCTACAACACTTCACCAATCTGAGCTTTATTGGAGAGTGGCCATACGGAAACCACTCCTGAGAAAAAGGCACATTAAAGACTCTGAGAGCATAAGGCAAATGATTCAGTGGTCTGATGAGCCAAACATTTTACTCTTTGACCTGTATGCAGCTCATCACCTGTCTAACACCATCCCTACCGTGAAGCATGGCAGTGGCAGTATCATGCTATGGGGATGCTTTTCAGCGACAGGGACTGGGAGACTGATAGGGATAGAGGGAACAATGAATGGAGTCAAATACAGACTATGCTTGAAGAAAACCTGCTTCAGAGTGCAAAAATGTAAGTTCCAACAGGACAATGACCCCAAGCATACAGCCAAAGCAACGCTTAAATGGCTTCAGAGCAAGAATGTGAAAGTCCTTGAGTGGCCCATACAAAGATCACACTTGAATCCCACTGAAAATCTGTGGAAAGACTTGAAGACATCTAACTTAACAGAGCTTGAGAAAATCTGCAAGAAAGAATGGGAGAAAATTCCCAAATCCAAAATCCCCAAATCCAGATGTGTAAAGCTGATACAGACATACACAAGACGACTCAAAGCTGGATTCGCAGTCAAAGGTGCTTCAACAAAATATTGACTCAGGTGTGTGAATACTTATGGAAATTACATATTTCTGTATTTCATTTTCAATACATTTGCAAAAATGTCTAAAAACACGTTTTCACTTTGTCATTATGGGGTATTGTGTGTAGACGGGTGAGAGAAAAAAAGGGGATCTACCTGGACCACTGTATCTGCAGTTAACTATTAGGCACATAGCAAGGCTACCATCACTCTCGGGAGTTGGACTCACATTCCAAAAATCCAGGGCCAATGTTCACTTGGTGAAGTGGTCTGTTACACATACACAGCATGTCATCCTTCAGGACTTAAAATGGAGTGTGCTTGTGCAGAGATGATTCACCTGAGGGCTAGCCAGGTTAGACACACTCAAGTCACGCCAGATTTCATCAACTCACTGGGCAGTGACCACAACTTGGCTTGGCTGCAATTGGGTATGAACGCTAGAGGTCTTCATCAGTCCAAAAAGTTAGACCTGTTCCGAAATGGACCTGGGGCTTTCCCACCCGGACACGATAAATATTTGTTTATATATAGAGAACCATTCTAAACGGACCTGAAGACACATACCTGAGACCCGTATCAGATCCGACCTAGACCCGGTTCCCGGGTATTCGGGGACAGGTGGATCCGTGAAAACCCTCTAATGAAAGGCCTGAGGATCCTCACGTTTCGGAGTCAAAGACCAAGCGGAGCAGAGTGGCACTTATGTGTAGCTAAGGGATGGCATGGCACTCCTCTCCTCTGAGAGGTTAACATGCTTATGCCATGTCTACGTCTGACATGCCAGCCAGCAGATGTCTGACCGGAGAACGAGGGGTTAAATCCCATGCTTTGGCAGGCAGGAAGCTATGAGGCAGATCTGGTTTAATTATGTTAATTCATTCATCAGAAGCTGTTGAGAGGAGCTGGTAATCTCCTTGGGCATTGGGATATGGAATCTGTGAAAACTCTTTCTCATTATGTATGTCCACATGTCAATGTCATTTGTAATTTCCACGCAGGAGTGAACTTAGCATGACCACAACATTGGAGGGGTTCAACTCCGATACCAAACTCAACTTTTATCCATTCATTAAGTTTTTTTCCAACTATATCCATACAATGAACCTGGGGTGAGGAATGAATCCATAAAACAGTGAAAACATTTTCCTACAACTATTTGGCAGAGACAAGTGCAGAACAAATGAATATCAAAACTGAACACATATTTTCAACAAAGAGTAGTCTCTTATCGTTAATTCAAGGAATGAGGAATTTTACAGGTGCCAAGGCTTGCCCTTGGTTAATGCCAGCCAACTCATTATAAAACTCTTTCAGGGCACAAGATTCATAAATAGGTATGCAAATTAAATTACAGCAAAGAGAGATGATAACAAAATGTTCTCCCTTGAGGTGGTTGGATGAAAAGTAAAAATACTTTTAATTAATCAGGCTTATTCCACCATAGAAACATCTTACGGATTAGCATGATCTCCTACGAAATGGTGTGGCTTTTCACCTTTATATTGTCTTGTGGATAACATCGCAATTCATATGAGCTGTCCGATAGACAGGGAGACGAAATATGCATGGCAGATTCATTGAAAAAAAGAAACTATAGCTTGAAACAATGGAAATTAAATTCAGCCTATTGAAGCAACACTTCAATGATGAGACTGCTGCTAAGATTTGATCCCAACACATCCTTCATTTGTAGTCTTCTTGAATACACATTTAATAAAGTAGCCTACTGTGTGACAATAGGGCTTTTAGATGTTTTTAAGATGTAGCCAACCTATTATACAGAGATTATACAGTTTCCAAATAAGCCATATTGTTTTGCATAGTCTGCCACACTGTGTGAAAAAAATATCCCACACTCTTAGAAAAAAGGGTGCTATCTAGAACCTAAAAGGGTTCTTCGGCTTTGAAGAAGCCTTTTGAGTTCCATGTAGAACCCTTTCTAAAGAGGGTTCTACATGGAACCCAAAATTGTTCTACCTGGAACCAAAAAGGATTTTCCTATGGGGACAGCCGAATAACCCTTTTTTCTAAGAGTGTAGAATAGCCTCACAGCGGTGGTACAATGCTGCTGATGACTTACCCCTCCTACTCTGTCGAAATGGTCGGCATCCCCGTGGAAGTCTATGAGCTGCCCGTTAAATTCCCAGGAGAAAGACACATCCAAGGCCGGATCGCTGGCTATTTGGCAGGGCAGCACGATACTCTCACCAACAATGATCTCCATGTTAGCAGGCCTCTGGGTGATTCTGGTGGGCTCTGTCCAGACAACGACAGTTTAGTATGCATCTTAATACTCTCTGGGTGGGAACCACTAAATTCAAACAACTCTAGTGTTTAAGATTATAACTATATCAAACTATTGTTATGACAAGGATCACCATAGCTACATGTATCTAGCTTCTAGAACTTAATTTTCAAACTAGTGTTGCCTCACTAACATTTAACAACATTTCTGGTTGACACTTCGTATTTGCATGGTCAATTTGGGGGGAAATGTTTGAAGTAGGATTATGCAAGCAGAATACATTCCCAATGGTGGCTGCAGTGGAGTATGGGCATTGTATGAGAAAGGTCAGGATAATTAAATTCCATTAGATTAAAGGGTTCAGCTGTTGGCGTATGACCTAAAAAAGCTAATGAGAAAAACAATGGAGGTAGTGACGGACGTTTACAATACATGTACCTGATAACTGCACCAACACATTACGTCACCACACCCATAAATAATGACCTTCACTTAATTGCTGTATAATAATGTATTGTCTATTTCACCACTCTCTCTAGTGAAATCAATTCCAATTGCTTTAATTGCAAAATTACAACCTTGTCTATGTACAGACAAAATAGTAATGACCAATTGAAGTTGTACGGACAGAATTGTAACGATCACTTTCATTAAATGTTAGGCTGGAATTATTGGTACAATAATCAGTACAAGACAGTAGATAAAAATATCCGACAGTAAGGACAGCGGTTGATGTTAAAAATGGCAATTACGTTAAAATCATGAACCAAAATGAATATTTTTTGGGAGATGCCTCGGGCTTATTGTGAGAACATGTTATGATATCACACCTGTGATAAGGAGTCTTCCGGTGGTGCTTGCAGTCCCAAACTGATTTTTAGCGATGCATGTGTAGCTCCCCGCATCCCTTCTGGTTGCATTGACAATCTTCAGTGTCCCGTTGGCAAGCAGAGTAATCCTAGGGGATAAATAACAGAGATTCTGAGCTGTTGCTTGGGTAGAGAATAGAAGAGCCATTTTTGAATCCAGTCCAAGTGCTAGGATGCATAATAGCCTTCCGTTTCAACATCATTTACATTTTTCCTTGTATTCCAACAGAGAAAACTGAAAATTGACTTTGCATTTAGCAATTTCCTGTGAAATTGGTGTCCTAATGCCAATCATTCTACCCAGGCTTGTCATCCAAGAGATGGTTATCTGCATGTGAATTTTTTAATTTAAACAAAATAATCCTGACTGAAACCTGAATGACTGAAATGTAGGTATTTGCATATGCTAAGCATTCAATATGCACAGACTCCGCATACAACATTTACTATCTATATCTACATTTTTCCAGGGGTTTGTTTTCTTCTCATCAGCCTTTCTCCCTATTCATCCACACATCTGCAAATATTCTAATCACACACAACTGCCCTTTGTTCATGCTGGGTTTCACACTACCTCTCGTTTTTCTGCACGATCTCATTGCTTTTCTTCCACAGGCTAATTGCCTGGGGCGAGGCTTGGGGCTTGCACTCCAGAACCACTTCACTGCCTGAGCGAGCTTTCAGCAGGGGCTTCAGTGGATTCTTGGAGAAACTGGGAGGTGATGCTTTAGGAGACAGACACGGGGGGGGGGGGGGGGGGTGAAGAAGACAACTTGAACCAACTCCCAGATCAACTGTGCTGAGCTGAGATTGACTGTCATTCCCTCCCTCCTTCCCCTATCCAATGGCATCAAAACCATGATCTCCATAGGAACTGCTCCAGAGCTTCAGCGATGAAGCCATGTCAGCGATGAAGCCATTTCCCCCCTCCCCCATAGAGACCAGTCCTCACTACACACTATGGGCTTCTCTAAATGTTGGGCTTTGTCTGTCATCATCACATTTTGTCAGTCATCATCTGAGACCCCCAGTGTCATTAAATATCAAGACAGAATTGGATTTCTCATCCAGTCAGTCAGATAGAACTCAGCAAAGCTCTCTGAATAAATCGATATGTAATCTACATGAGAAAGCCCTCTGATGCCACTGTGCAATGCGTTTGTAGTATCAAAATCAATATGATGAAATGATTGAAAGTAAAATGAGACACTCCGTCAGATTCATATTTTCTTCTCTGGAGCCGAAGTGGCATTAAATGAGGCTGCGAGTGAATGTTGAAAAGGGCAACGGCAGGGTGCTAGTTTTATCTTTAAGAATATGATCAAACACACAGCAATCTAGACACACATAAAAAGCAGAGAAGAAAGCTATCTTACCTAACACCATTAGCTCAGCGCTGGAATAAATAATGCCATGTTTGTTTTCAGCCACACACTGATACATTCCTGCGTCTGACAGGTTTAATGCTGCTATGGAGAGAGCCCCGTTTTCGATTTGCACCCGGCCCTGTGGACGAGAAAGCAAGCAGATCTGCATATGTATTGCTGGAGCAGTCTATTATGTCCACAGGCGCAAATGCAATTACTTGTACACCATGAAGAGACAAGAGAGGGGAAGAAATAACACTTTATAGCACCCTGTTCTGGTATGTATGCTCAGATTGGGACTAGGATAGGGTGAGGGGTTAGAAAATGCTGACCTGCTGCTTCAACAAAAACAAAGAAAGTGATGTTGTCAATAGCAGTAGACCACTAATAAGCTATTTATTTCCCATGGCCATCAAGTTGGAAAAGCCACTAAAACAAGTCAGAAACATTTTTCTGCTGATGTCTTACTCAGAATGAATTTGAACCCCATCAGCTGTTCAGAGATCCTGAACCACAGCACACTATGTGGAGATGCTGATGTGGTTTAACATGCAAGACTCCATACATACCTCTGCCATTAGGTTGTCTCCATTCCTCAGCCAACTGTAGGAGGGCTTGGGTTTTCCGTTTGCCTTACACTCCCACAACAGGTTCTCCTCAATGGACAGGGCCCCGTCGATCATTGTTTGCAGCCAATGGGGTTTCGCTATGAAAAGAGGGAATATGCAGATGTCAGGGACACGATGTGTCAAAGAAATAATGATGATAACAAGGACAACGGAGCCAAGACTGAAAATAAATTGTTATCGTGGACCGCTGACATAATATCAGAATTGTGCCTTAACAGTTTGAATGAATATTCCATCATTGGATTCTCCATTCACCGAGCTGCCAGGACAGTAGCCTCAGGGAAATCGAGAGGGGGAGGGGTATGCCTCTTCATCAACAGCAAATTGTGTGCTGACTTGAGAACAATGAAAGTCTCAACCCATTGTTCACCCATCTTGGAATGCCTGATGGCCAAATGCTGACCCTTCCACCTCCCAAGGGAGCTTTCAGCTGTTATCGTGACTGCTGTATACATCCCACCTCAAGACAAGAAATATAACAAGTTGGCAATTAATGAACTGTTATATACAAGCAGAAAACGTACATCCGGGGGCTGTCTTTCTTGTTTGCCGGCGATTTTAATTCCACGTCATTTAGACACAACTTGCCCAACTTCCATCAACACGTCGGCTTCACCACTAGGGGCAATTAAGTCCTGCGCAACTGGGTCCTGGACTTCGTGATGGGCCGCCCCCCAGGTGGTGAAGGTAGGAAACAACACCTCCACTTCACTGATCCTCAACACAGGGGCCCCCACAAGGGTGCGTACTCAGCCCCCTCCTGTAATCCCTTTCCACCCATTATTGCATTGCCACACATGCCTCCAACTCAATCATCAAGTTTGCAGACAACACAACCATAGTAGTCCCAATTAGCAACAATGACGAGACAGTGTACAGGAAGTAGGTGAGGGACCTGGTGGAGGGGTACAAGGAAAATAACCTCTCCCTCAACATTAACAAAACGAAGGAGCTAATCGCGGACTTCAGGAAAAAGCAGAGGGAGCACGCCTCTATCCACATTGATGGGACCGCAGTGGAGAAGGTGGAAAGCTTCAAGTTCCTCTGCGTACACATCACTGACGATCTGAAATGGTCCACCCACACAGACAGTGTTGTGAAGAAGGCACAACAGCGCATCTTCAACCTCAGGAGGCAGAAAAAATTTGGCTTGGCCCCTAAGACTCTCACAAACTTTTATAGATGCACAATTAAGAGCATTCTGTCGGGCTGTATCACCGCCTGGTACGGCAACTGCACCGCCCGCAACTGCAGGGCTCTCCAAAGGGTGGTGCGGTCTGCCCAATGCATCACCGGGGGCACATTGCCTGCCCTCCAGGACACCTACAGAACCCGATGTCACAAGAAGGCCAAAAAGATCATCAAGGACATCAACCACCGAGCCCCGGCCTGATTCACCCCACTATCATCCAGAAGGCAAAGTCAGCACAGGTGCATCAAAGTTGGGACCATGAGACTAAAAAAACAGCTTCTATCTATAGGGCATCAGACTGTTAAATATCCATCACTAGCCGGCTATCACCCAGTTACTCAACCCTGCACCTTAGAGAATCACTGGTCACTTTAATAATGGAACACTAGTCACTTGAATAATGTTTACATATTGCTTTACTCATTTCATATGTATATACTGTATTCTATTGTACTGTATTTTAGTCAATGCTACTCCAACATTGCTCATCCTAATATTTATATATTTCTTAATTCCATTATTTTACTTTTAGATCTGTTTGTATTGTTGTGAATTGCTAGATATTACTGCACAGTTGAGCTAGGAACACAAGCATTTCGCTACACCTGCAATAACATCTGCTAAATATGCGTATGTGACTGATACGATTTGATTTGAACAGATCCATATATGATGGAATCTCAATTGCACTCCACACTGCCCTCACCCACCTAGATAAGAGGAATACTTATATCAGAATGATGTTCATTGACTACAGCTCAGAGTTCAACACCATTGTCCACTCCAAGCTTGTCACCAAGCTTAGGACCCTGGGACTGAACATCTCCCTCTGCTACTAGATCCTGGACTTCCTGATGGGCCGATCCCAGGTGGTGAGGGTATCACCTCTGCCACGTTGACCTTCAACACGGGAGTCCCACAGGGGGTTGTGCTTAGTCCCCTCCTGTACTCCTTGTTCACCCACGACTGCGTGGCCACGTACAACTCCAACACCCTCATCAAGCTTGCTGGCGCCACGACAGTGGTAGGCCTGATCACCGGTGACAATGAGACAGAGAGGAGGTCAACCTACAGGGACGAGGTCAGTGATCTGGCAGTGTGGTGCTGGAACAATAACCTCTCCCTCAACGTTAGTAAGACCAAGGAGCTGATCGTGGATTACAGGAAACTGGGGGGCGAGCACGCCCCCATCCACATCGACGGGGCTGCAGTGGAGCGGGTCGAGAGCTTCAAGTACCTCTGTGTCCAAATCACTAAGGACTTAAAATGGTCCACTGACAAGTGCACAGTCATGAAGAAGGCGCGATAGCACCTCTTCCTCCTCACGAAGTTGAAAAGGTTTGGCTTGGGAATATGGTATTGGAACTAACCCAGCTTCTTACTTTGTTGTGTTCTTCTTATTTATTTTCTTGTGTGTTTTTAGTGGTACCTTATGTTATTTTTTGTGGTATATTGATATTGATTACTGCATTGTTGGGTTTGGAGCTTGCAAAAAAGGCATTTCACTCTACTTTTGCACGTGACATTAAAACTTGAAACTTCACACAGCCAGGTTTTCTAACAGATGACCAAGGCCAAAGTCAGTATTCTGACTCCAAGCCTCCATTTACAAATTTGGGTATCTATTACAACAGCACATTGACTCATAAGTGTCTCTGGATTCATTCAATGTAAAATGGATCACTTACCCTGGAAGGCGATACGACCTCGTGCAGCGTTTTTCCCCCGGCTATTTTCTGCCACGCACTCATACGTCCCTGTGTCTTCCTGCTGGAAATGTGGAATTTCGAGAACAGCGTTGGAGTTCTTCATCTTCACCTTACTGGGAAATGGGACGCCGCTGGTTCTCCTCCAACTTATTTCTGGGACTGGGCTGCAACACAATGAGGAGAAAAAATCCCTTATGACGACTGTCTGTCAGTCTGAGGTGAAAAAATTTGATTAACTGTACAGAAGCTTCTTCTGTGTAATGGAATTCAATTTTTCTCTAAAGAGGAGGCTGCCAAAGCCTTTAGAATTAATGTAACCATACAAATCTGGAAATCTGGCTTTCATCCATTTTCACTGTATCAAATTTCAACAGCTTTGCCTTCCTGGACATATGAAAGGATGTTTGATTTTCACATCCTCACAATGTGCTACTGCTTTCTTTACTCCTCTGTAAGTCTGTGATACTTGACTTCAAGACAATGAGTAATATCACTAATGTTCCAGCATCCTATGAACAGCAACCTCCTAATTACGAAGACCTGCATAACAAATAAACCTGCACTCGCACAAACACGTGCACATTCACTTACTTTCCCAGTGCGAAGCATTCTAGTTTTACCGTGGATCCCTTCGCAGCTGGAACAGTGTCAGGGAAATTAACTTCTATTTTCGGTTCATATTCACCCATTGCTCCTATGAAAGGGAGACAATACACAAACAGCATTTTGGCATCAATGATTAATGGCACACACACTTTACGCCTTGGAAGACAAGGCTCAACAATAACTTGGGCCCAGAAACACAAAGGTCTTTGTGTGTGGAACAGAAACGATCACTGAGAGGTTGGTAAGAGGGAGAGAAATGGAAAAGGTTTATTAAAGATTCAAAGAAGAATACACCTGGGGGAGGGGATGGTATGTATTCATCTCCTGTGGAGATGTGACTCTTTTCAGACTGAATCTAATATTCAAGCTGCTAGGAGGGCAACAACTCCACCCAATGACTTTTCCCTTTGAGGAGGTAAGGTTACACTTTGTCTTTTACCAAGTACAATTAGCATTATAGACTATCTGGAAAGAATGGTCTATTGTAGACTGTGTTTAGTCTGCCAATGCTTTACACGTTGAGCGAGGTAGACTATTTGATGTTGTAGCCTGTGTAGCACCTATCTCTTTATAAGGGGCTTAATCTGGGCAGCTTGTGCAGTCTGATCAGCGTGTATGTTTACATAAAGGATGGGATCTTACCGTCATTCCTCAGGACCAGTGGTGTAGGAGAGCTGAGGACTTTGCCCTTAGTGATGCTATTGTTGACCACACAGGTGTAGTTGCCCACATCAGAAGGCTCCACTTTAGCGATGTACAGACTTCCTGTCTCCTGGGAGATGAATCGACGACTATCTTGCTGGACAAAATAGGGGTACTCATTGAAGATCCATGCAAACGTCAGCTCTAGGAGGGAGAGGAATGTGACAGCGGTAAATACAGTATTAGTGCTGAACAGTAACGTACATGTAGACATAGTAGTCAACATTGTAGTCAACATTGAAAAATGTTGACTAACCAAAATGGATTACAGCACCGCACTGACACTCTCATGACACATGCCCTGTTCTCTAGTCTGAGTGACTCGGGACGGGGCTTTCTTCCAGGCTTGTCTCATGCATGCCATGCTTCTCCTCAGCTAACAGGCCTAGCATAATTAAGAACACAGAACACAGCATTACTGAGTCATCTTGAAGAGAGCACAGATTCACAGGCGTGAAGTACTGTAGCAGTAGCCTATCCACAGTGGTGTGGAGGCGAGAGTGTGTAGGGAGCTACAAGGTGTGTACGTACTGTCACTCATTTCCTGTCCCCCTGGGAGCAGAACGCCTTGCAACCTTGGCTGCTGGGATCACGCTTTGGCAGTCGGTTTAATGAAGCCAAAACTAATTCATTCTGATGAAGCAAAGCAAGACCGGGTATCACTGACTCTAAGCTATGTGGCCAGTGATGAACAGTGATAGCATTTGTCAAGCAAATACAAGTAAAGAGGAAAATGAAAATATAGTGCAACAACCTCTTTTCTTATTGAACTCAATAGCCATTTATGTAACATGCACAACGTTACAAACATGCCATAGCTACAACACAAAAGGAAACCATCCCTTAATTGAGCTCTAAACAAATATTTATGATGGAGCAGAGTCCTAATGCAGTCACTTTAGCCAGCAACAATATTTCATTTGTGGCCATGTCTATGTAACATGAGATATAATGTGTCATTTGAGAAATCATCTATTCCAACATTTGAAGCCGCTGAGGCAGAATAAAAACCTGCAGGGATGTCTTATAGGCAGTGGGTAACGATGGGCCCAACGAGTTCAAGGTTGTGCGTAACATTCATGCTTCACAATGCAATGAGAGCAGTGCTACGCTTACTGGGTCGTATTCTCTTGTTCAAATAGGAAAACCAAACAAAACACAATACTGCTATGGTGACAACAACATGCCTGGCATAAGATCATTTCTGAGCAAGAGGCTGTCGCTGTGTGTTTCAAACTGGCTACACAAGCCCATTATCACCTCCTGCAGCTGTATACACATGCGCGCACACACACACACACACACACACACACACACACACACACACACACACACACACACACAATGTGTACAATACAAAAGAGAGGAACCTCTAATGGGTCACGTTTAAAGGGATATTTCAGGTTTTTGGCAATGAGGCGCTTTATCTACTTCCCCAGAGTCATAGGAACCATGTATACCATTTTTATGTCTCTGTGTGGAATCTCTCTATGAAGGAAGTTAGAGTTGGTTTGCGAGCCGTTAGCGCCATGATACCCATAGATTCCCAGTCATGGAGCTAATGCTAGTTAGCAATTACGCTAGAGTTAGTTAGCCACTTCCTTAAACTGCACACAGTCATAAAAATGATATCCACAAGTTCAAATCAAATTATATTGGTCACATACACATATTTAGCAGATGTTATTGCGGGTGTAGCGAAATGCTTATGTTCCTATGTCCAACATTGCAGTAGTATCAAACAATTCACAACAATACACACACATCTAAAAGTAAAAGAATGCAATTAAGAAATATATACATCTTAGGACGAGCAAAGTCAGAGTGGCATGGAGTAAAATACAGTAGAATAGAATAGAGTATATACATATGAAATGAGTAAAGCAGTATGTAAACATTATTCATTATTCAAGTGAATAGTGTTCCATTATGAAAGTCCATTTCTATGTGCAGTGGCAAGAAAAAGTATGTGAACCCTTTGGAATTACCGGGATATCTGCATAAATTGGTCATAAAATTTGATCTGATCTTCATCTAAGTCACATCAATAGACAAACACAGTGTGCCTAAACTAATAACACACAAATGATTGTATTTTTCATGTCTATATTGAATATATCATTTAAATATTAACAGTGTAGGTTGGAAAAAGTATGGAGTCAGAAGTCCAATCAATGAGACGAGATTGGAGATGTTGGTTAGAGCTGCCCTGCGCTATAAAAAACACTCACAAAATTTGAGTTTGCTATTCACAAGAAGCATTGCCTGATGTGAACCATGCCTCGAACAAAAGAGATCTCAGAAGACCTAAGATTAAGAATTATTGACTTGCATTAAGCTGGAAAGGTTTACAAAAGTATCTCTAAAAGGCTTGATGTTTATCAGTCCACGGTAAGACAAATTGTCTATAAATGGAGAAAGTTAAGCACTGGTGCTACTCTCCCTAGGAGTATCCGTCCTGCAAAGATGACTGCAAGAGCACAGCACATAATTGTCATTGAGGTTAAGAAGAATCCTAGTGTGCCAGCTAAAGACATACAGAAATCTCTGGAACATGCTAACATCTCTGTTGACGAGTCTACGATACGTGAAACACTAAACAAGAATGGTGTTCAATGGAGGACACCACAGAAGAAGCCACTGCTGTCCCAAAAAAACATTGCTGCACGTCTGAAGTTCGTAAAAGAGCACCTGGATGTTCCACAGCGCTACTGGCAAAATATTCTGTGGACAGATGAAACTACAGTTGAGTTGTTTGGAAGGAACACAACACTACGTGGGGAGAAAAAAAGGCACAGCACACCAGCATCAAAACCTCATCCCAACTGTAAAGTATGGTTTGGGGCTGCTTAGTGCCTGGACAGCTTGCCATCATCAACAGAAAAATGAATTCCCAAGTTTATCAAGACTTTTTGCAGGAGAACGTAAGGCTATCTGTCTGCCAACTGAGCTCGTCAGAAGTTGGGTGATGTAACAGGACAATGACACAAAACGCAGAAGTAAATCAACAACAGAATGGCTTCAACAGAAGAAAATAGGCCTTCTGGAGTGGCCCAGTCAGTCCTGTCCTCAACCCGATTGAGATGATGTGGCATGACCTCAAGAGAGAAGTTCACCCCCAAGAATATTGCTTAACTGAAACAGTTTTGTTAAGAGGAATGGTCCAAAATTCCTCCTGGCCATTGTGCAGGTCTGATCCGCAACTACAGAAAACATTTGGTTGAGGTTATTGCTGCCAAAGGAGGGTCAACCAGTTATTAAATCCAAGGGTTCACATACTTTTTACACCCTGCACTGTGAATGTTTACACGGTGTGTTCAACAAAGACATAAAAATGTATAATTTGTAGTGTGGTATTAGTTTAAGCAGACTGTGTTTGTGACTTAGATGGAGAACAGATCAAATGTTTTGACCAATTTCTGCAGAAATCCAGGTAATTCCAAAGGGTTCACAAACTTTTTCTTTCCAATGCATATGGGGCAGCAGCCTCTAAGGTGCAGGGTTGAGTAACCGGGTGGTAGCCGGCTAGTGATGGATATTTAACAGTCTGATGGCCTTGAGATAGAATCTGTTTTTCAGTCTCTCGGTCCCAGCTGTGATGTGCCTGTACAGACCTCGAATCTGGATGGTAGCGGGGTGAACAGGCCGTGGCTCGGGTGGTTGATGTCCTTGATGATCTTTTTGGCCTTTCTGTGACATCGGGTGCTGTAGGTGTTCATTTCAGATTGTCAGTGATGTGTACGCCGAGGAACTTGAAGCTTTTCTACTTCTTCATCTGACTCTGAAGTAGATAAAGGGCGTCATTGCCAAAATCTCGAAGTATCCCTTTAAAGTGAGTGGTGGTCCTTTGTAGCTCAGTTGGTAGAGCATGGCGCTTGAAATGCCAGGGTAGTGGGTTTGATTCCTGGGACCATCCATACGTAAAATGTATGCACGCATGACTGTAAGTCGCTTTGGATAAAAGTGTTTGCTAAATTGTATATATTATGGTCCTGCAGCAGGGTCAGCCTGTATGTGCAAAGTCCATTATTCAATACCAAGGAAAGTTGAACTGAGTAGGGTTGCGATCACACACACTTCAATAGCAATCTCAAATGTGCAGAGTCATTCATCTGTAAAAGTTGAAAATAGCATGAATGATAAACAAGATATCCCAGAAAGTTTTGTTGTTTGTTTTTCCTCTAGGGTATAGAATAAATGAGTTTGAAAAATCCCTTTGAATTCTACATTCCATTTGAGTTGGGATAAGTTACAATTGATTATGTAATCCAGGTTTTAAAATCACTTTGCTGGGAACGTATTGCCTAAGGATCAGGTTAAGCCTCCAATTTGAGGAACATTTTTTCATTTGCCCCCAGATTTGTCTCTAATTGAAGGAAATAGTTCAGAATGAAAAACAAACAGAGGCCCATCACGCACGGCTTTATTCTGCAGACATCTGTGCGCAATACGTTTCATGTGAGGTTGCTAGCTGGAATGATTGCTTTGAGGGCTAACAAATAAGGTGTTATGAATAAACAGATTGTGAACACCCCGAATAACTTCTGTATATGCACTAAAATACTTAATCAAAGATTTTAATGGGATACAGAAGAGCGGTACCTTTCCAGTTATTCATAGATATCTCTAATAAGGAAAAAACATACCTCCAGAATGCATGGGTGGTCCACATAACAAAACCACTCCTTGGCCCTCTCGGACATTGACAGCACTCCGTGCAGTTTGGGTCTTGAAGTTATCTAGGTCTAATCAACACAAAAATCAAGCTTTAGTGTTACTACAGAATGGATGAACATGCATTATAAAGCATAATGGACAGTAAGCACTAACATGAGTAGCATCATGCCTAAATACAGCTGACAACTCAATCAGTATCAGCCAATGTGTTTTGTGGTTAGAGTTTCACCAACACATGCATCCGTTATATTGGATGCAGGAAACCATTCACAGGTACAGCGACTGATTGCTTTAGAACACACCCAATGCTATACAATACTTTGAAAGGCAATTGTAACATTGAACATTATTGATGGACTTGAGTATGTGATGTATACCTCACAACACACAGTTGTTATGATAGCAGCAGGAGATTAACTTGCAAAGGAATAAAAAAGAGAGGAGGAAACTGGAAGAACTGAACAAACACAGAGCACTTGACGAAAAACAGGATTCAGTGCCAAGAGCAATAACCAACATCATTATTAAATGCAGTGTAATCTTGCACTTAGCTTCCCCATTGATACTCTGGGCGCAATTCATCCCTGCAAATGAAAGGGGAAAAAGCTGACAGACTGAGCTTGTACCTGGGATGATGAAACGTTACTCTGTTTCAGTGAGTGATGGGCAAACCACTGTACCCCTGTGCCTAATGACTCCGCACCCTTGGGCTGGCAGCCCTGCAGTCAGGCCCCGAACACAAACAAAAGAAAGTCAATGTGACCGTTAAGACAAACTGGGAAAAGAGAAGGATTATAGAGGGGAGTGGGAGAGTGAAGGGAAGATTAATGAGCCAGTCTCTGATGACCGTGGTGAAATCCAACACGGCCAAGTCATAGCAGGATTCTGTCCAGGCCACGCGGTGGGTGGCCATCTTCTAACAGAGCAGTGGAGAACTAGAACTCTCAGCCAAGGTGCTGATTCTAAAGCAGGAGGAGGAAGGCTAGCTAGGCTATCTACAGACAGGTGGTGCAGGCTGGTTGGAAAACATAACCACACAGCTGCAGCAGATCATGACGATAATATTAATTTCAAACAGTGGGGGTTGGAACTAAAAGGTAGTAATCAGTTAAGGAGGAGAGAGATTAGGCCCACCTATACTCCTCTCTCCTCACACAGAAAGTCACAGCAGGGACTGGTGCTAAAATGCAGCACTCTGCAGGCTGGCTCCACCCTGTCTGTAGCAGAATGAGTGCTTCCTCTAGGCTAATATGTCTCCTCTGCACAGACTCCAACTCTGAAAGCCAACAAGAATGTGTCGGGAAGGAAGCCAGAACAAAACAAATATAGAGGTATCTTATCCAACCCCTTGCAAACTCTTCAGGTTCATTCTATTTCTATCACAAAGGAATTGCAACACAAGTCACAAGTACTCCCTGGAGTGGCTTCTACAGTGTTTGATACATTTGTATTACAATTGTATTACAGTTGTGTTACAGTTGTTCAGAAATTCAATGTAAGTAGGATGAAGTTGATGGCCATAACACATCACAAAAAAGAAACACATCATCAAAATGACAGTTGAATTGTGGAGACAGGAAAGGGAGGAAGCAAGCCATCCTTGTCTATGGCAGCTTCTTCATTACGAGGAAAAGCTAGCAGCCTATGCAGCAACCCTCATGTATCGCCAATACTTCCTCTGTGCATTCACCTACTAGACAATAAATATCAAGCAGCTTCCCTCCTCATCTAGGCCCCACAAGTGAGATTCATTATCCAGCCCATGAGGGTAAAGGCAGTCAATCTCTTAAGGGGAAGGAAAGGCTCTTTATCTCTAGGACATGATCAATAGTGAGACGACATGATCAATAGTGAGACGACATGATCATTGAGAGGGGAGAGGTGTCGCTACACTGTCTGTCTGTCGGCTCTCTATATGGTAGAGAATGATGCCAAAGCCTCATATTCATATAAATGATTGTGTCTGGTTTGCAAAGTCTTAAGCTTTATTTGTGTTGTTTTCCTTTCAAGTCCAGATCGCAGATGCTGGCATAGATTTGCAAAGCATCAGTCAATACCGAGTGAGCACAGATGCTGTCAAAGCTGGAAACACAGCGACTAATGAGAATCAATGGAGTCAGAAGCTGCCTTACCCATTTTGTTGCATCTGACATTTCATTCAATTAACCCTTAAAAATATATATTTGAAGCAAACCAAACAAGAAATCTGAATTCTAAGGCCACAGCAACACACACACACACACACACACACACACACACACACACACACACACACACACACACACACACACACACACACACACACACACACACACACACACACACACACACAGATGTGTTAAAAATAGCCCAATCACTTACATGCAAATTGTAGAGTGGCTCGGCAGCTGAGGATGATCCCCCATGTGTTGAAGGCAGTGCACTGGTATATCCCCGTGTCTTGGTCCCTGTCCAGACTGTTAATGATCAGGTTGCCTCCAGACATGTGACGCCGGTAGTCACTCCCAAGATCAATGAGTGTTCCGTTAAGCGACCATCTGGAAAGACGCAAACACAATCAGTAGCCGGGCCTCTGGAGATGCACACTCACAAACATTTATCATTTGGATCGATTTGATGGGTGCAGGTGGCCATTATTCTGTGAACACCACGAGACAGGAAATATCAAAACATTAGTTTGAATCTTTATGATTCCCTCATGATAAAGACAATTGAATCAAATGAAAGATATTGGATATAATCACCCTGTAATTGTTGGTGTTTTTAGCATGAGACTTTTCATAGTGTATTGGGTTAGCCTAGCTAGCTGCCTTGGCATTTCAAAGACTGGCCTATTTGTTTCTATTGTACATAATTGTATTATGGGAAAAATGTACTTCACATCTCACATTAATGACATAAAATAATTTTCATGAGTCATAGCACAAAACAAATAATACTTTCAAGTTGTCTAAAAACATCAATCACCAGCTATGATAAATACCAGGATATACACTGAGTGAGGTCAAATAAAGTAAAATATAAAATGTTTTGGACTGTTTAGTACTAATGATTTGCTGCAATAAACAATTTACAAATAGGAAAACTATTTTTTGTTTTTCCAAAGTGAGACAGAAACCTAAAAACGGAAAAGGAAAATTAACGAAGCTGAGAGGCATGATAAGTATGGATTATTTTCCACTTAAGAAAGCAAGTAATTGTGAATGATTAGGATGAGACTTTGATCCAGCTAGCTTGAACAATGCCATTCTGGGACAGTGAAAAGACAATTCCAATGATGAGCAAAATAAATCTATATTATTTTTCCCCTTTTCAGTAAACTAACGAGCAGAGAAAATGATTCTTCACACAGCCTTAAAACCAGCCATGACTCTCCCCAGACTCCCGCCTGACAGACTACAAAAGATATAGCTGTCTTTCATGTTGTTGACTGCATTATTCATCTATCACAGTGTGGTTTTCACTTAATCAGACATATTTTGTCACCATTCCAGATACCAAAATTATTTTCAAAATGTTTGAAGTTACAGTGTGTGATGAAGCCTATGTTTCCTGGGCGCACAAATATGAATGCAACAAACAAGAGAGTTTGATGACTTATTGAATCTCAATTGCTTTAAAAAAAAAACTGCTTGTTTATACATGTTCCAAACGGCTCTGTTGATACAGTATGATTCATCACGTTACCATAGGTATACAGTCGATAGAAGGAGGATCTCACATGTGCAATCTCGTCCTAATATTTATATATTTCTTAATTCCATTCTTTTACTTTTAGATTTGTGTGTATTGTTGTAAATTGCTAGATACTACTGCACTGTTGGAGCTAGGAACGCTAGCATTTCGCTACACCTTCAATAACATCTACTAAATATGTGTGTGACCAATAAAATTTGATTTGATTTATAATAAAGAGGAGAGGGGGAGAGGGGGAGAGGGAGTGGTGGTCTGGTGGCTAGTTATATTCGCGGCCGCCCCAGAATATCTGAAGTTAATGGGAGAGGACAGTAGGCAGGCTGAGCAGATCAGACACCCCTGGAGCAGATGGCTGAGCTCTGCTGGGTGTGATGGTGTCTATGCACGACACATCCAGTCACTATGCCAGCCACCCGATCTAGCAGCAGCAGCAGCAGCAGCAACACCTTAAACTGCAAGCCTGAACAGTGGGACAAGTTGTCAGAGACACCCCTCACCTGCCACCACTAAGTAGCCACCAGAAAAAGCCTGGTATGAAACCCCCCTGAGGGTGAAGGCTAGGTGACAGAGCATGTAACTCCCATCACATATAGAGCACCCATTCCATGAGAGTAAGAGTAAACAACAAGGATAGACCACAGTGCTGCAGCTAGTGTAATTTCACCACAACACAAGCAGCTGTGGAGTTATTTAACCTGAACCAATATAATTGAAATCACACATTGTCGTCATACAAAATAAATCCCAAATTACCAAGCAGTCATCACACTGAGATGTTATTATCACTCCACCAATTAAACCCCATGCGGACATAACTATCCTTTGCCATCCACTATCCGAAACATGAATTATCCATGTTAGCATAGTCATATTGTATTTGAGTCATCACCATCATCATCACCATCATCATCATATGCAGTGATGTGTATCTCTCTAACAGTCAGTAAAATGGTTCTTATCACCTGTGAGGTTGTGAGCAAAACCTCAAATATGGAGGCAAAAACATTAAATTAGACAGCCGGCTCCAATTATATTTTTACTGTGAGAGTTTAAGATTGTTGCAAGCAGCATGCTGTGACCTGTATAGCAGTCTGTGCCCTCAAACCTGTTGCCAGCTCCGGACTAATGAGGGCTAGGGTTGCAAAGGGTGGGAAACTTTCCGGTAAATTTCCGGAATTCTTCCATGGGAAGTTAAGGCCTGGAATTTGGGGGATTTTGCTTAAATTCATCAAAAAAGTTAGCTTATAACAGTGAACCTTTTTTTGTGGGATACACATAAGGCAATTCTAGGTCTTGTGGCATATTTTTGTTAAACTGTCCACAATTCAATGGAATTGCAACCCTCTGCATGCACAGTGCATTCTTCCATCACATGTGCAGTGCACTCTTCCATCACATGTACAGCTGATTCTCAAGATCTTGCACACTAATGAGATGCTATTGAGCCCACACTACTACACTGTCTGAGCCAAGGACTACATGCTTTCTGGTAAGTTTTGATTACAATACTGGGTGGGGTGAATATATTTTATATGACATACATTATTTTTGTTAACTAGTAAATAGTAGCCTACAGCAAAGTGTGTTTAAGTAATTTATAACTTGTTAACAATTTCTGCTAGTTAGTTTTTGCTACCATGTGGGTTTTAGCTTGTTTGAGACTGCTAACCGAGGAGTGTTAATTCACCTATTTCCATACATGTTTAAATTTAAAACATTTTTCGAACAAAGGAGTTGTTTAATCTAACTGCTTAACTATTTATCTGTACATGGAATTGTATTTTTTTTTACAGGAAAATGCCACTGGCTCTATCTGATGGGTGGAGACATTTCACTGCAGCTAATGTAGAAGGAAAAGATGTGTACATTTGCAAATACTATGCCAAATGTGAAGAATGCAACAAAGATGCAGAATCATCTGGCCAAGTGCATAATGTTCCCTCAGCGTTCACAACAAGCAACCTCTGACAAAAGTCCCTCTACTTCTCTTCGAGGTGAAAATGATGAATCAGACACCTTATCGATAGCAACAGCTCATGGTCCTCCTGGAATCAGATTTTTTTTTACTCAATGGAGGAACGTAGTCAGAGAAATGCTGATGAATGTCTTGCTCGAGCTGTGTATGCAACTGGTTCACAGATGCGGAGTTCAAGTGAAGGTCAAGCAAATCATAGCGAAAGCAGACTGTATTGCAATCATCTCTGATTTGTGGTTGAATGTTCGCTGGAAAGGAATAATTAACTACATCATCTCCACCCCTCAACCAGTATTATACAAGAGCACTGACACAAGGGACAACAGACACACCAGTCTCTACATTGCAGATGAGCTGAAGGCAAACATCAATGACCTTGGACCACAGGTATTTGCACTGGTGAATGACAATGCTGTGAACATGAAGGCTACTTGGTCTAAAGTGGAGGAGTTCTACCTCACATCACACCCATTGGCTGTGCCGCTCATGCATTGAATCTGCTCCTCAAGGACATCATGGCACTGAAAGAATGAATACACTCTACACGACAGCCAAGGAAATGGTTAGGTATGTGAAGGGTCATCAAGTTATAACTGCAATCTACCTCATCAAGCAAAGTGAGAAGAATAAGAGCACCACATTGAAGCTGCCCAGCAACACCCATTGGGATGGTGATGTCATCATGTTTGACAGTCTCCTGCAGGGGAAGGAGTCTCTCCAAGAAATGTCCATATCACAGTCTGCCGATATGGACTGCCCCATCAAGAGGATCTTTCTGGATGATGTATTTTGGGAGAGAGTGGTAAGCAGCCTGGAAATCCTGAAACCTATAGCCGAAGAGGATGGCTGACGTTTTACATGCCTGTAATAAATGGTGATATTTTGTAAATTTTTTTGCGTTGTTTGTAACTTATTTTTTTACTTATTTTGTACATATTGTTGCTGCTACCATCTCTTATGACCAAATATAACTTCTGGACATCAGAACTGGGATTACTCACCACAAACTGGAAGACGCTTTTCCTTTAACGATTCCAATGAGAAAGATATACTGCTCTCCCGGAAACAGGCCCAGATCCACATCCTTTGCGTGAAGAAAAGACGGAGGAAAAGAGGAAGCAGATCAGGCTGCCTTTTGAGAATCCGTAGGCGAGCAAGTAAACTCCCATTGCCATCAATTCTACTTGCTAACATGCAATCAGTGAGATATAAAATCGATGTACCTACGATTACGATTATCCTACCAATGGGACATTAAGATCTGTAATATCCTATGTTTCACCGAGTCGTGGCTGAATGACGACACAGACAATATAGAGCTGTAGGGATTTTCAATGCACTGGCAGAACAGAGAAGCTACATCTGGTAAGATGAGGGGTGGGGGGTGTGTCTTTTTGTCAATAACAGCTGGTTTGCGATGTCTAATATTAAAGGAGTCTCGAGGTATTGCTCGCCTGAGGTAGAGTACCTTATGATAAGCTGTAGACCACACTATCTACCAAGAGAGTTCTTATCTATATTATTCGTAACCGTCTATTTACCACCAAAGACTGATGCTGGCACTAAGAGCGCACTCAACCAACTCTATAAGGTCATAAGCAAACAAGAAAATTCTCATCCAGAAGCGACGCTCCTAGTGGCCGGGGACTTTAATGCAGGCAAACTTAAATCCGATTTACCAAATTTTTACCAGCATGTCACGTGCAACCAGAGGAAAAAAACTCTAGATCACCTTTACTCCACACACAGAGATGCATACAAAGCTCTCCCCCGCCCTCAATTTGGCAAATCCGACCATAATTCTATCCTCCTGATTCCTGCTTCAAGCAAAAACTAAAGCAGGAAGCACCAGTGACTCGCTCAATACGGAAGTGGTCAGATAGCGCGGATTGTACGCTACAGGACTGTTTTGCTAGCACAGACTGGAATATGTTCCGGGATTCATCCAATGGCATTGAGGAGTATACCACCTCAGTCATCGGATTCATCAATAAGTGCATCGACGATGTCGTCCCCACAGTGACCGTGCGTACATATCCCAACCAGAAACCATGGATTACAGGCTACATCCACATCAAGCTAAAGGCTAGAGCTGCTGCTTTCAAGGAGCGGGACACTCATCTGGACGTCTATAAGAAATCCTGCTTTGCCCTCAGACGAACCATCAAACAAGCAAGGCGTCAATAGAGGATTAAGATTGAATCCTACTACACGAGAGCACCAGCTGTTCTGGATGATGAGAGCACCAGCTGTTCTGGATGACTGTGATAATGCTCTCGGTAGCTGATGTGAGCAAGACCTTTAAACAGGTTAACATTCACAAAGCCGTGGGGCCAGATGGATTACAAGGACGTGTACTCAAAGCATGCGCGGACTTCACTGACATTTTCAATCTCTCCCTGACTGAGTCTGTAATACAGTGGTTCCTCCTTTAAAAGTTGCAGTGTACTGAGGCGCAGCTTGCATGGTGTCGCAGAATTCTATGGCACATTATTTAAGTGTGATCCACTGGTACCATGAATATTAGTTAGTGCTAGTTTGACCACCAGAGGGCATCTTTGAGAAGCATTTGGTAGCCTTCAATAATGGCTGTACTACAGATTGTGGGCACGCGGGAGACCAGGGTTCAATTCCCCGACGGGGAGGAAGGAGTAGGCTGTCCTTGTAAATAAGAATTTGTTCTTAACTGATTCCGTATGTCTTATTTCATAGTTGTGATGTCTTCACTATGATTCTACAATGTAGAAAATAGGAAAAACAAAGAAAAACCCTGGAATGAGTAGGTGTGTCCAAACTTTTGACTGATATTTGCTTAATGAACTTGATTACTATTATAGTGTTTCTATTCCAAGGAAAACGAAAAACACTCTGGATTTCCATTAGGATGGAAAATATGGCGCTATACAATGTGACGGTCGGGAGCACAGTACTGTTCTATTTAGCTAAAGAATTCAGTGTCCTGCAGGCATGCGGGAGACCGGGGTTCCATTCCCAGACGGGGAGGAAGGTGTAGGCTGTACTTATAAATAAGAATTTGTTCTTAACTGACTTTCCTAGTTAAATAAATTATATTGCTTCTAACTTCAATACACTCTTTAAATAAATAAGACCTTGTCATGATGTGGCCCTTTCTGGGTATAGATCGTGGCTTCGCCCTCTCTCTCACCCTTCTACACCCAGGTTCTGTTATCTCAGGCCATACATTTTTGGCGGGGACTCGCTCCCCCTGGTCATGCAGAGAGAGAGACACAGAGAAAACAAAGGATTTCACGTGGCAAACTCCTAAATCCCCAAAATGGGAATATGAAACAAAATGTCCACTTGTGAGGAGGTGTGAATGGTCCGTGGACACTTAAGGGACGGGTATGACGAGTGTGTTTCATTTGGTGATCTCAGAGAGGACAGGAAACACACATAACTATATCTCTGAATGTGTACATTTCTCAATTATGGGGTTTGCATCTAATTAATGTATAAAATGAATGAGTAAAGATGAAACTATTTGTGAAATGATGTAATGTGATGTTAAACATTTAATGTGAGAGTATTGTATTCCCTTTAAAGTTTAACTAAGTCATTGGCCCGCCCCCGTGAGCACAGACATGATCAGGTGTCATAGAACCGCCTTTTCTACTCTTACGAATAAAACCCCCATTCTAACCACGAAAGACTTTGATCTTCAGGGAAACAGAAAGAGAGAGAGAGAATCGGATAAACTCTCCAGCAGACGGACCGGATTCCAACAGGAAAGATCACGACACATGGGCATAAATATATATTGATTGCAATTATTCCCGAATGAGTGAGCGTTCATGTGCAAAGGATTAGCATTTCAATTAATATAATTAGCAACTGTGTAGCGATTTATTTTGTCTTTCCCGCTCTTTCTCAGTCCACACCCATTTCCCTTTGTCCACCAAGCCGTCATTTCGGCTTAGCCCACTAAGGAATCTTCCCTATCATTTGTTAGTAACATATCTACTGTTTGTTTGTGCATTTCTGTGATTATTTAGTTAGTTAGTAAATAAATGACTAAGCCAATTGGTGTATGGATGATTCATAGTAAAGGCTGGGTTCGTGCAGATAACCAACAATTTACGATGTTTGTAATGAGGCTGATGTGAGGTAAAGAATAATTCATTAATATAAGACTAATTGATTATATATTAAAATATCTGAAGAGTTATATTCGAAAATTATAACTTTGTGATCTGAAGATTTTCCATGGTGCCCCGACTTCCTAGTTAATTACATTTACATGATTAGTTTAATCATGTAATAATAATTACAGAGAATTGATTTGATAAAATAACAGTCTTCAAAGACACAACAACCTACACCACTTTTAACAGCACATTACTCAACACTAGTGAGACTCATGCTACCTACGGTAGGCCTACAGTATATCGAAAAACATGATGTGACTCTCCGCAAATAATTACATATAGATGATTGGAGGATTTTAAATTAAAACCAAAAGCCACCTCATGGGTCTCCCGGTGTCGGCCGGCAAGGGTATCAAACCTGCATCTGTAGCACCACATTTTGCACAGTGGGAGCCCGCATCCACTCCGGAGCCTCCCATCCACAAAGTATCAAAATACAGAGAGTTGTTGGTAAAGGTATATTGTTCAGCTAATAGCCCATAATGGAAAGAGAGCGATTGTAATCTGAATAAAGGCCAAAACAATATTTGTAAAGGCAAAAACATTTATTTCTGTTTTTAGAGGGAGAGAAACGCCGGGCCAATTGTGCACCGCCTATAATGGCCAAAATATAGCCCTGCTAATAGCAATAATAGCGCTGTACAACGTGACCATGTGTTTGAAAGAGTATTTTCCAGTAAGCAACAATCTGTTTACCTTCATTAGACAACTTTGTTACAATATTTATGTAATTCCGTGATATTTATTCCCACAGTAATTTGTTATGGATCCATAACTAAATAAACATCAGCATTTTGAAAGAGTATTTTTATCATTATTTTATTAACGAAAGCATAAAGATGTTGATGAAGAAAATACAATACTGCTGTTTTGAGTTATAAATATAACACTTCAGAGTACTTAAGTATCGAATACATTGCAGGTATGGGGATGTTTACAACTACAGTAGCCTGGCTATAAAGAGTCTACTGTCCTGCTAATCGGGCTACAAGTGTTTTAAAAACTGTTTTCAAAATGCCACCAGCTAACACATAGTAATTCGTTATGGACCCATAACTAAATAAACATCGGCATTTTGAAAGAGTATTTTTATAATTATTTTATTAATGAAAGCATAAAGATGCCATTATTAGTTGCATTGTTTTAGTTTAAACCTGCAGACTGGCACTAAGAACAGAACAGCGGGAATGTTTCCCTAGTCAGCGCCATTGTTAGTGCAATGCCCCTTATTAAAGTGTTGCCAGTTTGGCGGGGTGGGGGTCCACCCCCCCTTCCTCCCCCTCCCTTCACAATGGGCTAGGTCGGTCTTCTGTGCTTGGCTCTGCGGCCCATCCCGTGCCCCCTGATCTCGTGCCTTGAACCTTGCGTGCTTTCAGTGGATACACCTGGAGAACTGCAAGGCAGTCCCATTGTGAGCCACTCGGGAGCCATGACCAATATATATTGTCTTGCTAATATTATGGGTTAATAATATATCCTGTGAGAATATCCAACAGGCTTTTATATAATTCTAAATTAATAATAATAATCGCTTTGTTTAAAAAATAACAATATTTTGGAGATGATAACGTAAAATGAGCGAGAAAAAGGCCATTGTTGAACATGGGGTGAGACATTGTTACTCATTTGTAAATAAAGCCAGTTTGTTACTTAGAATTATTTATTTCTGTTTTTAGAGGGAGAAAAACCAAACACCTACAGTCATCTATCTCATGGGTCTCCCAGTCGAGGCCGGCACGGGTATTGAACCAGCATCTGTAGCAACAGAGATTTTAGACCGCTGTGCCACTCAGGCGCTATACAATGTGACCGGTCAGGAGTGGCCTACAGTACTACAGTAAGAGCAAAATAATCCTAACAAAATAAAATAATAAAAACCTTAGTGTAACAACAGTTTTAGTATGTAATACTGAAGTCGTGCACAATTATCAGTTTCTATTTAGGTTTATGTCGTCCATTCATTGTCAGTTAGTAACACAGTAGGGCCCAAAAGCATAATCAGTGCTCTAACTCCCCCTTGCGCTGGTCTGGAGAAATTAAGTGGTGATGAAGGGTACCGTACTAAACCACAAATGACCTATATGTCCCCCGGCGTAAGCTCACAACTTTTAAAGTAGGAACCACTGTACCTACAACTTTCAAGCAGACAACCACAGTCCCTGTGCCGAAGAAAGCGAAGGTAACCTGCCTAAATGATTACCGCCCCGTAGCACTCATGTCGGTAGCCATTAAGTGCTTTGAAAGCTGGTCATGGCTCACATCAACAGCATCCTCCAGGATACCCTAGACTCACTACAATTCGCATACCACCCCAACAGATCCACAGATGACGCAATCTCAATCGCACTCCACACTGCCCTTTCCCACCTGGACAAAAGGAACACTTATGTGAGAATGCTGTTCATTGACTACAGCTCAGCGTTCAACACCATAGTGCCCACAAAGCTCATCACTAAGCCTGGGACTAGGACCATGGGACTAAACACCTCCCTCTGCAACTGGATCCTGGACTTCCTGACAGGCCGCCCCAGGTGGTAAGGGTAGGCAACAACACGTCTGTCATGCTGATCCTCAACACTGGGGCCCCTCAGGGGTGTGTACTTAGTCTCCTCCTGTACTCCCTGTTCACTCATGACTGCACGGCCAGGCATGACTCCAACACTATCATTAAATTTGCCAATGACACAACAGTGGTAGGCCTGATCACCGACAACAACGAGACAGCCTATACGGAGGAGATCAGAGACCTGGCCGTGTGGTGCTAGGAGAACAACTGCTCCCGCAACTTGATCAAGACAAAGGAGATAATTGTGGACTACAGGAAAAAGAGGACCGAGCACGCCCCCATTCTCATCGACTGGGCTGCAGTGGAGCAGGTTGAGAACTTCAAGTTCCTTGGTGTCCACATCACCAACAAACTAACATGGTCCAAGCACACCAAGACAGTCGTGAAGAGGGCACGACAAAACCCATTCCCCCTCAGGAGACTGAAAATATTTTTTAAATGGGTCCTCAGATCCTCAAAAGGTTCTACAGCTGCACCATCGAGAGCATCCTGACTGGTTGCATCAACTGCTCGGCCTCCGACCACAAGGCACTACAGAGGGTAGTACGAACGGCCCAGTACATGGGGCCAAGCTTCCTGCCATCCAGGACCTCTATACCAGGCGGTGTCAGAGGAAGGCCCTACAAATTGTCAAAGACTCCAGCCACCCTAGTCATAGACTGTTCTCTCTGCTACCACACGACAAGTGGTACCGGAGCGCCAAGTCTAGGTCCAACAGGCTTCTAAACAGCTTCTACCCCTAAGCCATAAGACTCCTGAACCCCTAATCAAATGGCTACCCAGACTATTTGCATTGCCCCCCCTCTCCCTCTCCCCCTCTTTTACACCGCTGGTACTCTCTGTTGTTATCATCTATGCATAGACACTTTAATAACTCTACCTCCATGTGCATATTACCTCAACTAACCGGGGTGTCCCCGCACATTGACTCTGTACCGGTACCCCCTATATATAGTCTCTCTATTGTTATTTTACTGCTGCTCTTTAATTACTTGTTACTTTTATTTCTTATTCTTATCTGTATTTTTAAAACGGCATTGTTGGTTCGGGGCCCGTAAGTAAGCATTTCACTGTAAGGTCTACACCTGTTGTATTCGGCGCATGTGACTAATAACATTTGATTTGATTTAATTTGATGAACTCTGGCTGACCTTGAGGTTTACATCAATGTTGCATGAGGCCTCTTCATCAAATACAGGCAGGGAATGGAGCCACGCTCAGAGCTGTCTCCAGCCGCATTCTTCACCTGGTTTCCCCTGAGGCCACACACACAGGCAAAAGCAGGCCCACACACTCACAAGCACACTCACACACACACTCACACTCACAGACACATACACTATATGACCAAAAGTATGTGAACTGGACACCTGCTCGTCTAACATCTCATTCCAAAATCATGGGCATTAATATGGAGATGGTTCCCCCTGTGCTTCTATAACAGCCTTAGCTCTTCTGGGAAGGCTTTCCAATCGATGTTGGAACATGGCTGCAGAGACTTGCTTCCATTATTCCCCAAGCGCATTAGTGAGGTCGGGCACTGATGTTGGGCAATTAGGCCTGGCTCGCAGTCGGCGTTCCAATTCATCCCAAAGGTGTTTGATGGGGTTGAGGTCAGGGCTCTGTGCAGGCCAGTCAAGTTCTTCTACACCGATCTTGACAAACCATTTCTGTATGGACCTCGCTTTGTGCACGGGGGCATTGTCATGCTTAAACAGGAAAGGGCCTTCCCTAACTGTTGCCACAAATTGGAAGTACAGAATCATCAAGAATGTCACTGTATGCTGTAGCGTTAAGATTTCCCTTCACTGGAACTAAAGGGCCTAGACTAAACCATGAAAAACAGCACCAGACCATTATTTGTCCACTACCAAACTTTCCACTATGCATTCAGGCAAGTAGCATTCCCCTGTCATCTGAAAAACCCAGATTCGTCCGTCGGACTGCCAGATGGGGAAAACATGATTAATCACTCCAGACAATGCGTTTCATTGCTCCAAAGTCCAGTGGCGGCAAGCTTTATTGTGCTGATGTTGCTTTCAAAGGCAGGTTGGAACTCGATTGTGAGTGTTTCAACCGAGGACAGACAATTTTCACACGCTATGCGCTTCTGCACTCGGTGGTCCCGTTCTGTGAGCTTGTGTGGCCTACCACTTCAAGGCTGAGCCGTTGTTTACACTTCACGATAAACAGCACTAACAATTGACCGGTGCAGGTCTAGCAGAGCACACATTTGACAAACTGACTTGTTGGAAAGGGGGCAGCCTATGACAGTGCCACATTGATAGTCACTGAGCTTTTCAGTATGGGCCATTCTACTGTCGATGTTTTCCTATGGAGATTGCATCGGTGTGTGCTCGATTTTATACACCTGTCAGCAATGGGTGTGGCTGAAAGAGCAGAATCCACAAATTTGAAGAGGTGTCCACACACTTTTGTATATGTAGTATAGCTAATCCTGGCCCTTAAAAACCACACTGCTGGCAAGGAGGCAGAGGGCCCTTGGTCTCAACGCTGATAGTTGGCAGACAATAATACCAACAGCTCATCAGATATTACTGGATATCATCATTTAACATGGTTGTATTTGAAATTGAATAATTAATATTTCAGTAGACAGACTTTGTCAGGGCAGGAGATGCATGCAAAGTTTTCTCCTCTGGCTCCACGCTGTGATCGCTTCCAGACTAAATGAGAAACTGAAATTGCCTAATGTGTCCTCTGAGAACTATTTAAGTATTTTTCCAGTACAAGACTATAAAGTAAGAGACGGCGACAACATCTCCCTGATGTCACATTAAGAGACAGGGAACATCAAAAACAAATTATTATTGTTGTCCAATGGTCACTATGCCCTTGGTTCTACTATGCCCTTGGTTCTACCTTACATTCAGTAAACAGTCACACTGCCCAAAGTAGTGCTCATTATGGGTCACTAACAAAGACAAAAATCTATTGTTGTAACAAATCAAACAATAGGATTTGACATGAGGTGTGGAGTGACATGAGGTGTAGAGTGGAGCGACATGTGGGATGGGGTGGAGTGACATGTGGGGTGGGTGGAGTGAAGTGACATGTGGTGTGGGGTGGAGTGGAGTAGAGTGACGTGGGGTGGAGTAGTGTGATGGGGTGAGGGTGGGGTGGAGTGAAATTTGGGGTGGGGTGGAGTGACATGTGGGGTGGGGTGGAGTGAGGTGGGGTGGAGTGACATGTGCGGTAGGGTGGAGTGACATGTGGTGTGGGGTGGAGTGGAGTAGAGTGATGTGGGGTGGAGTAGTGTGATGGGGTGGGGGTGGGGGTGGGGTGGAGTGAAATTTGGGGTGGGGTGGGGTGGAGTGACATGTAGAGTGGAGTGGAGTGGAGTGACATGTGGGGTGGGGTGGAGTGGAGTGACATGTGGTGTGGGGTGGAGTGGAGTGACATGTAGGGTGGTGTAAAGTGGAGTGGAGTGACATGTGGAGTGGAGTGATATGTGGGGTGGAATGGAGTGGAGTGACATGTGGGGTGACGTGGAGTGGCATGTGGAATGGAATGGTGTGACATGGGGTGGGGTGGAGTGACATGTGAGGTGGTGTGGGGTGGAATGACATGTGGGGTGGGGTGGGGTGGATTAACATGTGGAGTGGGGTAGAGTGACAAGTGGGGTGGGGTGGCGTGACAAGTGGGGTGGGGTGGCGTGACAAGTGGGGTGGGGTGGCGTGACGTGCAGTGGAGTGACATGTGGTGTGGCGTGGAGTAGAGTGATGTGGGGTGGAGAAGTGTGATGTGGGGTGAAGTAACATATGGGTTGGGGTGGAGTGACATGTGAGGTGGGGTGGAGTGACATGTGGGGTAGGTTGGAGTGTTATGTGGAGTGGAGAGGTGTGACATGTGGGGTGGGGTGCAGTGATATGAGGGGGTGGGGTGGAGTGATGTGCTGTGGGGTGGTGTGGAGTGATGTGGAGTGGAGTGACACGTGGGGTGGGGTGGAGTGACATGTGGAGCGGGGTGGAGTGGAGTGACATGTGGAGGTAGAGTGGAGTGACATGTGGGGTGGAGTGGAGTGACATGTGGGGTGGGGTGGAGTAGAGTGATGTGGGGTGGAGAAGTGTGATGTGGGGTGGAGTGAAATATGGGGTGGGGTGGACTGACATGTGAGGTGGGGTGGAGTGACATGTGGGGTGGGGTGGAGTGGCATGTGGAGCGGGGTGGAGTGGAGTGACATGTGGGGTGGAGTGGAGTGACATGCAGGGTGGGGTGGAGTGACATGTGGAGTGGGGTGGGGTGGTGTGGAGTGATGTGGAGTGACACGTGGGGTGGGGTGCAGTGACATGTGGAGCGGGGTGGAGTGGAGTGACATGTGGGGTGGAGTGGAGTGACATGTGGGGTGGGGTGGAGTGACATGTGGAGCGGGTGGGGTGGAGTGACATGTGGAGTGGGGTGGGGTGGAGTTCCGTGTGGAGTGGAGGGGAGTGACATGTGGGGTGGTGTGACGTGGTGTGGAGTGGAGTGACATGTGGGGTGGTGTGGAGTGACATGTGGGGTGTTGTGGGGTGGAGTGGAGTGACATGTGGTGTGGGGTGGAGTGGAGTACAGTGATGTGGGGTGGAGTAGTGTGATGGGGTGGGAGTGGGGTGGAGTGAAATTTGGGGTGGGGTGGAGTGACATGTAGAGTGGAGTAGAGTAACATGTGGGGTGGGGTGGAGTGGTGTGACGTGGGGTGGAGTGGAGTGACATGTGGGGTGGGGTGGAGTGGAGTGACATGTGGTGTGGGGTGGAGTAGAGTGATGTGGGGTGGGGTGGAGTGACATGTAGGGTGGTGTGAATTGGAATGACAGGTGGAGTGGAGTGACATGTGGGGTGACGTGGAATGGCATGTGGAATGGAATGGTGTGACATGGGGTTGGGTGGAGTGACGTGTGGTGGTGTGGGGTGGAATGACATGTGGGGTGGGGTGGGGTGGATTAACATGTGGAGTGGGGTAGAGTGACAAGTGGGGTGGGGTGGCGTGACATTTGGGGTGAGGTGGGGTGGGGTGCAGTGGAGTGACATGTGGTGTGGAGTGGAGTAGAGTGATGTGGGGTGGAGAAGTGTGAAGTGGGGTGAAGTGACATATGAGGTGGGGTGGAGTGACTTGTGAGGTGGGGTGGAGTGACATGTGGGGTGGGGTGGAGTGAAATTTGGGGTGAGGTGGAGTGATATGCGGTGGGGTGGTGTGGAGTGATGTGATGTGGAGTGACATGTGGAGCGGGGTGTAGTGGAGTAACATGTGGATGTGGAGTGGAGTGACATGTGGAGTAGAGTGATGTGGGGTGGAGAAGTGTGATGTGGGGTGGAGTGAAATGTGGGGTGGAGTGGAGTGACATGTGGAGTGGTGTGAAGTGGAATAGACAGGTGGAGTGGAGTGACATGTGGGGTGACGTGGAGTGGCATGTGGAATGGAATGGTGTGACATGGGGTGGGGTGGAGTGACATGTGAGGTGGTGTGGGGTGGAATGACATGTGGGGTGGGGTGGATTAACATGTGGAGTGGGGTGGAGTGACATGTGGGGTGGAGTGGAGTGACAAGTGGGGTGGGGTGGCGTGACATGTGGGGTGAGGTGGGGTGGGGTGGAGTGGAGTGGAGTGACATGTGGTGTGGGGTGGAGTAGAGTGATGTGGGGTGGAGAAGTGTGATATGGGGTGGAGTGAAATATGGGGTGGGGTGGACTGACATGTGAGGTGGGGTGGAGTGACATGTGAGGTGACGTGGAGTGTTATGTGGAGTGGAGAGATGTGACATGTGGGGTGGGGTGGAGTGATATGAGGGGGTGGGGTGGAGTGATGTGCGTTGGGGTGGTGTGGAGTGGAGTGCCACGTGGGGTGGGGTGGAGTGACATGTGGAGCGAGGTGGAGTGGAGTGACATGTGGGGTGGAGTGACATGTGGAGCGAGGTGGAGTGGAGTGACATGTGGAGTGGAGTGACATGTGGGGTAGAGTGGAGTGACATGTGGAGCGGGGTGGGGTGGTGTGGAGTGGGGTGGGGTGGGGTGAAGTTCCGTGTGGGGTGGGGTGAAGTTCCGTGTGGGGTGGGGTGGAGTGACATGTGGAGCGGGGTGGGGTGGAGTGACATGTGGTGTGGAGAGGAGTGACATGTGGGGTGGAGTGGTGTGACGTGGGGTGGGGTGCAGTGACATGTGGGGTGGTGGGGAGTGAAGTGACATGTGGGTGATGTGGAGTGACATATAGGGTGTTGTGGGATGGAGTGACATGTGGGGTGGAGTGGAGTGACATGTGGGGTGTTGTGGGGTGGAGTGGAGTGACATGTGGTGTGGGGTGGAGTGGTGTGATGGGGTGGGAGTGGGGTGGAGTGAAATTTGGGGTGGGGTGGAGTGACATGTAGAGTGGAGTAGAGTAACATGTGGGGTGGGGTGGAGTGGTGTGACGTGGGGTGGAGTGACATGTGGGGTGGGGTGGAGTGGAGTGACATGTAGGGTGGTGTGAATTGGAATGACAGGTGGAGTGGAGTGACATGTGGGGTGACGTGGAATGGCATGTGGAATGGAATGGTGTGACATGGGGTTGGGTGGAGTGACGTGTGGTGGTGTGGGGTGGAATGACATGTGGGGTGGGGTGGATTGACAAGTGGGGTGGGTGGCGTGACGTGCAGTGGAGTGACATGTGGTGTGGGGTGGAGTAGAGTGATGTGGGGTGGAGAAGTGTGATGTGGGGTGAAGTGACATATGAGGTGGGGTGGAGTGACATGTGGGGTGGGGTGGAGTGACATGTGGGGTGGGGTGGAGTGAAATTTGGGGTGAGGTGGAGTGATATGCGGTGGGGTGGTGTGGAGTGATGTGATGTGGAGTGACACGTGGGGTGGGGTGGAGTGACATGTGGAGCGGGGTGTAGTGGAGTAACATGTGGATGTGGAGTGGAGTGACATGTGGAATAGAGTGATGTGGGGTGGAGAAGTGTGATGTGGGGTGGAGTGAAATGTGGGGTGGAGTGGAGTGACATGTGGAGTGATATGCGGGGTGGAATGGAGTGGAGTGACATGTGGAGTGGTGTGAAGTGGAATAGACAGGTGGAGTGGAGTGACATGTGGGGTGACGTGGAGTGGCATGTGGAATGGAATGGTGTGACATGGGGTGGGGTGGCGTGACATGTGGGGTGAGGTGGGGTGTGGTGGAGTGGAGTGGAGTGACATGTGGTGTGGGGTGGAGTAGAGTGATGTGGGGTGGAGAAGTGTGATATGGGGTGGAGTGAAATATGGGGTGGGGTGGACTGACATGTGAGGTGGGGTGGAGTGACATGTGAGGTGACGTGGAGTGTTATGTGGAGTGGAGAGATGTGACATGTGGGGTGGGGTGGAGTGATATGAGGGGGTGGGGTGGAGTGATGTGCGTTGGGGTGGAGTGGAGTGACATGTGGAGTGGAGTGACATGTGGGGTGGAGTGGAGGGGAGTGACATGTGGGGTGGAGTGGAGTGACATGTGGAGCGGGGTGGGGTGGTGTGGAGTAGGGTGGGGTGGGGTGAAGTTCCGTGTGGGGTGGGGTGAAGTTCCGTGTGGGGTGGGGTGGAGTGACATGTGGAGCGGGGTGGGGTGGAGTGACATGTGGTGTGGAGTGGTGTGACGTGGGGTGGGGTGCAGTGACATGTGGGGTGGAGTGGTGTGACATGTGGGGTGGTGGGGAGTGAAGTGACATGTGGGTGATGTGGAGTGACATATAGGGTGTTGTGGGGTGGAGTGACATGTGGGGTGGAGTGGAGTGACGTGGGGCGGAGTGGTGTGGAGTGATATGGGGTGTGGTGGGATGGAGTGACGTCTGGTGTGGCCTGGAGTGACATGTTGGGTGGGGTGGAGTGACATGTGGGGCGGTGTGACGTGGTGTGGTGTGACATGTTGGTTGGGGTGGAGTGGAGTGGTGTGACATGAGTGGTAGAGTGGAGTGACGTGGGGTGGAGTGACATGTTGGGTAGGGTGAAGTGACATGTGGGTTGGAGTGGAGTGGTGTGAAATGTGGGGTGGGGTGGGGTGACATGTGGGATGGTGTGGAGTGGAGTAACATGTGGGGTGGAGTGACATGTGGGGTGGTGTGGAGTGATGTGGGGTGGAGTGGAGTGACATGTGGGGTGGAGTGGTGTGACGTGGGGTGTGATGGATTGACATGTGGGGTGGTTTGGGGTGGAGTGACATGTGGCGTGGTGTGAAGTGACATGTGGGGGGTAGTGGAGTGACATGTGGGGTGTTGTGGAGTGGAGTGGAATGACATGTGGGGTGGAGTGACGTGGTGTGGAGTGGAGTGAGATGTTGGGTGGGGTGAAGTGACATGTGGGTTGAAGTGGAGTGGTGTGACATGTGGGGTCGTGTGGAATGGAGTTACATGTGGGGTGGAGTGGATTGAAATATGGAGTGGAGTGACATTTGAGGTTGTGTGTAGTGTCGTGGGGTTCAGTGACGTGGTGTGTTGTTACATGTTGGGTGGGGTGAAGTGACATGTGTGGTGGAGTGGAGTGGTGTGACATGAGGGGTGGAGAGGAGTGACGTGGGGTGGGGTGGGGTGGAGTGACATGTGAGGTGGGGTAGAGTAACATGTGGGGTGGAGTGGAGGGGAGTGACATGTGGAGTGGAGTGGAGTCATATGTGGGGTGGAGTGGAGTGACATGTGGGGTGGTGTGGAGTCATATGTGGGGTGGAGTGGAGTGGAGTCATATGTGGGGTGGAGTGGAGTGGAGTGGAGTGACATGTGGGGTGGAGTGGTGTGACGTGTGGGGTGGAGTGGAGTAACATGTGAGGTGGGGTGGAGTGACATTTGGGGTTGTGTGACATGAGGGGTGGAGTGGAGTGATGTGGGGTGGAGTGACATGTGGAGTGGTGGGGAGTGAAGTTACATGTCGGGTGGATTGGAGGGGAGTGACATGTGGTGTGGAGTGGAGTGACATGTGGTGTGGAGTGACATGTGGGGTGGAGTGGAGTGACATGTGGGGTGGAGTGACATGTGGGGTGGAGTGACATGTGGGGTGGAGTGGAGTGACATGTGGGGTGGAGTGGAGTGACATGTGGGGTGGTGTGGAGTGACATGTGGGGTGGTGTGGAGTGACACGTGGGGTGGGGTGGAGTGACATGTGGGGTGTTGTGGGGTGGAGTGACATGTTGGGTGGAGTGGAGTTACACGTGAGGTGGAGTGAAATGTGGGTTGGTGTGGAGTGACATGTGGGGTGTAGTGAAATGTGGGTTGGTGTGGAGTGACATGTGGGGTGTAGTGGAGTGGTGTGACTTGGGGTGGAGTGGAGTGACATGTGAGTTGGTGTGGAGTGCAGTGACATGTGGGGTGAGGTGGAGTGGAGTGACATGTGGGGTGGAGTAGAGTGGTGTGACGTTGGGTGCGGTGAAATTACATGTGGGGTGGTGTGGGGTGGAGTGACGTGTGGGGTGAAGTGACATGTGGGGTGGTGTGGAGTGACATGTGGATGGAGTGGATTGACATGTGGGTTGGTGTGGAGTGCAGTGACATGTGGAGTGGAGTGACGTGTGGGGTGGGGTGGGTTGGAGTGACGTGTGGGGTGGTGTGGGGTGGAGTGACGTGTGGGGTGGAGTGACATGTGGGGAGGTGTGGACTGACATGTGGGGGGGGTGGAGTTACATGAGGTGTGGAGTGGAGTGACATGTGGGGTGGAGTGGAGTGGAGTTGCATGTGGAGTGGTATGGGGTGGACTGACGTGTGGGGCTGGGTGGAGTGACATGTGGAGTGGAGTGAAATGTGGGTTGGTGTGGAGGGGTGTGGAGTGACATGTGGGGTGGAGTGGAGTGGTGTGACTTGGGGTGGAGTGGAGAGACATGTGGTGTTGTGTGACATGTAGGGTGGTGTGGAGTGGAGTGACATGTGGGGTGGAGTAGAGTGGTGTGACGTTGGGTGCGGTGAAATTACATGTGGGGTGGTGTGGGGTTGAGTGACGTGTGGGGTGAAGTGACATGTGGGGTGGGGTGGAGTGGATGGACATGTGGGGTGGAGTGGAGTGACATGTGGATAGAGTGGATTGACATGTGGGTTGGTGTGGAGTGCAGTGACGTGTGGGGTGGGGTGGGTTGGAGTGACGTGTGGGGTGGTGTGGGGTGGAGTGACGTGTGGGGTGGAGTGACATGTGGGGAGGTGTGGACTGACATGTGGGGTGGGGTGGAGTTACATGAGGTGTGGAGTGGAGTGACATGTGGGGTGTAGTGGAGTGACATGTGGGGTGGAGTGGAGTGGTGTGAGGTTGGGTGCGGTGGAGTGACGTGGGGTGGTGTGTGGTGGAGTGACGTGTGGGGTGGAGTGACATGTGGGGTGCTGTGGGGTGGGGTGACGTCTGGGGTGGGGTAGTGTGACGTGGGGTGGTGTGGCGTGGAGTGATGTGTGGGGTGGAGTGACATGAGGTGTGGAGTGGAGTGACATGTTGGGTGGGGTGAAGTAACATGTGGGTTGGAGTGGAGTGGAGTCACATGTTGGGTGGGGTGAAGTAACATGTGGGCTGGAGTGGAGTGACATTTGGGGTTGTGTAGAGTGACATGTGAGGTTGAGTGACGTAGTGTGGTGTGACATGTTGGTTGGGGTGGAGTGGAGTGATGTGACATGGAGTAAGCTTAACTTTCTTAATTTTCTGAACATTCGAGATGTGTAGTCCACTTGTGTAGCTAGCAGGACTGACTTTGTGTGAGCTAGCCAACATTTAATTACTTCTGCGTTATGAAAGGAACTAGACACGGACACGACTGATCCATTGTTAGTTTGTTGTAACCAAGTATTGGTGCTAACCATGTGTTATTGGATGCTAGCATGCTAGTTAGCTACGGCGTCATTGGATACGGTGCACTGGGTGGGTTTCACGAAAGAATACTGTACCAAGTTATCTGAATAAACTATGTTTGAGCCTATTCCTGGAAACATTGAACCACTGTAGTTTACATCAATTATAATTTCTAAAGTGGAAGTTGGAAGAGTTATATTTGAGTGTTTCAGTGAAAGGTTAGTGAGGGAGGCCCTGCTCTCTCGCTTCCCCAGTTGTTTAGTTCATTTTCATTCCAATCTCCTTTGCATTAGCGTAGCCTCTTCTGTAGCCTGTCAACTATGTGTCTGTCTATCCCTGTTCTCTACTCTCTGCACAGGCCATACAAACGCTTCACACCGCGTGGCTGCTGCCACTCTAAACTGGTGGTTCCAGCGCGCACGACCCACATGGAGTTCGAGGTCTCCGGCAGCCTCTGGAACTGCCGGTCTGCGGCCAACAAGGCAGAGTTCATCTCAGCCTATGCTACCCTCCAGTCCCTCGACTTCTTGGCGCTGACGGAAACATGGATTACCACAGAAAATACTGCTACTCCTACTGCTCTCTCCTCGTCTGACCACGTGTTCTCCCATACCTCGAGAGCATCTGGTCAGCGGGGTGGTGGCACTGGAATCCACATCTCTCCCAAGTGGACATTCTCTCTTTCTCCCCTGACCCATCTGTCTATCTCCTCATTTGAATTCCATGCTGTCACAGTCACTAGCCCATTCAAGCTTAACATCCTTATCATTTATCGCCCTCCAGGTTCCCTTGCAGAGTTCATCAATGAGCTTGACACCTTGATAAGTTCCTTTCCTGAGGATGGCTCACCCCTCACAGTTCTGGGTGACTTTAACCTGTTGGGGCTAGGGGGCAGTATTTGCACGGCCAGATAAAAAAACGTACCCGATTTAAACTGGTTACTACTCTTGCCCAGAAATGAGAATATGTATATAATTAGTAGATTTGGATAGACAACACTCTAAACTTTCTAAAACTGTTTGAATGGTGTCTGTGAGTATAACAGAACTCATATGGCAGGCCAAAACCTGAGAAGATTCCATACAGGAAGTGCCCTGTCTGACAATTTGTTGTCCTTCTGTTGCATCTCTATCGAAAATACAGCATCTGTGCTGTAACGTGACACTTGACACGTGCTCTCACCACTGGTGTCCCCCAGGGCTCAGTTCTAGGCCCTCTCCTATTCTCGCTATACACCAAGTCACTTGGCTCTGTCATATCCTCACATGGTCTCTCCTATCATTGCTACGCAGACGACACACAATTCATCTTCTCCTTTCCCCCTTCTGATAACCAGGTGGCGAATCGCATCTCTGCATGTCTGGCAGACATATCAGTGTGGATGACGGATCACCACCTCAAGCTGAACCTCGGCAAGACGGAGCTGCTCTTCCTCCCGGGGAAGGACTGCCCGTTCCATGATCTCGCCATCACGGTTGACAACTCCATTGTGTCCTCCTCCCAGAGTGCTAAGAGCCTTGGCGTGACCCTGGACAACACCCTGTTGTTCTCCGCTAACATCAAGGCGGTGACCCGATACTGTAGGTTCATGCTCTACAACATTCGCAGAGTACGATCCTGCCTTACACAGGAAGCGGCGCAGGTCCTAATCCAGGCACTTGTCATCTCCCGTCTGGATTACTGCAACTCGCTGTTGGCTGGGCTCCCTGCCTGTGCCATTAAACCCCTACAACTCATCCAGAACACCGCAGCCCGTCTGGTGTTCAACCTTCCCAAGTTCTCTCATGCCACCCCGCTCCTCCGCACACTCCAATGGCTTCCAGTTGAAGCTCACATCTGCTACAAGACCATGGTGCTTGCCTACGGAGCTGTGAGGGGAACGGCACCTCCGTACCTTCAGGCTCTGATCAGTCCCTACACCCAAACAAGGGCACTGCGTTCATCCACCTCTGGCCTGCTGGCCCCCCTACCTCTGCAGAAGCACAGTTCCCGCTCAGCTCAGTCAAAACTGTTCGCTGCTCTGGCACCCCAATGGTGGAACAAGCTCCCTCACGACGCCAGGACAGCGGAGTCAATCACCACCTTCCGGAGACACCTGAAACCCCACCTCTTTAAGGAATACCTGGGATAGGATAAAGTAACCCCCCCTCAAAAAAAATATATACTATTGTAAAGTGGTTGTTCCACTGGATATCATAAGGTGAATGCACCAATTTGTAAGTCACTCTGGATAAGAGCGTCTGCTAAATGACGTAAATGTAATGTAAACATGAGTGGTGGAGTGGAGTGATGTGGGTTGGAGTGGAGTGACGTGTTGGGTGGGGTGAAGTGACATGTGGGTTGGAGTGGAGTGGAGTGACATGTGGGTTGGTGTGGAGTGGAGTCACATGTGGGGTGGTGTGGAGTGGAGTGACATGTGAGGTGGTGTGGATTGGAGTGACATGTTGGGTTTAGTGGAGTGGAGTAACATGAGGGTGGAGTGAAGTGAAATGTGGAGTGGAGTAACATGTGGGGTGGAGTGGAGTGACATGTGGGGTGGTGTAAAGTGGAGTCACATGTGGGGTGGTGTGGAGTGGAGTGACATGTGAGGTGGTGTGGATTGGAGTGACATGTGGGTTGGTGTGGAGTGGAGTCACATGTGGGGTGGTGTGGAGTGGAGTGACATGTGAGGTGGTGTGGATTGGAGTGACATGTTGGGTTTAGTGGAGTGGAGTAACATGAGGGTGGAGTGAAGTGAAATGTGGAGTGGAGTAACATGTGGGGTGGAGTGGAGTGACATGTGGGGTGGTGTAAAGTGGAGTCACATGTGGGGTGGTGTGGAGTGACATGTGGGGTGGTGTAAAGTGGAGTCACATGTGGGGTGGTGTGGAGTGGAGTGACATGTGGGGTGGAGTGGAGTGGAGTAACATGTGAGGTGGGGTGGAGTAACATTTGGGGTTGTGTGGAGTGACATGTGGGGTGGAGTGACGTGGTGTGACATGAGGGGTCGAGTGGAGTGATGTGGGGTGGAGTGAAATGTGGAGTTGTTTGGGATGCAGTGACATGTGGCGTGGTGTGGGGTCGATTGACATGCGGGGTGGGGTGGAGTGACATGTGGGGTGGAGTGGATTGGAGTGACATGTGGGGTGGAGTGACATGTGGGTTGGAGTGGAATGAAATGTGGGGTGGAGTGGAGTGACGTGTGGGGTGGGGTGGAGTGACATGTGGGGTGGAGTGGTGTGACGTGGGGTGGGATGGGGTGGAGTGACATGTGGGGTGGGGTGGAGTGACATGTCGGGTGGTGTGGAAAGGAGTGGAATGACATGTGGGGTGGTGTGGAGTGATGTGGGGTGGAGTGAAATGTGGGGTTGTTTGGTATGCAGTGACATGTGGCATAGTGTGAAGTGACGTGTTGGGTGGAGTGACATGTGGGGTGGTGTGGGGTCAATTGACATGCGGGGTCGGGTGGAGTGACATGTGGGGGGGAGTGGAGTGGAGTGACATGTGGGGTGGAGTGGAGTGGAGTGACATGTGGGGGGAGTGGAGTGGAGTGACATGTGGGGTGGAGTGACATGTGGGTTGGAGTGGAATGAACTACTGGGAGTGGTGTGTCATGAGGGGTGGGTTGGAGTTACATGGTGTGGGGTGGAGTGACATGTGGGGTCGGGTGGAGTGAAATGTGAGGTGGAGTGGAGTGACATGAGTGCGGTGGTCTGACGTGGGGTGGAGTGTAGTGACATGTGGGCTGGGGTGGAGTGACATTTGGGGTGGAGTTGAGTTGTGTGGTGTAGTGGCATATGGGGTGGGGTGGAGTGTAGTGACATGTGGGATGGTGTGGAGTGGGATTGAGTGTAGTGACATGTGGAGTGGGGTGAGTGGAGTGACGGGTGGGGTGGAGTGACAAGTTGGATGGGGTGAAGTGACATGTGGAGTTGTGTGACGTGGAAATGGGGGGGAGTGACATGTGGAGTGGTGTGGGTTGGACTGACGTGTGGGGTGGAGTGACATGTGGTGTTTTGTTTAATGGAGTGACATGTGGGGTGGTGTGGAATGGAGTGACATGTGGGGTGACATGTGGAGTGACATGTGGGGTGACATGTGGGGTGGTGTGGAGTGGTGTGACATGTACGGTGGAGTGGAGTGGAGTTACATGTGGGGTGGAGTGGAGTGGTGTGACATGTACGGTGGAGTGGAGTGGAGTTACATGTGGCGTGGAGTGGAGTGGAGTAAGATGTGACGTGGGATGGGGTGGAGTGACATGTAGGGTGGGGTGGAGTTACATGTGGGGTGGAGTGGAGTTGTGTGACGTAGGGTGGTGTGGGGTGGAGTGACGTGTGGGGTGGGATGGAGTGAAAGTGGGGTGGGGTGGAGTGACATGTGGGGTGGAATGGAGTGACATGTGGGGTGAGGTGGAGTGGAGTGACATGTGGGGTGAGGTGAAGTGGAGTGACGTGGGGTGTGGTGGAGTGGAGCGGTGTGACATGGGGTGGAGTGGAGTGACATGTGGAGTAGGGTGGAGTGACGTGTCGGGTGGGGTGGAGTGACATGTGGGGTGGTGTGGAGTGACATGTGGGGTGGGGTGGAGTGACGTGTGGTGGAGTGGAGTGACGTGGGGTGGAGTAGACTGACGTGGGGTTGAGTGACATGTGGGGTGGAGTTGAATAACATGTTGGGTGAGTGGAGTGGAGTGACATGTTTTATTTTTTTTATTTCACCTTTATTTAACCAGGCAGGCAAGTTGAGAACAAGTTCTCATTTACAATTGCGACCTGGCCAAGATAAAGCAAAGCAGTTTGACACATACAACAACACAGAGAAAAGTAGAAAAATAAGGCTGTATACAATGTGAGCAAATGAGGTGAGATAAGGGGGGTAAAGGCAAAAAAGGCCATGGTGGCAAAGTAAATACAATATAGCATGTAAAACACTAGAATAGTAGATTTGTAGTGGAAGAAAGTGCAAAGTACAAATATAAATGATGGGGTGCAAAGGAGCAAAATAAATAAATACAGTAGGGGAAGAGGTAGTTGGTTGGGCTACATTATAGATGGGCTATGTACAGGTGCAGTGATCTGTGAGCTGCTCTGACAGCTGGTGCTTAAAGCTAGTGAGGGAGATAAGTGTCTCCAGTTTCAGTGATTTTTGTAGTTCGTTCCAGTAATTGGTAGCAGAGAACTGGAAGGAAAGGCGGGTGTATCAGTGAGATACACCTGCTGGAGCGCATGCTATGGGTGGGTGCTACTATGGGGACCAGTGAGCGGAGATAAGGGGGGACTTTACCTAGCAGGGTCTTGTAGATGACCTGGAGCCAGTGGGTTTGGCGACGAGTATGAAGCGAGGGCCAGCCAACGAGAGCGTACAGGTCGTAGTGGTGGGTAGTATATGGGGCTTTGGTGACAAAACGGATGGCATTGTGATATACTGCATCCAGTTTATTGAGTAGGGTATTGGAGGCTATTTTGTAAATGACATCGCCGAAGTCGAGGATCAGTAGGATGGTCAGTTTTACAAGGGTATGTTTGGCAGCATGAGTGAAGGATGCTTTGTTGCGAAATAGGAAGCCAATTCTAGATGTAACTTTGGATTGGAGATGTTTGATGTGAGTCTGGAAGGAGAGTTTACAGTCTAACCAGACACCTAGGTATTTGTAGTTGTCCACATATTCTAAGTCAGAACTGGGCAGGCAGGTGCAGGCAGCGATCGGTTGAAGAGTATGCATTTAGGTTTACTTGTATTTAAGAGCAGTTGGAGTCCACGGAAGGAGAGTTGTATGGCATTGAAGCTCGTCTGGAGGGTTGTTAACACAGTGTCCAAAGAAGGGCCAGAAGTATACAGAATGGTGTCGTCTGCGTAGAGATGGATCAGAGACTCACCAGTAGCAAGAGCAACATCATTGATGTATATAGAGAAAAGAGTTGGCCCAAGAATTGAACCCTGTGGCACCCCCATAGAGACTGCCAGAGGCCTGGACAACAGGCCCTCTGATTTGACACATTGAACTCTATCAGAGAAGTAGTTGGTGAACCAGGCGAGGCAATCATTTGAGAAACCAAGGCTTTCGAGTCTGCCGATGAGGATGTGGTGATTGACAGAGTCGAAAGCCTTGGCCAGGTCAATGAATACGGCAGCACAGTATTGTTTCTTATCGATGGCGGTTACGATATCGTTTAGGACCTTGAGCGTGGCTGAGGTGCACCCATGACCAGCTCTGAAACCAGATTGCATAGCGGAGAAGGTGCGGTGGGATTCAAAATGGTCGGTAATCTGTTTGTTGACGTGGCTTTCGAAGACCTTAGAAAGGCAGGGTAGGATAGATATAGGTCTGTAGCAGTTTGGGTCAAGAGTGTCCCCCCTTTGAAGAGGGGGATGACCGCAGCTGCTTTCCAATCTTTGGGAATCTCAGACGACATGAAAGAGAGGTTGAACAGGCTAGTAATAGGGGTTGCAACAATTTCGGCAGATAATTTTAGAAAGAAAGGGTCCAGATTGTCTAGCCCGGCTGATTTGTAGGGGTCCAGATTTTGCAGCTCTTTCAGAACATCAGGTGACTGGATTTGGGAGAAGGAGAAATGAGGTAGGCTTGGGCGAGTAGCTGTGGGGGGTGCAGTGCTGTTGACCGTGGTAGGGGTAGCCATGTGGAAAGCATGGCCAGCCATAGAAAAATGCTTATTGAAATTCTCAATTATAGTGGATTTATGACAGAGTTTCCTAACCTCAGTGCAGTGGGCAGCTGGGAGGAGGTGTTCTTATTCTCCATGGACTTTACAGTGTCCCAGAACCTTTTTGAGTTTGTGTTGCAGGAAGCTAATTTCTGCTTGAAAAAGCTAGCCTTGGCTTTTCTAATTGCCTGTGTATATTGGTTTCTAACTTCCCTGAAAAGTTGCATATCATGGGGGCTGTTCGATGCTAATGCAGAATGCCACAGGATGTTTTTGTGTTGGTTAAGGGCAGTCAGGTCTGGAGAGAACCAAGGGCTATACCTGTTCCTGGTTCTAAATTTCTTGAATGGGGCATGCTTATTTAAGATGGTGAGGAAGGCATTTAAAAAAAATAACCAGGCATCCTCTACTGACGGGATGAGGTCAATATCCTTCCAGGATACCCGGGCCAGGTCGATTAGGAAGGCTTACTCGCAGAATTGTTTCAGGGAGCGTTTGACAGTGATGAGTGGAGGTCGTTTGACCGCTGACCCATTACGGATGCAAGCAATGAGGCAGTGATCGCTGAGATCTTGGTTGAAAACAGCAGAGGTGTATTTAGAGGGCAAGTTGGTTAGGATGATATCTATGAGGGTGCCCGTGTTTACGGCTTTGGGGTGGTACCTGGTAGGTTCATTGATAATTTGTGTGAGATTGAGGGCATCAAGCTTAGATTGTAGGATGGCTGGGGTGTTAAGCATGTCCCAGTTTAGGTCACCTAGCAGCACGAGCTCTGAAGATAGATGGGGGGCAATCAGTTCACATATGGTGTCCAGAGTACAGCTGGGGGCAGAGGGTGGTCTATAGCAGGCGGCAACGGTGAGAGACTTGTTTTTAGAGAGATGGATTTTGAAAAGTAGAAGTTCAAATTGTTTGGGTACAGACCTGGATAGTAGGACAGAACTCTGCAGGCTATCTCTGCAGTAGATTGCAACACCACCCTCTTTGGCCGTTCTTTCTACACGTGTGGTGGTGTGGAGTGGAGTGACATGTGGGGTGGGGTGGAGTTACATGTGGGGTGGAGTGGAGTGGTGTGACGTATGGTGTGGGGTGGAGTGACGTGTGGGGTGGTGTGGTGTGCGGTGGATTGACGTGTGGGGTGTTGTGACGTGTAGAGTGACGTGTGGAGTGGGGTGGAGTGTAGAGTGACGTGTGGAGTGGTGTGGCGTGTGGTATGGTGTGGGGTGGGGTGGGGTGGTGTGGAGTAGAGTGATGTGTGGGGTGGTGTGACGTGTAGAGTGACGTTTGTAGTGGGGTGGGGTTGAGTGACGTGTGTAGTGGGGTGGAGTGGTGTCGTGTGACGTTTTGGGGTGGGGCGGGGTGGGACTGGTAATGAAATATACAAAATAAAGACCGTACTAAAGAGCACCGCTTTAATGGTAAAAAATGAATTGGAAAATGTGAAAAACAAGACAAAATATCCAGTTGATGCGTTCCTGCAGAATCGTGGGAGGTCAAAGCTTGTCCATTTGCAGCTCTGAGGGACAGCTAGGGCAGTTCATTGGGGGTATTTGAGGTCTTGAGTATTTTGTGTTATGAAACGTAGGCCTATTGCTAAACATTATTGTTTCGCTTTTAATCATCAAGACAAAATTCCTCTCCTTGCCAGAGGGGACACAAGTCAAGAACAGTCAGTGTCAAACATACACTCTGGTGCAAACCAAATAAAGCCACAAACGATCCCTTCTCTTGCAGTGAGTCCAAGGACTAAACGATGCAGGCTTGGGGGTTTGCTTCATTAATAAAGTGACTCACTTCTACTCTGAGGCCTGTGCTCTGTAGTAATTTTGTTTTATTACAAATAGCTTACGTAAAATGAAGTCCTGCTTTTCAATTGATTGACTTGTGTTCTGTCTATGTTCACAACGGAAGCGTGGACTGTCTTTCATTTGTCTTGGATTGGATTTTAGAATTGACATTAATCGTGTGAAATAGCTCATTTAGACACACTTAAGTGGAGTAAGTTATTAGCCTGCATAAAAACAATCATAATATGTTTTATTGCTTATGATGACTAATGTTTTATCCATCCAATATTAAACCAGTGATAACATATCGCTGTTACTTTACTAATGCAGGAAACTTTTGAGCTGCACTTAAACATCTAAAGAGGCTTTTACTCACAGCATGCAAGAGCTATTCCACTTTATGTGTCACAGTTGACTATGCCATATTTTAACAACATATTCATAACCACAATATATGCTTGTACCTGTGCAGAAACACTCAAGCCTGAATAGTCAGAGCAGTACTAAAAGTCACAATTGTTTAGTTTGATGGTGGGAACACATACACTAAACTTATTTTTCAATCAGTTCAAGTTGTAATGGTTCAGCTCATCCTTTGATCGCTCAGCTTGCACAACAAGTATAATGATACCCACTGCTGCTGCTCTAAGACCATGTTTTCAGCACAGACGCATTAGAGGAAATGTAAGCATTCAAGAAGGGAATGTCACTCACAAGGTTATTGCCTCTCTCAACTGCTTGCTGTGCATTTACATGATGCTGACCAAGCTACGAAACACAATCTACCACAAAACCAGTGCGGGCTGCCATTTTCAGGCACACTCACCACCGGGGAATAACCGGAGGGATATCAGAGAATCTAGTCATTGAAATCTCCCTACATTACTAATGATTTCAGTGCAGCACACATTAGCTTCAATCCAAGAGCAACCTAAATCAAATCTGTAATAAAGATAACTACACTCACATATCTGAAGTATTTATTAGCTAATGGTTGGCTGACTTCCCTTCTAAATCATAGATGAACGTGTACGTTATTTTACAGTTTCTGTGGGTTTTGGAATGAACATGCCCTATGAATGATTTTCTCTGTCTGGTTAACTGTCTGGCTTGGATGTTATAGTATCTCTACTGCAAACATGGCCAGCCCAATGTTTTTCTCTCTCCTCCAAATCAATACCAATTAATGCTATCAGTATCCTGTTTGAATGACTTGAGAGAGAGACACTGAAGATTTGGTTAAACCTTCGTGTTAAATGGCTGCTAAATGTCAGTTCCACACTGACTTGTGGAATTATATTGTAAATAGATGGAATCCATTACCTGTACTGTGGGGAGGGTTTCCCCTCTGCCTCACATGTAATGGTGGCTTCCTGGTCAGGGGAGTTGTTGGGGAGAATGAGGTCACTGGGCTCTGTCCTCCATCTTGGCCCTTGAAACAGGACATCTTGTGCATGAGCTGGAGAACATAAGAAACACAGGCAGTGATACTCAGGCGTTAAACAATTGGCTTTCGTCAATGTGTGACATTTCAGTCATCTAACATCTAAGGATAACAAATTAGTCTGAACAAACGGGTAGAGGGTGAAAACTCGCGAATCCTGACACGCCAGCACTCGCCAACAGAGGTGACAAAAATTGATGACACATTTGAAAACCATGTCTTTGATTACAAGATGGTAATACACTGTACAAGAGCGACGGGGCCATTAGAATATTTGAATTTGACGAGAGATAAGGAAACCATTATTTTATGAAATAGTATGCTACTAACCCCGATAATTCTGATAGTTTATCCATGAAAAACCATCTTGTTGGCAGAATTAATTCAATGTTGGCACTACAAAAAGCATCTGAGCAGTGCAAAAACCATGGAGACTTCATGTGCCATTGAAAGGTCAGTCACATGCTTGAACCTGTGTGAATCCATTTGGAAGCAAGACAATTTATGATAACCAACAAATCTCTCCCGCTTTGTTAGTGTTACATCACTGTGCAAACCTCAAAATATTTTGGACGTTTTTATTGGTAGCCTAAGACCTTATGTTTCGGATACTTGTGTTGATTGTTGAGACCCTTAAAGCCTACACATTCGATTAGTTGATGGAATGCTGCATCAATCGGAAGAGTGCAGTCCATCAAAAGTGGCCAATCAATAACTCAACACTTTCAACTTTTTGGCCATCCGAGGGCGATGTCTCCAAACCCTGCTGCATCAATCTCTCCTATAAGACAGTATACTTATTGAAGAACATTGGATTCCCAGTGTGCAGCGGCCCTTACTTCTTAAAATGTAAGGAACGATTTCAACATCATTTAGACATGTAATACCTAGTGAGGTTGATTTATCTCAATATCCTCTTGACTTTTTCACATACAACCCTAGTGCCTGCAGTGCTGCCTTCCCCGGGAACCATTTTACTGAGTTCCATAGATATTAAAGTCACATGCTAAGTTTGATGGGTATATTAGCTATGCTGATTTAGTCTACACCGCCTTCCTTTGAGAAATAGGTGTGAATTACCTATAAGCTATGTCAAAACAATTAAAATGACTTACATTGGGATTTGCAATGTCATTTGCACACACTAAAACAATGAAAAAAAAAGGAATGGAATCTCAGATGTCCCTGGAGGTGCAAATGCAGTAGGCTGCCCAAGGGATGGCTGAAGAGCAACAGGGGAAGTAGCGTAAATGAAAAACTGAATTTTAATCAATTTAACCTTGTCTGTATAAAATATAATATGGTTGGTTGCAAATACTAGGCTTTGAATCTGCCTGCCATCTAAAGTAATGCAATACAGAATCTGTAGAATTGTGTAGTCAGTGCATAGAATGGTTCATTTTAGTTCATAGCGCGCTGTCAAGCCGAATCCGGGGGAATGCATATAGCACTTTAAGATGATGTAGGCAACACCATAAGGATGAGATCTCTTACATTTCCATATGAGACCAAATAGACAACATAGGGCACACACATCAGTGTCATACTGTCAACTTCAAACTATCAGTGCTCCATTGAGCGGTATTGCAGTAAACTTGCCAAAAAGGTATACCAGTTTCTCATTTGTAACAAAAAGAGCAATAAGGCCTACTTACATTTTGCAAGTAACAACGTTAATATAAACATGAATCATCCCACTGATGGAAAATCATACAGGATTAGGAACTTGTAGAATGATAACTGTAAATACCTCTTCATGAATAAAATGTGTAGTAGAACATCTTACCGGCAAGGCAACCAATGATTGACAGTAGCAGAAGTCGTTTCCATAGTAACATCATCTTCAGTTGCCAAGGGCAAATACGACTCTCATCCAATTGCTTGTGAATGGAATGCTCTCCCTTGATTACGAGAATCTTAATCTAAGGGGAAAGTAATTATAGAAATAATTAAAATAAGACATTTTGAGGCAAATATGACAAGCATTCAACAACAGAACATGATTCCATTATTGCAAAAGTTGCACTATTTATGTTCTTTATTCTTCAATAGTTTTTAGAAGACTTGAAGTAAAAAACAAACAGTGAAAGCAGTGTAAATGAAATCCACTCACTAAGGACAACACATGCACATTACAACATTACTGTATGCAATGGTTGATTAATTACATTATGAATTATACTGTATGCCCTTTGATGACTAAACATAATGTAAAATACAAGTGTTGACAAATTGCGGGTAAGTAAGAAAGGACATATATATTTAAAAAAAAAGAAATACGTAGCGTACTATGCGGCACATACTGTAGCTGGTACTGCATACAATGAGATAAACTTAGGTGGTCATTCAACCTACTCATTTGTGAATAAATGCTGTAGATAAATGTTCCTTTCAAAACACTACCGATCTTCCGTATCTCCTTTGACTAGCAGAAAAAAAGGTTTATTCTCGCAATATGTGTCCCATTTTTGCAGAGGTGGGATATTTTTTGTTATTTTTATTTTATTTAACAATACGTTTATAGATTTTTCTTTGACAACACATATATAAGCTGAAATATTACATGAAAAAAAAATATAGCAAAAACCACATCAAAAGTTAACAGAAACAAAAAAATAAAAAAAATAAATGATGAAACAACTAAGATAAAACAAAAGTGTTACAGAAGCATAAAACCACCAAAATTACATTTTACAGTGGTCTGATCCAATAGGATAGAACATAATTGGGACAAATTTTTGATGAAACACAGCGCCACAAGCCAATCGGATATCTCTCACCACAACCCCACATGCACAAAACCAAAACCTAACAGAACCCTTTCTGTCCATTTTACAAAAATACGATCTCAACCAATTGTAATGGTAAGGGTAGAATTTCAGCTCTATACAATATGCTAGAGTCTGGCTCAACCGAATCCTCTGTGCACAAACTGAACTCTTCGAAGGAATAGTACACTACCCAGAGTTCCCTTCATTAGCCAATATGTCACACACATCGCTCTGCTCAACCAAATCCAAAAATGGTCCCCAAACCTCTTCAAAAGTGTCTTGTTTACCTTTAACCGTATATGTTATCTGTTCCATTGTTAGGCAAGGTATATGCAGACTCATGTTAAAAGGAACCACCAGCTTTCATATGTTCTCATGTTCTGAGCAAGGAACTTAAACGTTAGCTTTCTTTCATGGCACATATACTTTTACTTTCTTCTCCAACACTTTGTTTTTGCATTATTTAAACCAAATTGAACATGTTTCATTATTTATTTGAGGCTAAATTGATTTTATTGATGTATTATATTAAGTTAAAATAAGTGTTCATTCAGTATTGTTGTAATTGTCATTATTACAAATACATTGAAAAAAATCGGCCGATTAATCGGTAGCGACTTTTTGTTTGGGTCCTCCAATAATCGGTATCGGCGTCGAAAAATCATAATCGGTCGACCTCTAACTTGTAGCATATATCTGGAATTGTACTATTAAACGTATTTAACTTAGCAGGGGTTACATATGTTCACGTCAACCAATTGTACTGCAATAGTTTTAGCCGAGTACTCACAGTTTGTGTCTGAGCCTTAGTACATATACTACTCCATTCGTCCAAGTCTATGTCCTTCCGAATATCTTCCTTCCAAGTGTTCAGTTTGTGCGCAGAGGATTTGGTTGAGCCAGACTCTAGCATATTGTGTAGAGCTGAAATTCTACCCTTACCATTACAATGGGTTGAGATCGTATTTTCTAAAGTGGACAGAAGGGGTTATGTTAGGTTTTGGTTTTGGGCAGCCGTGAGGAAGCTCCTTCACTGTAAATATGTAAAAAAAAAAAATCTAGGAATGTCATATTTTGCTATGAGTACTTCAAGTGACATAAAAATACCTTCTTTATACAGGTCTCAAACTTTCCTTAAACACTTGTTGGCCCTTAGTTGGAAACCTGGATCAGCTCTCCCAGGAGGGAAACTGTGGTTTCCCCAGATAGGACTAAAACGTGACAAAGAATTTGTTTCACCAAGGAACTGCTGTACCTCATACCAAATGTTGATCGTATTAAAAACAAAGGGATTATTTGTTTGCTTTTTTAGTGTCTTGATATCAGCTGAGTAAATGTAGAGGTAAAGGGGCAATTTGGGTACAACTGAAGACATTTCAATCTCCATCCATGAAGGGAGAGACTCAGAGGTAAAATAATACATAGCATTGCGAAGCTGAGCTGCCCAGTAGTACCACTGGATATTAGGCAAATGGAGCCCCCCTCTGTCATACGGTAGGTACAATAACGACAAGCAAACTCTGGGACGTCTGTTATTCCAGATAAATATAGTAAACATCTTTTTAATCCTTGTAAAGAGGGATGGTGGCGGCGGCAAGGGAATTTTCTGAAATAGATACAACCGTTTTGGGAGGACATTCATAGTTAGTTGAGAATATGGGGTCAACCTTTGGCACAATACAAATGTAGAGATATGTAAAGCATTCCGTTGCATTAACAAAAGAAGCCAAAGGTGTAGGTCCAAGACTTTCCTCCTCCTTTAGCATCATAATTGAGGATTTTGCATTATTTATTTTGTATCCCGAGAACACCCCAAACTCTTTGATTAGTCCCAGAAGTGCGGATATGTAATTGCACAAGTCTGTAAGAAACAAAATTACATCGTCTGCATAAAGGGCAATTCGATGATCCATCTGATCTATTCTGATACCTGAAATATTGGGGTTGGACCTAACAGGTATGGCTAGAGGCTCAATGGCTAGGGTAAACAGGAGAGGAGAAAGAGGGCAGCCCTGCCTAGAACCCCTGCCGATGTCAAAAGGTTTAGATACCGTATTAGTAGTAAGGATCTCTGCAGTGGGATTTATATATACACTGCTCAAAAAAATAAAGGGAACACTTAAACAACACAATGTAACTCCAAGTCAATCACACTTCTGTGAAATCAAACAGTCCACTTAGGAAGCAACACTGATTGACAATACATTTTGCATGCTGTTGTGCAAATGGAATAGACAACAGGTGGAAATTATAGGCAATTAGCAAGACACCCCCAATAAAGGAGTGGTTCTGCAGGTGGGGACCACAGACCACTTCTCAGTTCCTATGCTTCCTGGCTGATGTTTAGGTCACTTGTGAATGCTGGCGGTGCTTTCACTCTAGTGGTAGCATGAGATGGAGTCTACAACCCACACAAGTGGCTCAGGTAGTGCAGCTCATCCAGGATGGCACATCAATGCGAGCTGTGGCAAGAAGGTTTGCTGTGTCTGTCAGCGTAGTGTCCAGAGCATGGAGGCGCTACCAGGAGACAGGCCAGTACATCAGGAGACGTGGAGGAGGCCGTAGGAGGGCAACAACCCAGCAGCAGGACCGCTACCTCCACCTTTGTGCAAGGAGGAGCAGGAGGAGCACTGCCAGAGCCCTGCAAAATGACCTCCAGCAGGCCACAAATGTGCATGTGTCTGCTCAAACGGTCAGAAACAGACTCCATGTGGGTGGTATAAGTGCCCGACGTCCACAGGTGGGGGTTGGGCTTACAGCCCAACACCGTGCAGGACGTTTGGCATTTGCCAGAGAACACCAAGATTGGAAAATTCGCCACTGGCGCCCTGTGCTCTTCACAGATGAAAGCAGGTTCACAATGAGCACATGTGACAGACGTGACAGAGTCTGGAGACGCCGTGGAGAACGTTCTGCTGCCTGCAACATCCTCCAGCATGACCGGTTTGGTGGTGTGTCAGTCATGGTGTGGGGTGGCATTTCGCCAGAGGTAGCCTGACTGCCAGTAGGTACCAAGATGAGATCCTCAGACCCCTTGTGAGACCATATGCTGGTGCGGTTGGCCCTGGGTTCCTCCTAATGCAAGACAATGCTAGACCTCATGTGGCTGGAGTGTGTCAGCAGTTCCTGCAAGAGGAAGGCATTGATGCTATGGACTGGCCCGCCCGTTCCCCAGACCTGAATCCAATTGAGCACATCTGGGACATCATGTCTCGCTCCATCCACCAACGCCACGTTGCACCACAGACTGTCCAGGATTTGGCGGATGCTTTAGTCCAGGTCTGGGAGGAGATCGCCTTGGAGACCATCCACCACCTCATCAGGAGCATGCCCAGGCATTGTAGGGAGGTCATACAGGCACGTGGAGACCACACACTCTACTGAGCCTCATTTTGACTTGTTTTAAGGACATTACATCAAAGTTGGATCAGCCTGTAGTGTGGTTTTCCACTTTAATTTGGAGTGTGACTCCAAATCCAGACATCCATGGGTTGATAAATTGGATTTCCATTGATTATTTTTGTGTGATTTTGTTGTCAGCACATTCAACTATGTAAAGAAAAAAGTATTTTATAAGATTATTTCATTCATTCAGATCTAGGATGTGTTATTTTAGTGTTCCCTTTATTTTTTGAGCAGTGTAGTATCTTTATCCATTTACAAAAGCTCTCACCACAACCAAAACGAGTTAACACTTCAAAGAGGTAGGGCCACTCAACCCTGTCGAAGGCCTTCTCTGCCTCCAATGACAGGATCGCTGTGTCTGACAACCCAATTTTAGTATGTAGAACATTTAGCACTCTCCTAACATTATGAAATCCTTCACGACCTTGAATAAAGCCATTTTGGTCTCTACCCACCACATCCGGGAGAAAACCCTCCAACCTCCTCGCAAGTGCTTTACAAACAACCTTACTGTCAGAATTCAAAAGCGAAATAGCACGATAGGAATTTTGTATTTTTTAAAATGTATTTCACCTTTATTTAACCAGGTAGGCAAGTTGAGAACACGTTCTCATTTACATCTGCGACCTGGCCAAGATAAAGCAAAGCAGTTCGACACATACAACAACACAGAGTTACACATGGAGTAAACAAACATACAATGAATAATACAGTAGAAAAACAAGTCTATATACAATGTGTGCAAATGAGATAAGATAAGGGAGGTAAGCCAATAAATAGGCCATGGTGGCAAAGTAATTACAATATAGCAATTAAACACTGGAATGGTAGATGTGCAGTAGATGAATGTGCAAAGTAGAAATATTAGGGTGCAAAGGAGCAAGATAAATAAATGCATACAGTAGGGGATGAGGTAGTTGGTTGGGCTATTTACAGATGGGCTATGTACAGGTGTAGTGATCTGTGAGCTGCTCTGACAGCTGGTGCTTAAAGCTAGTGAGGGAGATAAGTGTCTCCAGTTTCAGTGATTTTTGTAGTTCGTTCCAGTAATTGGCAGCAGAGAACTGGAAGGAAAGGCGGCCAAAGGAGGAACTGGCTTTGGGGGTGATCAGTGAGATACACCTGCTGGAGCGCATGCTATGGGTGGGTGCTGCTATGGTGACCAGCGAGCTGAGATAAGGCGGGGCTTTACCTAGCAGGGACTTGTAGATGACCTGGAGCCAGTGGGTTTGGCGATGAGTATGAAGCGAGGGCCAGCTAACGAGAGCGTACAGGTCGCAGTGGTGGGTAGTATATGGGGCTTTGGTGACAAAACAGATGGCACTATGATAGACTGCATCCAATTTGTTGATTAGAGTGTTGGAGGCTATTTTGTAAATGACATCGCCGAAGTTGAGGATCGGTATGATAGTCAGTTTTGCGAGGGTATGTTTGGCAGCATGAGTCAAGGACGCTTTCTTGCGAAATAGGAAGCCAACACTAGATTTAATTTTGGATTGGAGATGTTTGATGTGAGTCTGGAAGGAGAGTTTGCAATCTAACCAGACACCTAGGTATTTGTAGTTGTCCACATATTCTAAGTCAGAACCGTCCAGAGTAGTGATGCTGGATGGGTGGGCAGGTGCGGGCAACGGTTGAAGAGCATGCATTTAGTTTTATTTGCATTTAAGAGCAGTTGGAGGCCACGGAAGGAGAGTTGTATGGCATTAAAGCTCGTCTGGAGGGTTGTTAACACAGTGTCCAAAGAGGGGCCAAAAGTATACAGAATGGTGTCGTCTGCATAGAGGTGGATCAGAGACTCACCAGCAGCAAGAGCGACATCATTGAGGTATACAGAGAAGAGAGTCGGCCCAAGAATTGAACCCTGTGGCACCCCCATAGAGACTGCCAGAGGCCCGGACAACAGACCCTCCAATTTGACACACTGAACTTGATCGGAGAAGTAGTTGGTGAACCAGTCGAGGCAATCATTTGAGAAACCAAGGCTGTTGAGTCTGCCGATAAGGATGTGGTGATTGACAGAGTATGCAGCTTTCCAGGTTTTAGGAGTAGATTGATCAGAGCTCCTCTCAAAGAAGGGGGCAGAAGACCATTTTCGGAAGATTCCTAAAACATATCCAGGAGGAGAGTGCACAGTTTGTTTTTAAATCTCTTGTAGATGTCTGGGCCAGATGCCCTCCCCACCCTCATACTATCAATTGCATTGGAAATTTCCTACACAGTCAGCTCAGCATTAAGAATATCCTTAGACTCATCAGACATATTGGGAAACTCCAATCTATCTGAAAAGCTAGCCTGGGTATCAGTTTCAGGAAGATACTCTGATGCAAATAATTTTTCATAAAAGGATTTAAAGGTATTATCTGCCGAGGGTCTACCGTCACAGCTCCCCTGCACATTGAATTGAATTTATTGCTCTCTCTGTTTGCTGCTGTTTGATTCGCCAGGCCAACAGCTTCCCAGCTTTTTCACCCTGGTAATAATATGATTGGTTTAGTTTCAATAAGCTTGCTGCAGCTCTACCCGCAGAAATGCTGTTATATTGAGCCCTGAACAAGCGCAACTCCTTTTGTGCACCTGTGGAATTAGTGAGGAAAATTTCTCTCTCCAGAGTTTTAATTTTGGTTTCAAGTAATTTCATTTTTTGACAAGTATTTTTTGACTTGGAGCTGGTGAAATCTCTAATTTGTCCCCTTATGAAAGCTTTAAAGGCTTCCCATCTAGTACAAGTTGAAGTCTGTGTTGTATTAAATTGAAAAGTATAGGTCAATTTGCTGTCCAATGTATTCTGTAAAACTTGTATCTTGCAGCCATTTAGGTTGGAAGCGCCATTTAGGTGGGTCACCTATTAAATTAGAATTGGTATATCTAAGAGATGCTGGAGCATGGTCGGAGATAACAATGCTATCATAAAAGCAATTTTCAATTGTAGAGCGTAATGCTGCTGAGATAAAACAATTGTCAATTCGGGAATAGGTCTGGTGAGTGCTAGAGTAACAGTAGTATTCCACATCATCTGGTTTCATTTCTCTCCAAATCTCGAATAAGTTTAAATCCTTCATAAAGCGTAATGTGGGAGTAGTTCGAACCTGAGGTGCGATCTTAACAGGATCCAAAGTTCAATTAAAGTCTCCTGCAACAATATAATTACCTGAAAGTGTGGAAAGGTTTAAAAACAAATCATTAAAGAATTCAGAGTCATCTTCGTTGGGACCAGAGTGATCTTCGTGAACTGCTCGGACAGCAAGGTACCCCGTATAATAACATATCTGCCGGCGGGATCACAAATTGTTTGCAATATCTGATATGGAATGGACTTTTGGATAAGAATAATAACTCCTCTTGCATGGAAACTAAATGAGGCCGCAATGATTTGTCCAGGCCACCGAGGCATATCATATCGCCAGATAATAGATGTGATTCTTGCAAAAATATGATCTTCACCTGAAGTTGTTTTGATCTACTTATTACCCGATTTATTTTGCCGATTTTATTTAATCCCATACAGTTCCAGGATGAGAATTTTACCTTAACACTATGAGTCATCGAATTTACCAGGTACACTTGAACTGTAACATTGCCCCATAAGAGCACATTGGATCAGCCAAACCTCCCTGGGCAAGGTGGGACGTTTGCGTCCCACCCTAGTCAACAGCCAGTGGAATCGCGTGGCGCGAAATACAAATACCTAAAAAATGCTATAACTTCAATTTCTCAAACATATGACTATTTTACACCATTTTAAAGACAAGACTCTCGTTAACCTGTTGGGGATAGGGGGCAGTATTTGCACGGCCGGATAAAAAACGTACCCGATTTAATCTGGTTACCCTTCTTTACCATTCGGATAGTGTCTTGAACGCACGAACAAAACGCCGCTATTTGGATATAACTATGGATTATTTAGAACCAAACCAACATTTGTTATTGAAGTAGAAGTCCTGGGAGTGCATTCTGACGAAGAACAGCAAAGGTAATCCAATTTTTCTTATAGTAAATCTGAGTTTGGTGCGTACCACACTTGGTGGGTGTCAAAATAGCTAGCCCGTGAAGGCCGGGCTATCTACTCAGAATATTGCAAAATGTGCTTTCCCCGAAAAGCTATTTTAAAATCGGACACCGCGATTGCATAAAGGAGGTCTGTATCTATAATTCTTAAAATAATTGTTATGTTTTTTGTGAACGTTTATCGTGAGTAATTTAGTAAATTCACCGGAAGTGTTCGGTGGGAATGCTAGTCACATGCTAGTCACATGCTAATGTAAAAAGCTGGTTTTTGATATAAATATGAACTTGATTGAACAAAACATGCATGTATTGTATAACATAATGTCCTAGGAGTGTCATCTGATGAAGATCATCAAAGGTTAGTGCTGCATTTAGCTTTGGTTTGGGTTTATGTGACATTATATGCTAGCTTGAAAAATGGGTGTCTGATTATTTCTGGCTGGGTACTCTGCTGACATAATCTAATGTTTTGCTTTCGTTGAAAAGCCTTTTTGAAATTGGACAGTGTGGTTAGATTAAGCTGTTTGGGATAGGGGGCAGTATTTGCACGGCCGGATAAAAAAACTTACCCGATTTAATCTGGTTACTACTCCTGCCCAGTAACTAAAATATGAATATAATTGTTTGATTTGGATAGAAAACACCCTAAAGTTTCTAAAACTGTTTGAATGGTGTCTGTGAGTATAACAGAACTCATTTGGCAGGCCAAAAACTGAGAAGATTCCAAACAGGAGGCGCTCTCTCTGACTATTTCTTGGCCTTCTTGATCATCTCTAACCAAAACAGGGGATCTCTGGCATAACGTGACATTTTCTAACGCTCCCATAGGCTCTCAGAAGGCGCCAGAACGATGAATGGTGACTTTGCAGGCCATGGCTGAAAAACAGTAGTGCATTTGGATAGTGGTCGATCTGAGAACAATGAGATTGAGGCGCGTGCACGAGCCGACACCATGTTTTTATTTTTTCGTCATTGAACGAAAACAGGGTTTCCCGGTCGGAATATTATCGCTTTTTTATGAGAAAAATCGCATAAAAATTGATTTTAAACAGCGTTTGACATGCTTCGAAGTACAGTAATGGAATATTTAAACATTTTTTGTCACGAAACGCGTCGGGCGCGTCACCCTTCTTTACCCTTCGGATAGTGTCTTGAACGCACGAACAAAACGCCGCTATTTGGATATAACTATGGATTATTTGGAACCAAACCAACATTTGTTATTGAAGTAGAAGTCCTGGGAGTGCATTCTGACGAAGAACAGCAAAGGTAACCAATTTTTCTAATAGTAATTCTGAGTTTGGTGAGTACCACACTTGGGGGTGTCAAAATAGCTAGCCTGTGATCGCCGGGCTATCTACTCAGAATATTGCAAAATGTGCTATCACCGAAAAGCTATTTTAAAATCTGACACCGCGATTGCATAAAGGAGTTCTGTATCTATAATTCTTAAAATAATTGTTATGTATTTTGTGAACGTTAATCGTCAGTAATTTAGTAAATTCACCGGAAGTTTGCGGTGGGTATGCTAGTTCTGAACATCACATGCTAATGTAAAAAGCTGTTTTTTGATATAAATATGAACTTGATTGAACAAAACATGCAGTAGTAACCAGTTTAAATCGGGTACATTTTTTATCTGGCCATGCAAATACTGCCCCCTAGCCGTAACAGGCTAATATCAAATCAAATCAAATCAAATGTATTTGACACATACACATGGTTAGCAGATGTTAATGCAAGTGTAGCGAAATGCTTGTGCTTCTAGTTCTGACCATGCAGTAATATCGAACAAGTAATATAACCTAACAATTCCACAACAGCTACCTTATACACACAAGTGTAAAGGAAAGAATATGAATATGTACATAAAAATATATACATGAGTGATGGCCGAACCTCATAGGCAAGATGCAGTAGATGGTAAGAGTACAGTATATACATATGAGATGAGCAATGTAGGGTATGAAACATATAAAGCGGCATTGTTTACAGTGGCTAGTGATACATTACATCAAGATGGCAGGATGCAGTAGATGTTATAGAGTACAGTATATACATATGAGATGAGTAATGTAGGGTATGAAAACATTACATGAAGTGGCATTGTTTAAAGTGGCTAGTGATACATTACATCAAGATGGCAAGATGCAGTAGATGGTTTAGCATACAGTATATACATATGAGATGAGTAATGTATGGTATGAGAACATTATATAACGTGGCATTGTTTAAAGCGGCTAGTGATACATTTAATTACATCAAGATGGCAAGATGCATATGGGATGAGTAATGTGAGTAATGTGGGATATGTAAACATTATATAAAGTGGCTAGTGATAATTTGATTACATCAATGTTTCCATTATTAAAGTGGCTGGAGTTGAGTGTTGGCAGCAGCCACTCAATGTTAGTGATGGTTGTTTAACAGTAGAAGCTGTTTTTCAGTCTCTCGGTCCCCGCTTTGATGCACCTGTACCGACCTCACCTTCTGGATGTTAGCGAGTGAACAGGCAGTGGCTCGGGTGGTTGTTGTCCTTGCTGATCTTTTTGGCCTTCCTGTGACATCGAGTGGTGTAAGTGTCCTGGAGGGCAGGTAGTTTGCACCCGGTGATGCATTGTGCAGACCTCACTACCCTCTGGAGAGCCTTCCGGGTTATGGACGGAGCAGCTGCCGTACCAGGCGGTGATACAGCCCGACAGGATGCTCTTGATTGTGCATCTGTAAAAGTTTGTGAGTGTTTTTGGTGACAAGCCCGAATTTCTTCAGCCTCCTGAGGTTGAAGAGGAGCTGTTGCGTCTTCTTCACCACGCTGTCTGTGTGGGTGGACCATTTCAGTTTGTCCGTGATGTGTATGCCGAGGAACTTAAAACTCTCCACCCTCTCCACTACTGCCCCGTCGATGTAGATAGGGGGCTGCTCCATCTGCTGTTTCCTGAAGTCCACGATCATCTCCTTTGTTTGTTGACATTAATTGTGAGGTTATTTTCCTGACACCACACTCCGAGGGCCCTCACCTCCTCCCTGTAGGCCGTCTTGTCGTTGTTGGTAATCAAGCCTACCACTGTAGTGTCGTCTGCAAACTTGATGATTGAGTTGGATGCGTGCATGGCCACGCAGTCGTGGGTGAACAGGGAGTACAGGAGAGGGCTGAGAACGCACCCTTGTGGGGACCCAGTGTTGAGGATCAGCGGGGTGGAGATGTTGTTACCTACCCTCACCACCTGGGGGCGGCCCTTCAGGAAGTCCAGGACCCAGTTGCACAGGGAGGGGTCGAGACCCAGGGTCTCGAGCTTAATGATGAGTTTGGAGGACATTATGGTGTTAAATGCTGAGCTGTAATCGATGAACAGCATTCCTACATAGGTATTCCTCTTGTCCAGATGGGTTAGGGCAGTGTGCAGTGTGATGGCGATTGCGTCGTCTGTGGACCTATTGGGGCGGTAAGCAAATTGGAGTGGGTCTAGGGTGTCAGGTAGGGTGGAGGTGATATGGTCCTAGACTAGTCTCTCAAAGCACTTCATGAAGACGGAAGTGAGTGCTACAGGGCGGTAGTCATTTAGCTCAGTTACCTTAGCTTTCTTGGGAACAGGAACAATGGTGGCCCTCTTGAAGCATGTGGGAACAGCAGACTGGGATAAGGATTGATTGAATATGTCTGTAAACACACCAGCCAGCTGGTCTGCGCATGCTCTGAGGACGCGGCCAGGGATGCCGTCTGGGCCTGCAGCCTTGCGAGGGTTAACACGTTAAAATGTTTTACTCACGTTGGCTGCAGTGAAGGAGAGCCCACAGGTTTTGGTAGTGGGCCTTTGTCACTTGTTAATAAACTTGCACACCAAAGTCGTGGTCAGCTTTTCCGAAGGGAGGGTGGGGGAGGGCCTTATATGCGTCGCGGAAGTTAGAATAACAGTGGTCCAGTGTTTTACCAGCCCTGGTAGCACAATCGATATGGTGATAGAATTTGGGGAGCCTTGTTTTCAGATTAGCCTTGTTAAAATATATATGTGGTTTCCAGTTTACATAGAGTCCAATGAAGTTATTTCAGGGCCGTCAATGTGTCTGCTTGGGGGGGAATATACACGACTGTGCTTATGATCGAAGAGAATTCTCTTGGTAGATAATGCGTTCGGCATTTGATTGTGAGGAATTCTAAGTCAGGTGAACAAAAGGACTTGAGTTCCTGTATGTTGTTATGATCACACCACGTCTCGTTAATCATAAGGCATACACTCCCTCCCTTCTTCTTACCAGAGAGATGCTTGTTTCTGTCGGCGCGATGCATGAAGAAACCAGATGGCTGTACCGACTCAGATAGCGTGTCTCGAGTGAGCCATGTTTCTGTGAAACAAAGAACGTTACAGTCTCGGATGTCTCTCTGGAATGCTACCCTTGCTCGGATTTCGTCTACCTTGTTGTCAAGAGACTGGACATTGGCGAGTAGTATGCTCGGGAGCGGTGAGCGATGTGCCCGTCTATGGAGCCTGACCAGAAGACCGCTCCGTCTGCCCGTTCTACGGCACCGTTGTTTTGGGTCGCCGGCTGGGATCCGATCCATTGTCCTGGGTGGTAGGCCAAACAGAGGATCCGCTTCGGGAAAGTTGTTTTCTTGGTCGTAATGTTGGTGAGTTGACGTTGCTCTTATATCCAATAGTTCCTCCCAACTGTATGTAATAAAACCTAAGATTACCTGGGGTAACAATGTAAGAAATAATACATAAAAAAACTAAATACTGCGTACTTTCCTAGGAACGCGAAGCGAGGCGGCCATCTCTGTCGGCGCCGGAAGAATACCAGTAGACCTCTGTTACCACCATAAACAAAAACACAGGACGCTTTAAAGCACGTCATTGTACAAAAACACATGCCTAACAATCAAGCACAAATGTGTGATTAACCCTCTCCACCTCTCAGTGACACTCCGTATAAGGTGCTCAACAGATCCACACACAGGTGAGTAACGTTGTCCACTGCAGACAGTACATTTTTGAATTTGATAGAGAATTCTGCATTCATATCTTTGATGGCCTTGAGGATATCTTTGGAGCTAACGGCACTGCACGTGTTTGTCACCGCAGTCCTGCTTCCACCACTAGCACATGAAGCTAGCACAACCCCTTTCACTTATTACGTCTGCCTTTTTGGTTTGACTTTTCTTTGTCCGCATTATGGGTTTTCGAAGCTAATAAACTATTACTGCCTTTCCTGGTACATTGAGCTTAAGGGTGAACTTATTTCAGGATGTATTTCAAATTTGTAGCGGCGCTGAAAAAGATATGACTGATCAGCTCTGCGCCATACCGGAAGGTCTTGTGACAGAAATCTTAGCTTAATTAAATGAAATGTGTGCATTAGTCCTGAGTGTGAGGATATTTATTCCATTACCTTATAATCCATTGAAATGATATAGTATATTATATGAAATCACTCCTAAATTATTTGAATTGTTTGCATAGGGTTACTTACTAAGGTTTTCATATTCCCTTTCAAAAGCTTTCAAACCTGGTTTCACAGCCAGATGCTAGAGAGAAGTTTTTCCATTGAGCCTATGCCATGCTCGCAAAGTCTGAACTGAGCGTCAATACAGGACTAAGATCAAGTCGTACTACACCGGCTCTGACGCTCGTCGGATGTGGCAGGGCATGCAAGCCTTTACAGCTTACAAATCGAAGCACAGCTGAGAGCTGCCCAGTAACACAAGCCTATCGGACGAGCTAAACTACTTCTATGCTCGCTTCGAGGCAAATAACACTGAAACATGAATGAGAGCACCAGCTGTACCGGAAGACTGTGTCATCACGCTCTCCGCAGCCAATGTGAGTAAGACCTTTAGACAGGTCAACGTTCACAAGGCCGCAGGGCCAGACGGATTACCAGGACGTGGACTGCGAGCATGCGCAGACCAACTAGCAAGTGTCTTCACTGATATGTTCAAACTCTCCCTGTCCAAGTCTGTAATACCAACATGTTTTAAGCAGACCACCATAGTGCCTGTGCCCAAGAACACTAACCTAACCTGCCTAAATGACTACCGACCCGTAGTCTGTAGCCATGAAGTGCTTTGAAAGGCTGGTCATGGCTCACATCAACACCATCATCCCAGAAACCCTAGACCCACTCCAATTTGCATACCGCCCCAACAGATCCACAGATGATGCAGTCTCTATTGCACTCCACACTGCCCTTTCCCACCTGGACAAAAGGAATACCTATGTGAGAATGATATTCATTGACTACAGCTCAGCGTTCAACACCATAGTGCCCTCAAAGCTCATCAATAAGCTAAGGACCCTGGGACTAAACACCTCCGTCTGCAACTGGATCCTGGACTTCCTGATGGGCCGTACCAGGTGGTAAGGGTGGGTAACAACACATCCGCCACGCTGATCCTCAATACAAGGGCCCCTCAGGGGTGCGTGCTCAGCCCCTCCTGTAATCCCTGTTCACTCATGACTGCACGGCCAGGCACAACTCCAACACCATCATTACATTTGCCGATGACACAACAGTGGTAGGCCTGATCCCCGACAACAACGAGACAGCCTTTAGGGAGGAACACCGAGACCTGGCCATGTGGTGCCAGGACAACAACCTCTCCCTGAACGTGATCAAGACAAAAGAGATGATTGTGGACTACAGGAAAAAGAGGACCGAGCACGCCCCGATTCTCATCGACAGGGCTACAGTGGACCAGGTCGAGAGCTTCAAGTTACTTGGTGTCCACATCACCAACAAACTAACATGGTCCAAGCAGACCATGACAGTCATGATACGGGCACGACAAAACCTATTCCCATCAGGAGACTGAAAAGACTTGGCATGGGTCCTCAGATCCTCAAAAGGTTTGACAGCTGCACTATTGAGAGCATCCTGACTGGTTGCATCACTGCCTGGTACGGCAACTACTTGGCCTCCAACCGCAAGGCACTACAGAGGGTAGCGCGAATGGCCCAGTACATCACTGGGGCCAAGCTTCCTACCATCCAGGACCTCTATTTTACATTTTAGTCATTTAGCAGACACTCTTATCCAGAGTGAATGCATACATTTCATACATTTTTTTTTTTCCCATACTGGTCCCCCGTGGGAATCGAACCCTGGCGTTGCAAACACCATGCTCTACCAACTGAGCCACACGGTGGTGTCAGAGGAAGGCCCTAAAAATTGTGAAAGACTCCAGCCACCCTAGTCATAGACTGTTCTCTCTGCAATCACACAGCAAACGGTACCGGAGCGCCAAGTCTAGGTCCAAAAGGCTTCTAAACAGCTTCTACCCCTAAGCCATAAAACTCCTGAACATCTAGTCAAATTGCTACCCAGACTATTCGCATTGTACCGGCACCCCCCTGTATATATTGTTATTTTACTGCTGCTCTTTAATTACTTGTTACTTTTATCTCTTAATCTTATCCATATTTTTTGAAACTGCACTGTCGGTTAGGGGCTCGTAAGTAAGCATTTCACTGAAAGGTCTACACCTGTTGTATTCGGCGCATGTGACTAATAACATTTGTTTTGATTTGAATTCACAATGCATCATACACAATATTGTCTGACAAGTAATCTAATGGGCATTTAAAGCATTTCTGATCTGGAACTGGTGCCTATTTTTCTAGAATTCCAATTCAAGCATTATTCCAATGGTAAACGCTTTCTTTCCTAAAGCTTTGACCGACAATACATCCCTGTTACCACAGGTAACTGATATGCCTCTCAGGATTAAGCATCCTATCCCTTCTTCACATTCTTAGAACGTGACACTTTTGTGGATTAACCCAATAGGGTACTACTATCTTTTGCATTCTTAATATAGCAGTAACATGGCATATAAAACTATGGTTTCATCATCTTAAAATGTTTTACAAACCAAGACAGAATTGTGTGTGCAGTTTAAAGGGAGCAGTATAAGCCTAGCAGTTATTGTATATCCATTGTTATGAGTCACATTTTGCAAGAAGCACCAGCCTCCTGCAGCCACCAATACTGTCGCCCAGAACACACTCTTCAGGGGGGTGATCTCATTTGGTTATAGATTACATAATCTTCCGGCCAGTGCTGGTTTAGCACCATGGTCCTAGTGCCAGTAATTGTTCCTCATCTGCTGTAATTACGGGACAGTGTGTCTCAGAGTGGATTTCCTGTTGTCTTTCAAGTTTTAGGGGGCATTTTGCCACTGTAAATCGTGTCACATTGGATTACACGCTTTGAGATCGTACTGGGTAGAGATGTGTGCCACATTCCTCAGTTTGTCTGGTTTGCTCTGCTCCATCCCAGTCATCCCATCCTATCCTTCCCAGTCTAATGCAGGGACCCATGGAGGACAGACTGTACCTCTAGTAATCCCGCTCATTGCTCATGGAACGTTGCTTGGGCTCCATGTGCTTTCCTACCTACCGCTCTGCTAAAAGCCGCTTTATGCTCACAGGGAAAAAAAACTCCCACTCCAAATTCACTCCATTCATTAAAATCCCAATTTAACCAACACCCATCTATTTTTGTGACTACCTGGATCTACGAATAGTTTTTTAAGTATTGAAACCAAACCATATGGATTTCAATGAAAAGCATTTGAATAAACATGAAAAGCTGAATTTAAGAAGCGCGCATAATTTCAAATAGGTTACATGTCATAATAAACAGCATATAAACACTCTAAATACGTCAAGAGCCGGACAAGGAGACTAAGAAGGGGAAAAAATGAATTATTTAGGCATAATATATTAATTATTTCAAGGCTATAGCCTACAAAGAAATACATTGAGAAGTATTTATAATTGCGACACAATCGACTGGTAGGGACATAAACGTGAAGCATTTAAACAACATTTCATTGTATTAAATCATTATAGTCTATAAATGGTGCATATAGTCTGTGCCTTACTTAGAATTAAATACAAATTAAATGAAAAATGACTTATTAGTGACTTTGAATTAATTTTTAGAATTAATTTTTAGAAACACGAGTTTGGCCAGTCTGTGGCTTCAGGCTCATGCGATGGTGCCTGGAGAGCCGGTCAGCAGCGGAGAATGTTCTCTCCACATTTAGCCACTGTGGATGCTAAACACCCTTTTGGACACTCTTTCCAGGCTGAGCAGAGAGGTAGGCCTAAATGGTTTTCGCTCACATACTCTGGTGGAGACATTGCTTGGCATGTTGGATCCCCTGCTTGTGAGAGAAATCAAGTTGGGCAGTCAACATGTCAAGCAAAAATATCTCCACTGAGTTCATCAAAAATAAAGAGCTCATACTGCAAATACAAAACATTAAAGACACCTGCTCTTTCCATGGCAGGTAAAACCAGGTGAAAGCTATGATCCCTTATTAACGCCACTTGTTTCAAAACATTTAAAAAATAAAAATGTATTTAACCTTTATTTAACTTGGCAAGTCAGTTAAGAACAAAGTATTATTTACAATGACGGCCTACACTGGGCAAACCCGGACGACACTGGGCTAATTGTGCGCCGCCCTATGGGACTCCCAATCACAGCCGGTTGTCATACAGCCTGGATTCAAACCAGGGTGTCTGTAGTGACACCTCATGCACTGAGATGCAGTGCCTTAGACCGCTGCGCCACTTGGGAGGCCCAAGTGAATCCACTTCAATCAGTTTAGATGAAGGGCAGGAGACAGGTTAAGAAGCATTTTTAAGCTTCGAGACAATTGAGAAATCGATTGTGTATGGGTGCCATTCAGAGGTTCAAGACAACAAATGTAAGTGCCTTTGAACGGGGTATGGTAGTAGGTGCCAGGCGCACCAGTTTGTGTCAAGAACTGCAACGCTGCTGGGCTTTTCACGCTTAACAGTTTCCTGTGTCTATCAAGAATGGTCCACCACCAAACGGACATCTAGCCAACTTGACACAACTGTGGGAAGCATTGGAGTCAACATGGGCATTGGCACATCTGTGGGAAGCATTGGAGTCAACATGGGCCAGCATCCTTGTGGAACGCTTTCGACACCTTGTAGTGTCCATGCTCTGATGAATTAAGGCTGTTCTGAGTGAAAAGGGGGGGGGGGGGTTGCAACTCAATTAGGAAGGTGTCCTTAATGTTTTGTACACTCAGTGTAGGTATGCATTATAATTACAGTCTGTCTTCTATTTGGCCGTGTACTGTAATGGTAAGGATGGCTGGATATCATTATGCACTGGCGGAGGTGAAGTGAAATTATGAATACGAGATTGCTCTGCCAAATATAATGAGGCATCACAGTTTCACCTTCACAATAGCTAAGCCTAATGAAAGTCAATGGCTAAACGTATCCCAGAGTAAATTAGATGACTTCTTGGTTAGAGGGGTTGTTGTTTGGCGCATAAATGATAGGAGAGGTGGTTAAAGGCATTCGTTTTCCCCTGAGGGGATGCATAATTCCAAAGAATCTAATAATGGCGGGAGTAAAGGAGAGAGGTTCCTTCACAACATGAGAGAGGGTGAGCTGTTTTCTGATGCAACAAGACCTGTGGCAAACAAAGCTGGACCAGCATGTACTGTAGTGTACACCTCAAAAGGAGACACTGTTACACAGTTAGATTAGAAAAACAGATCATAGGTATGCTATTCACTGTATGACAAGACAGCCTCATCTAAAACCTCATTCATATTGAAGATTGTCTCTTTTTAGAACAGGATACATATAATTGTGCTGTAATCACTATTATTGCACTACGTTGGAAAATCTCTTAGGCCAGCATCGACCAGAGACATGATTTCAGTTCTAAGTTCCACCATGTGCTGTGATTTACCCAAGAAAGATAATGAGCTCATCGTCATCTGAGTGTGCCTCACTGTTTAGTTTATCCAGCGATCCGGCTACTGAGTAGACTTAATTTCACATGGGCCAATGAGGATGAATAAATGTTGCATTGCACATGGTTAGGATATCAAAGTTGGGTATTAAAGAACGGAACAAGGGCATTGAAAGAAGTATTTGAGATTGTTACACAATGATGGTCTAAACGCACTGAGCTGAGTAACTGAATGGTGTTTGCCCAAGACCATTTCAATGTAGTGACTTGTAATATATTTTGTAACCTCTTACTTTACTGCCTCCCTTGCTCTCCTTAAAACTGTGTACGATGTCCATCCAATGAAAGAATGGTTTTACATAATCATATGAATGCCTCTCCAGAGATGTCTCTGTCTGCTGTTTCAAGTGCGGCTGCCATGGAAGCTCATCACATAATGCAGAACACTGAGACGCTCCATAAAGATGACTGATTGACATGTCGTTAGATACATGCGTGCATAAGATAACATATGATTAGAACTGACAAACTGGCTGTGACTAAGACTAAAAATGCACAGATCACATTAATGAGTAATGTAGACCGAACCCTTAAAGAGGCCAATGTTATTGCGTTTCTCACTTCTGTCACTCAGAGAAGCATTATAGTGACGTTGAGTCACAATTGTTTTATGTAGCTACAGTATAGTATAACAGATAAATGGTTAACTGAAACCGAGAAAGTAACGCCAAACCTCAAAATTGAAAATTATTTGTAAAGATTAAGGTTTTTAATCAACAATCTTGCATTTGAAGACAATCAATATGTCACAAATGTAATCCATTAAACTACATTTTATGTAGCAAGATATTTTCAGGGGAAGAAATTAAAAGTTTTCACACATTAAGTGAGAGAGTTTGTTTAACACTCCAATAACAGCTGTGCACAAAGGGTGGGGTGATTGATAGTTATCTGGTCGAAAAAACATCACCAAAGAAGGAAGGTTCTTATAACTGTGAAAAACTAAATAATTCCTGGAAGGCCACACTGTTCAAAAGACAACAAACAGTATAATCCAGTCATTCCCTCAGATGTTAACAAAGGGTCCAATGCATCGGTGAACCCAGCAGCTGCTGCAAACCATGGGGCCAGGCAGAAGAGTAAATGCACTTAAAGAAGCAGTCTGGGATCTTAAGCACTTACAAATGTGTAACATATCGTACGAATTGCAACGACATAACATATCATATGATTGGACAAATGACGTAGTACACAACTGTGCACAATTTTCGAGGACCTATTTTGGCTCGTGAGCACTGCCTTCAAAACTACTGGCTGAAATTATACAAAACCTCTGTAGCATCCCTTTAACAGACAGTGAGACAGGGAGCAGTGATCCGTTCCACAACCACATCATTGTGGTCGCATATCTCCAGACCCCCATCCCAATAGCCATAGATACATCACTGGGTTGGAGGTGTGGGTTATGTGGAATGAAGCGCGGTAGAGGGACAGATTATCTCTAGACTAGAGCTAGATCTCTGTGCATCCATGTACAGCACTATATTCAAAACAGAAATGCACTTACTGTAAGAAGACTGCCACTCTGATGTTCTTCAGAAGGGATTTCAAAACCAATTGAGCTCAAATAAAAGGGACACAACCCTTTCCTCTGTAGTAATAGATGTCAGGGGTATATTGCAGTGTTCAGGAATAACTCAGCACCATAGGCGCTTATGATGTTTTCACCTCTCATTTGGCTGTTCTTGTTAGCCACAAAATGAGATGAGCAAAGCATGCTAGAGAAATCTATAAATAAACATGAATAGAGGAGAGGGATCAAAATCCCCCATGAATAGCTCATACTTTGAAGATGTGTATTGGCTGAGCATGTGCGATTCTGCTGCAGCTGGTGTTCTGTCTTTTTTAAGGGGTCCACAATATGGTCAAAACAGAAGAGATAGAGTTTTGAGACATTCATATATGTATTTAGCTAGAGGAAATATAACAAACGTGACACGGTTTTGGTCACAAAGGTCCCCCAGACGGCAGCCTGTAGGCAATCATTCCACACAGTCAGAGGAGTCAAAGTACTTATCAGGAAAAATACAATACAAAATACAATGCCAGCAACATAATTAAAAGCATAACAACATAATTACAAGCACAACAACATCATTAAAAGCATAACAACATAATTAAAAGCATAATTGAATTATGTGTTGGATGACTAATCACAGTTTAATATGGAAAAGATGGTGTTCAAAAGAGACACAAGGTGCATCTGACTATGTGGAGAAAGGGGGCTCTGTTGCAACCAACCTCAGCATTATAGCCTATCTGCAGTCAAGAGCTATGAAGACTACTGTACCTTCCCTGGCCGCACCGCACAAAGCAAAGCAGCCCCTTGTGCCCTAGATGAGTTAACTGAGCTGCCTGAGCACCAAGACAAATCTCAGTAGCCTGGAGCAGCCATTCACGGCTCATGGTGTAGTCTACTATATCAGCATTATGCATGAGATGATCATGCACAACCATTATATATCACGTCTGATGGTGCCCCCTCACACACCTCAATATATTTGTTTTTAACATGAAATAGCTTTTTCTATAATTCAGAAGACAGGAAGTGTAATAAATTATTGAATCAGGGTGTTGTTTCTGTTTCACCTTTGCCACTGCCCATAAGTGAAAATGTGAAGCATGAAAAAGATTGCATGAAAAAGATTGCCACTCTTCAGAAGGGATTTACAAACCAATTGAGCTCAAATAAAATGGACACAATCCTTTCCTCTGTAGTAATAGATGTCAGGGGTATATTGCAGTGTTCAGGAATAACTCAGCACCATAGGCGCTTATGATGTTTTTACCTCTCATTTGGCTGTTCTTGCTAGCCACAAAACCAACCATAACAATGGACCGTGTGATTTACGTTGCAGTTGCCATAACATTGTTAACTATAAAATAATTCGTATATTTCTCATTGCCTTTTCATTTATTGAAAATGAAAAATAAACTTCCCAGCATTTCGAAAAATACTAGTAGTCTATAGCCTATGCGGAGGGATTGTGGAATTCATAGACACTCATACTGACATGCAATGTATCCACTATTATGAGAGACATTTAAAGTAGCCTTTTAACATTTGTATAAGCTTATCAAGTCAACTAATAAATACTTACTGAGTTGTTAAACAGAATGTTTTTTCCTCTTCATGAAATTGTATGATCAGAGAAATGAGCCGGACATAAGTGGTGGTATTTATCGAGTGTCTCTATGTCCTTTAAAAAAATATATACATTTTCGTAGCAGGTTTGGCTCTCTCATTCAGAATCCCATCGAGAGGTTGCGCGTAAACGCTGGTCCACAGAATCCCAGTCCGTGCACACTACACTCGTAAAAAGTCCCGCATATGCCTCTCCTCTTGGTTTGGGGGAGATGCTCCTCGATGTAATCCCGAGGCACCCAAACAATTAGCTCAGCAGTGACAGAACTCCAACTCCGACGTCGCCTTCTCACTCACAGGTGCTTTGGTTTAGTCTTTCAACAACTAAGACACTCCAAAAATGCTGCCAGTCTGGAGGAATACTGTGACAGAGTGATCTCTGAGTCGAGATTTATTAACATTCTGCGCATCCCTGGGCTTCAGCGGTTGTGCAGAGGTGGTGAAGCGCACACTGATGACACGTGAAAACGCGTGCAAATGAAATCCAGCACCAGTCAGGCTCTCAATATACACCCTGCATGCTCTAATTTCCACATTCAAAGCCAAATGGATAGTTTTTTTTTATTACATGGCACACGGTCATTTATATGCGTTGCCCATTTGGAATTAGTCACAGCCATCCAAATGGAGGGAGTTACAGCTGTAGTTTAATTTCACGACTGTCAGGGTAATTTGTGTAATACCTCATGGTAATTGCATAGTGAATGTTATGAGCATCATATCGTCCTGAGATGATTATTCAATTAAGACCAGTATTCAAAGTCAACAGACCAATTCAAATGTATTCCACTGTAGGGCTGGTGCATCAAGTTATATCTAATACATCTATTTAGCTCTAGGCTTAAATGCAATATCCTACAGAAAATGTATCACAAATTGTGTTGAAAGATCAATGTTTTATAAAGCAACCAATAAACAGGACATCTTCATTAAATAGTACACGCAAAACACCTGTCTCAACGTCAACAGAGAAGAGGTGACACCGGGAGTTGCAAAGTTGCAAAGAAAAAGCCCTATCTCAGACTGGCCAATAAAAATAAAAGATTACGATGGGCAAAAGAACATAGACACTGGAAAGAGGAACTCTGCCTAGAAGGCCAGCATCCTGGAGTTGCCTCTTCACTGTTGATGTTGAGACTGGTGTTTTGTCGGTACTATTTAATGAAGCTGTCAGTTGAGGACTTGTGAGGCGTCTGTTTCTCAAACTAGACACTAATGTACTTGTGCTCTTGCTCAGTTGTGCCTCCCACTCCTCTTTCGATTCTGGTTAAAGCCAGTTTGCGCTGTTCTGTGAAGGGAGCATTTCACAACGTTGTACGATATCTTCAGTTTCTTGGCAATTTCTCCCATGGAAAAGCCTTCATTTCTCAGAACAAGAATAGACTGACGAGTTACAGAAGAAAGATATTTGTTTCTGGCCATTTTGAGCCTATAATCAAACCCACAAATGCTGATGCTCCAGATACTCAACTAGTCTAAAGAAGGCCAGTTTTACTGCTTCTTTAATCAGTTTTCAGCTGTGCTAACATTATTGCAAAAGGGTTTTCTAATGATCAATTAGCCTTTTAAAATGATAAACTTGAATTAGCTAACACAACGTGCCATTGGAACACAGGAGTGATGGTTGCTGACAATGGGCCTCTGTACGCCTATGTAGATATTCCAATAAAAATCAGCCGTTTCCAGCTACAATAGTCATTTACAATTTTAGCAATGTCTACACTGTATTTCTCATCAATTTTATTTTAATGGACAAAAATTGTGCTTTTCTTTAAAAAACAAGGACTTTTCTAAGTGACTCCAAACTTTTGAACGGTAGTGTATGTGTGCGCATTTTATGTGTGTGGGCGTATGTAGTGCATGTGTGTATGTGTGTGTTGTGGTGTCGTTGTACATATGTGTGAGTGTGTGGGTAGAGTCAAGTGTATGTGCATAGAGTCAGTGCAAAAATGGGTCAGTGCAGGTAGCCCGGGTAGCCATTTGATTAGCTATTTAGCAGTCTTGTTTAGAAGGTTTATGGCTTGGGGGTAGATGCTGTTCAGGGTACTGTTGGTTCCAGACTTGGTGCATTGTTCCACTTGCCTTGCGGTAGCAGAGAAAACAGTCTATGGGTTGGGTGGTTGGAGTCTTGGAAAAATGTTTGGGCCTTCTTCTGACACCACCTGGTATAGAGGTCCTGCATGTCAGGGAGCTCAGCCCCAGTGATGTACTCACCACCCTCTGTTGCACTTTGCAGTAGGGTGCCTTGCAGTTGCCGTACCAAGCAGTGATGCAGCCAGTCAAGATGCTCTCAATGGTGCAGCTGTAGAATATTTTGAGGATCTGTGTGCCCATGCCAAACCTTTTCAGTCTCCTGAGGGGGGAGAGGTATTGTCGTGCCCTCTTTACAACTGTGTGGCTGTGTGTGGACCATGTTAATTCCTTAGCGATGTTGACAGTGAGGAACTTGAAGCTTGAACTTGATTGAACAAAACATGCATGTATTGTATAACATAATGTCCTAGGAGTGTCATCTGTTGAAGATCATCAAAGGTTAGTGCTGCATTTAGCTGTGGTTTTGTTTTTTTGTGACATATATGCATGCTTTGAAAATGGCTGTGTGATTATTTCTGGCTGGGTACTCTCCTAACATAATCTAATGTTTTGCTTTCGCTGTAAAGCCTTTTTGAAATCGGACAATGTGGTTAGATTAACGAGAGTCTTGTCTTTAAAATGGTGTAAAATAGTCATATGTTTCAGAAATTGAAGTTATAGCATTTTTAAGGTTTTTGTATTTCGCGCCACTCGATTCCACTGGCTGTTGACTAGGTGGGACGATTTCGTCCCACATACCCGAGATAGGTTAAAGGTCTTACTCACATCAGAACAGCTGGTGCTCTCCTGCATGGTTCAGTGTTGCTTGCCTCAAAGCGAGCATAGAAGGCAATTAGCTTGTCTGGTAGGCTCATGTTGCTGGGCAGTTAGCGGCTGGGTTTACCGTTGTAATCCATGATAGTTTGCAAGCCCTGCCACATCCGTTAAGTATCAGAGACAGTGTAGTAGGATCTGATTTTAGTTCTGTATTGACGCTTTGCCTGTTTGATGTCTCATTGGAGGCCTTAGCAGGATTTCTTATATTGGAGACTGCGTCTAAGATGTCCAACAATTGTTTTCAAGATAATCTACTCACTTTCGCATACACCAATTCATGGACCGTCTATATTGCTTCCGGTTTATACGGACCAACATCACATGCACACTAGCACTCAGTGTGCAAAGGGAGCAGTGCAAGCAGCGATGACGTCATCACATCATCCAAAAGCATGGCAGACATGGTGGAATATAACATTTTTATATCTTCGGCTGTGAGTGATGGAAAAAAATGTGTTCTCAGCTACAATTATTTGAATATTTCAATGAATGTTCTGTGCACAAAGGGGATGACTAAAGTGTCTTATTAGGAATTTTGTCTTTCTGGACCAGGCGTCAGTTGAACTGCAGTACTGAAGCAAAACTGTAGGAGTATTCGAAACCGTGCTTCTAGACAGGAACTCTGGCCCCTTAGTAGAATTCAAAGGACTGAAACCAAATGAATTAAATATGTCTATGTCAGGAAGCCCGTGTTAGTGTAATATACTACCACCATATTATAAACAGGTGGCATCCGGTAATAGGCCTATGTTGTTATCACAACATTCCTTTTAGGCCTACATGTTGGAACAAAACAACTAAATGCAAGAACATGTACCTGACAAATGATAACAGGTATGAATAAGGAAGGAAATACATGACAATAAACACTGTTTTTACACACTTTTCTCAAAAGTAAACTCACCTGTTTCAGGTCGACAATGGATAGGCCTACGCCCCTTCCCAAACTTTTACCCACTCTCCCCTGTTTCTTACCTGATACAGGTAAGAAACACTTTTATTGATTATTGGAATTATATCTAACTCAAATTACTCAAAGGTAGAGAAAATAAAGCCCTTGACAAAAATGTTACTGTGATTAGCTACAATCAGGGGATATGGCTGACATGAATGTTGCTAAATCGCGGTCTGCTCTCGCAAACAATGTTTGCATAATCAATGTGATGTAATCAACTAGGCATTAGTGTTTTCAGTGTGGAGCATAAAGTAGGCCTACACATTTTAATAGCCAAACTCAGACTATCTTTATCGACATGAGTGAGTGGGTATTTAGGTAGGGAAAATGACACGCAACAGTCACAATCCGCACGCGATTAATCAAATGTATTCATGAAGCCCTTTTTACACCAGCCGATGTCACAAAGTGCTATACATAAACCCAGCCTAAAACCCCAAACATCAAGAAATGCAGATGAAGAAGCACGGTGGCTAGGAAAAACTCCCTAGAAAGGCAGGAACCTAGGAAGAAACCTAGAGAGGAACCAGGCTCTGAGGGATGGCCAGTCTTCTTCTGGCTGTGCCGGGTGGAGATTATAACTGCACACGGCCAAGATGTTCAAACGCTCATGGATGACCAGCGGGTCAAATAATAATAACATAGTGGTTGTAGAGGGTGCAACAGGTCAGCACCTCAGGTGTATACAGTATGTCAGTTGATTTTTCATAGCCCAGCATTAAGAGTTCGAGACAGCAGGTGCGGTAGACAGAGAGAGTCAAAAACAGCAGGTCCAGGACAAGGTAGCATGTCCGGTGAACAGGTCAGGGTTCCATAGCCACAGGCAGAACAGAAATTGGAGCAGCAGCACGGACATGTGGACTAGGGACAGCAAGGAGTAATCAGGCCACGTAGTCCTGAGGCATGGTCCCAGGGCTCAGGTTCCGGGAGAGGAGGGAGAGGGAGCAAGAGAGAGAATTAGAGGGAGCATATTTAAATTCACACAGGACACTAGATAAGACAGGAGAATTACACCAGGCTGAGACGGGGGGGGTCGGTAGACACTGTGGCCCTGTACGACTATACCCCTGGACAGGACCAACCAGGCAGGATATAACCCCACCCACTTTTCCAAATCACAGCTCCCACACCACTAGAGGGATATCCGCAAACCACCAACTTACTACCCTGAGACAAGGCTGAGTATAGCCCACGAAGATCTCCACCACGGCAAGATCTCCACCACGGCACAAACCCGAGGGGGCGGCATCCTAGGCAGGAAGATCACTCAACCCACTCAAGTGACTCAACCCACTCAAGTGATGCACCCCTCCTAGGGATGGAACAGAAGAGCACTAGTAAGCCAGTGACTCAGCCCACATAATGGGGTCAGAGGCAGAGAATCGCAGTGGGGATTTACTTTAGATGTTTTGCTTTAGGCCTGAAATAGAGACCAGTTTGTTGTGGTATAGGGGTACTCACAGACTAATATTGTCATAGTAGGCCTACGTTCATTATTTAATATCAGAAAAAGTGTTGCTTTTCACAATCACATGTTCTTATACCAGCACAGCAAATGTAAGAGCATAACGTTCATGCAGATGCTACAGTTAAAAGTGTAGGCCTACTGGAGGGAATGTTGATGAATTTAGGTCAGAATTGTGGATTGAGCGTAAGATTCTATTTAGACGTTCAAGCTTCCATAGGCTGAGTAATCTATCCTTTAACCTCAAGTCAGAGCAAGACAGCAGGCTAAATAACAGATGCACCGTGTTTGTGAAAGGGAGCACTGGGTTTGTAAAAACAGGGTGGTCATCACCGTGGCACATTTGACAGTCCAGCCCATTTGAGTGCCATCTTGTAATCCGGTGAAGAGGTTGCATTCCAGGGCAACAATAAGGTTGTGAGCACTGAAGTGCAATTTCCACTGTGTACGTGGTTGCTGCTGCCATATATGATATCATTAAATCTATAAACATTTTAACAGAATCACTAACGTACCAACAAGACACTAACACACTTAAGAAAGTAGTATGAATGACTAGACAGATTTCTGGATGACATGATGTCAACCTGAATGTGGTATCATATTGCAGCTGCGGGACATAAGAAGGTGCATGGGTGGAGAGGAATATATCAAGTTTGGTTATATGCAAGTCAGTGGCCAACCATAAAAGCATCTCAGTTCATTGTTTTATGTTGCAATGTAGTGGTAGAAGGCATCAAACAGAATTTGATCCCTCATTTGGGGGATTTCCATCCTGGGATTTCTCACTTCAAAGGCAGGAAGGTGTGAAAGATCCATATGGTTTATTTGCTGCTCCAGGAGACCTTTCTGAAATGAATGGCAATGTCATGTTCTAATTTCCCATAACATATCTGTGTCACTCGATTCTTTGTTCATAGGATTTATAGAGTGATTCTACATTTTTACATTGACATTTTAGGAATTTCGCAGATGCTCTTACAAAGAGCGACTTACAGTTAATGCATTCATCTTAAGATAGCTAGGTGGGACAACCACATATCACAGTCATAGTAAGTACATTTTCCTCAACAAAGAAGCTATCAGCAACATTCCTTCACTCTCTTTGCTGATAGTTAACTAATAGCTACCTGCTATCTGCATTGACCCTTTTTGCACGAACTATTTTGATTCATCATATATAATGCTGCTACTGTTTATTATCTATCCTTTTGCATAGTCACTTTATCCTTACCAATATTTACATACACTGCATGGCCAAAAGTATGTGGACAACTGCTCGTTGAACATCTCATTTCAAAATCATGGGCATTAATATGAAGTTGATCCCCCTTTGCTGCTATAACAGCCTCCACTCTTCTGGGAAGGCTTTCCACTAGATGTTGGAACATTGATGCGGGGACTTGCTTCAGCCACAAGAGCATTAGTAAGGTCAGGAATTGATGTTGGGTGATTAGGCCTGGGTCGCAGTCAGCGTTCCAATTCATCCCAAAGGGGTTCGATGGGGTTGAGGTCAGGGCTCTGTGCAGGCCAGTCAAGTTCTTCCACAGCGATCTTGACAAACAATTTCTGTATGGACCTCGCTTTGTGCACAGGGGCATTGTCATTCTGAAACAGGAAAGGGCCTTCCCCAAACTTTTGCCAAAAAGTTAGAAGCACAAAGTCATCTAGAATGTAATTTTATTCTATAGCGTTAAGATTTTCCTTCAGTGGAACTAAGGGGCCTAGCCCGAACCATGAAAAACAGCCTACGACCATTATTCCTCCTCCACCAAACTTTACAGTTGGCTCTATGCATTCAGGCAGGTAGCATTCTCCTGGCATCCGCCAAACCCAGAATTGTCCGTCGGACTGCCAGATGGTGAAACATGATTCATCACTCCAGAGAACGCGTTTCCACTGCTCCAGAGTCCAATAGCGGTGAGTATTACATCACTCCAGCCTATGCTTGGCATTGCGCATTGTGATCTTAAGCTTGGGTGTGGCTGCTCGGCCAGGGAAACCCATTTCATGAAGCTCCCGATGAACAGTTATTGTGCTGACATTGCTTCCAGAGGAAATTTGGAACTCGGTAGTGAGTGTTGCAACCGAGGACAAACGCTTTTTACTCAGTACACGATTCAGCACTCGGCTGTCCTATTCTGTGAGATTATATAGCCTACTACTTTGCGGCTGAGCCGTTGTTAGTCCTAGACGTTTCCACTTCACAATGACAGCACTTAAAGCTCTAGCAGGGCAGAAATTTGACAAACTGGCTTGCTGGAAAGGTGGCATCCTATGACGGTGCCACGTTGAAAGTTACTGAGCTCTTCAGTATGGGAATTTGGGCCTCGACCCTCTACACTGACAGGTTAACAACGGCTGCAAGATACAGCCATGGGCATCAACAATGGCGGGGTATCCAATAAAATGCATAATTGCATAATTTTATAATCTAAAAAAATAATCAACATAAATAAAAGTATTTTATGTAAGTATTAGGCATGTGTGTAGATAAAGGTAAATCTGAATGAAAGACTTTTAATACCCATATTTGAACTATGTACAGTATGAACTCACAGGTTTTCAATTTTCCTTTAGATATTCAGCAATTTCATTACTGTAGCTACTCTAGGTACATCCTCCAAAGATGCAGAGGAAAAATCCAGAGAGGATCTGAGGAGAGGTTAGATAGGGAAAAAGACATGAGCTACAGATAAAATGTGACAATACAAATTAGACTGCCTTTAACACCTCCAGCAGTGTCTAACAAACTAATTCATGGCAAGCACCCATCAGAGATGGATGCAGGAAAAGCCCAGACAAAACTCCCTCTAAAGTCAGGAAATTAGCTTAGCTGTTTGTTTAGAGGTCTGGATGACTAGATATCCCACATGGGCATCTCAATAAATATTGACGCTCGCAAGGACAAAACAGAATGTTTTATATTAGTACTTTCCCCCCCCATACTGATACAGTCAGTTAATAATGTCACTAACAATGCCACAAGATGCAATGAGTTTGTAGAATTTCTGATATCCTATACTGCTTGTTTTATCGTTACATCAATCCTGATGCAGTGAATGACAATATACAGTATGACGTGTTGCATCAACTTCACTCAACACGAAGACCTTTAAAGAGCAAATCAGATCATTTATCATATCTCTAGCCTAGAGCTTGTAAGATAGATTGCAGTTCACTTAATGAAGAGATGGGGTGATACAGTACAAACAAGTCAGTAGTCATCACACATCCAAAACTAAACCACAAAAAAGAAAGGTGCAAACTTTTATTCATTAAAGCTCAGAGATTCCAAATCCTGTCAACAATAAGACATCAAGATAACATGAAGTGATCAGATTCACTTCAGTGCTAAAACTGTAACGTGCTGTGGTTTCACACCCAGTCGATTCTGAAAGCATTGCTATCTCCTACTAAGCAGTGTTCTCATCCACCTGTACCATTCTAAAGCATGTGCCGGGTGATGAAGACATTCTGAGTGCTCCATAACATGCATGGGTCCATGCAAGCCAAGGATTCCATTCCCTAGCTGGCAATGTGCCAACCTACAACCCAATGCCGGAGAGAGAAGTAGTATCGAACTCCACTCAGTTTGTTCTTCAGTCAGAGAAGTCACCCACTGGGCACACCATGTCATTTCAATGTGGATAACTGTGTAATATTTGGTTGAGACGTTGATCAATGAGTTTAAAACCTATACTGCTCAAAAAAATAAAGGGAACACTAAAATAACACATCCTAGACCTGAATGAATGAAATAATCTTATTAAATACTTTTTTCTTTACATAGTTGAATGTGCTGACAACAAAATCACACAAAAATAATCAATGGAAATCCAATTTATCAACCCATGGAGGTCTGGATTTGGAGTCACACTCAAAATTAAAGTGGAAAACCAGACCTGGACTAAAGCATCCGCCAACTCCTGGACAGTCTGTGGTGCAACGTGGTGTTGGTGGATGGAGCGAGACATGATGTCCCAGATGTGCTCAATTGGATTCAGGTCTGGGGAACGGGCGGGCCAGTCCTTAGCATCAATGCCTTCCTCTTGCAGGAACTGCTGACACACTCCAGCCACATGAGGTCTAGCATTGTCTTGCATTAGGAGGAACCCAGGGCCAACCGCACCAGCATATGGTCTCACAAGGGGTCTGAGGATCTCATCTCGGTACCTAATGGCAGTCAGGCTACCTCTGGCGAGCACATGGAGGGCTGTGCGGCCCCCCCAAAGAAATGCCACCCCACACCATGACTGACCCACCGCCAAACCGGTCATGCTGGAGGATGTTGCAGGCAGCAGAACGTTCTCCACGGCATCTCCAGACTCTGTCACGTCTGTCACATGTGCTCAGTGTGAACCTGCTTTCATCTGTGAAGAGCACAGGGCGCCAGTGGCGAATTTGCCAATCTTGGTGTTCTCTGGCAAATGCCAAACGTCCTGCACGGTGTTGGGCTGTAAGCACAACCCCCACCTGTGGACGTCGGGCCCTCATACCACCCTCATGGAGTCTGTTTCTGATGGTTTGAGCAGACACATGCACATTTGTGGCCTGCTGGAGGTCATTTTGCAGGGCTCTGGCAGTGCTCCTCCTGCTCCTCCTTGCACAAAGGCGGAGGTAGCGGTCCTGCTGCTGGGTTGTTGCCCTCCTACGGCCTCCTCCACGTCTCCTGATGTACTGGCCTGTCTCCTGGTAGCGCCTCCATGCTCTGGACACTACGCTGACAGACACAGCAAACCTTCTTGCCACAGCTCGCATTGATGTGCCATCCTGGATGAGCTGCACTACCTGAGCCACTTGTGTGGGTTGTAGACTCCGTCTCATGCTACCACTAGAGTGAAAGCACCGCCAGCATTCAAAAGTGACCAAAACATCAGCCAGGAAGCATAGGAGCTGAGAAGTGGTCTGTGGTCCCCACCTGCAGAACCACTCCTTTATTGGGGGTGTCTTGCTAATTGCCTATAATTTCCACCTGTTGTCTATTCCATTTGCACAACAGCATGTGAAATGTATTGTCAATCAGTGTTGCTTCCTAAGTGGACAGTTTGATTTCACAGAAGTGTGATTGACTTGGAGTTACATTGTGTTGTTTAAGTGTTCCCTTTATTTTTTTGAGCAGTGTATATTCACTCACTCAAAAAGACAGCCAAAAATTTGTTGAATTTCCAGTATGTTATCACTATGCTTTCCACCATCTAAAAGCACAACCAAATTCCAATGGAAAAACAATGACTAATATTTGGTTTAGTTTGTCACACAAATGTCTATCACTGAGCTTTCAACCATTTAAAAGCACAGCAAGGTTGAAATGGGAATACAATGTCAGAATGTTTTACATTTATTCAACAGATTAAAGTAATTTCACTGTGCTTAATCTAATAGCACAACCAAATGACATTGATTGCAGTTGAGATTACATACATAAATGGTGCAAATAATCAATGCTGTTCGAGATTCTACACAGATTATTACAGCAATTGTGAAGATCTCCACAGACTTGCGATAACCTATGCAAGCTATCTTGAACATGATTACATAAGAAGACAATGTATAGTTACAGTAAGCTCAAAATGTGGCCATGGGATGTTACACTCATTTTCAGGTTGAATGTCACATTAACTTTAAGCTATAACACATTTAACTTTAACCTGCGTTTTTCTGGCTTTTTTTGTTGTTATTCTGTCTCTCACTGTTCAAATATACCTACCATTAAAATTATAGACTGATCATTTCTTTGTCAGTGGGCAAACGTACAAAATCAGCAGGGGATCAAATACTTTTTTCCCTCACTGTATATACACATACTAATCAGGTGGAATGGGAAACAAGTGTGTGTAATGAGACAAGACAGTGTGGGGTTGGTGGTAATGCAGTGCCGGTCGGCCTGTTCCTTGTGTCAACACACGGCCCGCTGGAGACGAGTGTGCGCAGCATTCCAGATCTCCTCAGCATGACGAAACAACTTGTCCACCGCAGGCGTCTCGGTCTGGCTCAGATGCCAAGGTGCCAGGGCTGGCTGATACCCCAACACGCACTGGAAAGGAGTGAGATTAGTGGAGGAGTGACAAAGGGAATTCTGCGCATACTCAGCCCAAGGTAGAAAATCCACCTCCTTCCCCGGCCGGTCCTGACAGTAACACCTCAGGAACATGCCCACTTCCTGATTGAACCTCTCCACCTGCCCATTTTCTTGAGGATGGTACCCAGAGGTGAGACTGACCGTGACCCCCAGGTGTTCCATGACCCCCTTCCATACGCGTGAGGTAAACTGAGGGCCACGGTCTGACACACTGTCCTCCGGGATCCCGTAGTGCCGGAAGACATGCGTAAAAAGAGCCTCCACGGTTTGCATGGCCCAACGGGAGCCCAGGCTGAGGAAGGAGGCGACAAGCTTTGGAAAACCGATTCACAACAATGAGAACGGTGGTGTTCCCCTGGGAGGGGGGAAGGTCAGTGACAAAGTCCACACAGAGGTGAGACCAGGGTCGTTGTGGATTCGGCAGGGGAAGGAGCTTTCCATAAGGGAGGTGTCTGGGGGTCTTAGACTGGGCACAAATGGAGCGGTTCTCCGGGAACTGTGCAGGTTCCATACCCAGGGCCTGACGTATGTCGGCGTCCACATCCCACACCACTGGCACGATGATACGGAATGGAGGGATGGTGTGGGTCTCCTCTCCCTGCCTCTCCTCTGCGTCATAGAGGCGAGACAGGGCATCCGCCTTCACATTCTTCGAACCTGGCCTATAGGAAAACATGAATTGGAACCTGGCGAAGAATGGAGCCCAACTGGCCTGTCTCGGGTTTAGTATCTTCGCTGTCCTGATGTACTCCAGGTTGCGGTGGTCCATCCACACCAGGAAAGGGTGTTTGGACCCATCCAACCAGTGCCTCCACACCTTCAGAGCCTGCTTGGAGTAGAAGGCGCAGGGCCACAGCTTTGAAGGGAATCCGGGGCGCTGGGACAGCACTGCCCTGACTCCTACTTCAGATTCATCCACCTCGACAATGAAGGGGAGTGAGGGGTCGGGATGTGCTAGCACGGGAGCAGTGGTGAAGCGTGCCTTCAGCGTCTTGAACGCCCTGTCCACCTCCGCCGTCCAACGAAGCAGCTGGGGACCTCCTCTCAGCACAGAGGTAAGAGGCGTGGCCACAGTGCTGAAGAATCCAGATGAACCTCCGGAAATAGTTGGCGAACCCCAGGAATCGCTGGATTGCTTTCACGGAGTTGGGGATGGGCCATGACCTGACTGCGCTGACGCGTTGCTCCTCCATCTCCACTCACAGGACATGAACGGCTGGAGAAAAATAAATATTTCTTGTTTAACATGTAAATGATGCTCCAAAAGTCTTTCCAGCACAGACCAGACCAACGAGACATGCTGTGTGCGGTCAGCAGAATAGACCAAAATGTTGTATATCTTCTATGGGCTTCATGCGTGATATTTGCTATGTGATATTTCACTGGCTGTGTCCACAGTGAAATATCAGGGTGGCAAATTCAAAACAACAAAATGTCATAATTAAACTTTCTCAAACATACAACTATTTTACACCATTTTAAAGACACACTTCTCCTTGATGTAACCACACTGTCTGATTTCAAAAAGGCTTTACAGCGAAAGCAAAACATTAGATTATGTTAGGAGAGTACATAGACAAAAATAATCATACAGCCATTTTCCAAGCAAGGACAAGTGTCAATAAAACCCAAAACACAGCTAAATGAAGCACTAACCTTTGACGATCTTTATCAGATGACACTCCTAGGACATTATGTTATACAATACATGTATGTTTTGTCTGATAAAGTTCATATTTATATCCAAAAACAGCATTTTACATTGGCGCGTGATGTTCAGAAAATGTATTCCCACCAAAACTACCGGTGAATGTGCACATCAATTTACAAAAATACTCATCATAAATGTTAACAAAATAACAAAATATAACAATTATTTAAAGAATTATAGATAGACTACTCCTGGATGCAACCGCTGTGTCAGATTTTAAAATAGCTTTACAGAGAAAGCACATTTTTCAATATTCTGAGTACATAGCTCGCCATCACAGCAAGCTATACAGACACCCGCCAAGTTCGGGGCAACCTAAACTCAGAATTAGTATTATAAATATTCTCTTACCTTTGCTGATCTTTGTCAGAATGCACTCCCAGGAGTGCACTCCAGAATGCACTCCCGGGACTACTTCCACAAGAAATGTTGTTTTTGTTCGAAGTAATCAAAATTTATGTCCAAATATCTCCGTTTTGTTCGTGCGTACAGATCACTTATCCAAAGGCATAACGCGCGAGCGCGGTACCAGAGACAAAAAGTCAAAATGTTCCATTATCGTACTTAGAAGCATGTCAAACGCTGTTTAAAATCAATCTTTATGGTATTTTTTATGTACAATTGTGATAATATTCCAACCGGACAATAGCATATTCATTCAAGAAGAAAAAGAAGGAACGGCGTGCTCGCGGGACCGCGCATATCCAATCCCTTTGTCCACAGGCAGTCCACTGATTGACTGAGCTCCTATTATCTGCCCAGTGACAGGAGAATGCTGAAAGAACTTTCTGAAGGCTGTTGACAGCCAATGGAAGCCTTAGGAAGTGCAACTTGACCCCACAGAAACTGTAGTTTCGATGGAGAATCAAAAGAAGAACTACAATTCTCAGACTTTCCACTTCCTGCTTGGATTTTTCTCAGGTTTTTGCCTGCCATATGAGTTCTGTTATACTCACAGACACCATTCAAACTGTTTTAGAAACTACAGTGTTTTCTATCCAAATCTGCATAATATGCATATTCTAGTTTCTGGGCCAGAGTAGTAACCAGTTTAATTTGGGTACGTTTTTCATCCGGCCATGAAAATACTGCCCCCTACACCCCAACAGGATATACATTACCATTCAAAAGTCCATTTAAATACAATCAAATTGATCAGAAATATAGTTTTTAGATTGTTAATGTTGTAAATGATTACTGTAGCTGGAAACGCCTGATTTATAATGGAATATCTAAACAGGCGTACAGATCTTCAGTTTCTTGGCAATTTCTCGCATGGACTTGCCTTCATTTCGCAGAACAAGAATAGACTGACGAGTTTCAGAAGAAAGTCCTTTGTTTCTGGCCATTTTGAGCCTGTAATCGAACCCACAAATGCTGATGCTCCAGATACTCAACTAGTCTAAAGAAGGCCAGTTTTATTGCTTTGATAATCAGGACAACAGTTTTCAGCTGTGCTAACATAATTGCAAAAATAGTTTTCTAATGATCAATTAGCCTTTTACAATGATAAACTTGGATAAGTTAACACAACGTGCCTTTTGAACACAGGAGTGATGGTTGCTGATAATGGGCCTCTGTACGCCTATGTAGATATTCCATAAAAAAATCAGCTGTTTCCAGCTACAATAGTCATTTACAACATTAACAAGGTCTACACTGCATTTCTGATCAATTTTATGTTTTTTTAAAAGACAAAAAAATATGCTTTTCTTTAAAAACCAAGGAAATTTGTGACTTCAAAATTTTGAACGGTAGTGTTTAAAACACAACACCCCATCCCAGCATGTCCCGAAACACAGGCCTGGAAGACTGAATGAGCATTAAACAGGCCAAAGGGCATTACGAGATATTCCTAATGCCCCGTGGTCGTGGGAAAGGCCATTTTCCATTTGTTGCCTGCACGAATGTGCACCAGATTGTAGGCGCTCCTCAAGTCCAGTTTCGTGAAGTACTGCACCCCTTGCATTTGTTCGATGATGGTTGGGATGAGGGGTAAAGGATAGCTGAAATTAATGGTGCCTTTATTCAGTGTTCGAAAGATGGGGGGCTCAGTCCCCCATCATTCTTCTTAACAAAAAAGAAGCTTGAGGAAGCTGGTGACATAGAGGGGCGGATAAAACCCTGCTGGAGGCTCTCCTGAATGTAGGTCTCCATGGCCTCGGTCTCCGTATAGGATAGGGGGTAGACGTGTACTCTCGGATTCGTTCCATCTGGTGGAGGACGCGATGGTCCAGAACTCCAGGGCGAACTCTGAGGCTGTCCTAGATCCCTGTTGTAGTCAGAGTAGGTGCTTACCTCCCTCTCTGCCCTCCACAGGATGATCAAACACAGAGCGGAAGAAGAGGGTGAAGTGCTCGTAGGACTCGACCTCGGGTCCGCCTGTTTCCCAGACCGCGGCACCCCAGTCCAGGGTCCGTCCAGTCAGTGCCAAGATGACAGTGGCAACCGTGTCTCTCCCGGAGACAGCCTCGGTGTTGCGAGCGAAGTACAGGGGACGGAGGCAGGTAGTGGGTGGTGTGGTTAGCTGGTGCCGGAACCGGTGCTGGAGACTGGAGGGACTGCACATTCCCCTCAAATGCAGGATGGTTGCCAGTATGCTTCCATTCCTGCCGAGTCTGGAGAAATAATCCTTGTGATGCTGGACTGTCCCTACGAGGGTTGCCAGCTTGGCCTTTCCCGCTGTCTCCATTAGATGGGTTGATTATCTGTCACGTTGTATAATGATCGGAGACAGGTGCACGAATACGAAAATAGTTTTTTTTATTTCTCTATCCAAAATTGCGCACGTCATGAACATGACGTGTATGAAGCCCAAAACAAATGTATATATTTAACACAGGGTTGTAACCCAAACAAAGAGCGAGGTGTAAACCTCTAATAAATACACGGGATGAGACCCGTAATAACAATACACGGGATGAGACTGTAATAACAATTGTACACTAATACGGTAACACACAAGCCGATACAACAGACCACAGGTACTCACAAGACCAACGGACATGGAACAATGATCAACAAGGACAATGTGGAACAGAGGCACATATATACAGGAGACATACTAATCAGGGGGAATGGGAACCAGGTGTGAGTAATGAGACAAGAAAGTCCGGGGTTGGTGGCAATGATCCAGTTCAGTGACGCCTAGAAGGCCAGCGACGTAGACCTCCGAAGCTGGTGAACGGAATGAGCAGCAGTCCTGGAGGAATCAGTAACAACGATTCAACAACTGGCTGAAGAAATTTGGCATGGCCCCTAAAACCCTCAGAAGCTTCTATAGATGCACCATTTAATGCATTGTGATTCGCTGTGTACAACAACTGCACCGCCCTCAACCACTTGGCTCTCCAGAGGGTGGTGCGGGCAACCAAACCGGGGGAACAGCACCCGTATCAAAGGAAGGCTAAGAATATAATTAAATCAGCATCATGGAATCGACTCTTCACTGTTGACGTTGAGACTGTACTATTTAATGAAGCTGCCAGTTGAGGACTTGTGAGGCAATAGTCATTTACAACATTAACAATGTCTACACTGCATTTCTGATAAATTTTCAGTTTTTTTTATTGACATTTTTTTTGTTTTTTTTCAAAAACAAGGAAATTTGTAAGTGACTTCAAATTTTTGAATGGTTGCGTATATATACAGTACATTATATATATATATAATTTTTTAACTTGGGGGGCCAAATAAATCCACCCGCGGGCCACCAGTTAGGAAACCCTGCTATACAGTCTACATATGGGCACATGTTTTGACTCAGCTTTGAGTATTTACATTGCTCAGACAATACTAAAGAACAATTCGTAAGTTCCAAAGCACTCACCTTTAACACATCATAAACATGTGTTAGTAATCTCAATGTAAACTGGGCAGTAAATTGCTAGAAATATATTGTGTTGGCCTTTACATTGCACAGAAAGATAAATACAAACATTTGGCTGATGCTTGTGGATTCCACCTTGTCGGAACAATGTGGTTGACTGAGCTTTCACCATTCATGACGTCTCACTCAGAGGCCTTTGGAGGTCCACTGGTATTAATTAAAAAGTGAAAGCACCTCCCAACACAACCCTGACCTGCCACAGACTTCCGCTCCAATTAGCTGCACTACTAGAGGCAGTCTCAGAGGTTTGAGGCAATACAATTTGTTTTATTGTGATCCAGTGACGGATAACAGTGTTGAGCAACTTTCTTTCATCTCAACTGATTCCAACCCTACAGTATTCTTTAGTTTGAAGTGAAATTAGACCTATTATGATAATGTTTTATATAGGTCAAAGGACACCTCTGCTAGTGACCTGATCCTCTAGCAACCACAGCATGGTACCAGCAGAAGGAGCAGGCCAGAGATCACATGGACCAGCTCAAGAGAGACACTGGACTGGAAGACGAGGAGATTGCATCTGCAATGGAGTACAGGCAGCTCTGGAGAATCCACTTTTCATCCCTGTTGACCCCAGATGCCCAGATGATGATAAGATGATGGGAGGGTGAGTGACAACATGTTCAAATTATGTAAAATAATCATCCCTCACTCCTCTCCCCGTTGGCCTACTCAAAAACATGAATATTGTCTACAAAGGCAACATCACCAAATTAAAACATATACAATTGAGACAGCAACTGTGCAGCTCTGTGAGAAGTTTGTGGCTTTTCTTATCTTTACATTGTGTTTGAGTTTAGCCAAAAGAGTTCTAATTTCAGAACTGGTCTTACAAATCATTTTTGAATAATCAGTTAATTTGCCATTTCTGTTCAGAGCCTGTTTTAGTCAAACATAACATGTTAGAGCTTATACCTCCTATTCCTATTCCAATTGCATTGAGGGCCTGGACCATAATGCATCTGGGTGTGTTAGATTTACCTTCTCACAACCAGGAAGTCCATAGCCAAGTGTAGTAAGGGGAGGTGCATGCAATGTTGTTGTTAATCCTCTTTATGGGTCCATTGAAATTATTTTGTTTAGAAAGGGAAAATTAGAGAGAGGACCAGATCTGATTCCTCTTCACCTATTTCTTTAAGGAATTACAGCAGGGTCTGCTCTGGTCTCTGTGACCTGTGCTTGTGCACATGGTATGTATGTTTTGTATGGATTGAAACATGCCACGTGTTGATGGGTCTATTTGACACCATGGCACTGGCTTATCTAGAAACATATTTCCATGTTTCAAATCATATTTTTAAGCATATTCTTTGAAATACTCTGAACAGTCAAACTGAACAAGTCCTACCTCAGTGGATCTCTGAGTTATTCAGAGTGCAAGCTGAGTTGTGCTCATCAATCCAGCCATCCTGACACATGCTAGCTTTTTCGTGGATGTAAAGTTATCCTCCCTCATGTATAACACTCCCACATGCTGACAATTTTAATTGCTGATTATGTTTGGCTCATTTTAGATGTCCTCCGCTCAGCGGGTTGGCCTTGTTCAGAATATCACTGCATCATCTTAGCAGAACAAAGCTTTTTCAGCCTGCTGGTTTCATACACAGGCTCATAGCAAGGGTTGAAACAGAGGTTCACATACAGTACAAATACTTTCCATTCAGAAGCTTTGGAAATAGAAAAAACAATGGATGTTCATGCACAATTTTACAGACTTTAAATGAGTTGGTGGATGAATAGAGTTTAATTGGCGATAAGTGAAGATGGGCCTCCTGCGTGGCAGGTGAAAAATTATATCACCAGCCATTCTGATATGTCCTGTGGGAATTTTAGATTTTATGTTCAGAAATTATTCAGAGGAAAGTAAATGAATATGATGTTGACTTTCAACCTGAAAGTGGTAGACTGAACCACGCAAAACAACTTCCCTTTCCAGTTTTTAAAGTTAGGTAGACAACGAAAAAACTTGGCAGATCATTTTCATCCTTGTCAATGCAACTTCTTTCCACCCATGAGAAATGTTACCTACTTTGCCTTGGGAGGCAAACCAAAATTCTACACTGAACTATGAATGACCTTTGACTCAAATGTGTTGCCATTTGCAGAGGTCACAGGCTCTCAGGCGGTGGTCATTTCAAAAGAAGAATTTGTGAATATGTTTGTGAAATATTGATGCAAGCCAAAATCAATATTCTCAGGTATGCTTATAGCTATGTGTGTGACATATTCTCCCCACTAGTTTTTCAGTCACAGAGAGAGATGTGATGACACGTCTCTGTGTACCTCTCCGGCTCTCTGAAGCAACAGTGTGCCATTTACTCTGAGGCTGATTCCACTCTGTGTGAATGAGAAGATAGTGTGGTGAGTCGACTCTCATATCTGGACACTGATAGGTTCAACACACCCCCCGCCTCCCGGGACACCACACCCATCATCCCTGAAGCACACAACTCGCTGCTCTCCTCACTTACCCAGGCATCCCCCTCTCGCCGTTAAATATTTAATTTGTAAACGTGCTGTGGAAGATCACACGAGCACTCACAAAGGGCACTCAGCTGAATATGCAACGCTCTGATAAATATTTCAGCATTCCACTTCACCAGCCCCCTGTTGAGCCGCCATGAGCCTCGAGCTGACCCTTGCAAGAATTCAACATGTTTTCCTTTAAATGTTTATTCTTTGAATCAAATCAAGTCAACGTTTTTTTGGTCGCATACACAGATTTGCAGATGTTATTGCAGGTGCAGCGAAATACTTGGGTTTCTAGATCCAACAGTGCAGTAATAACTAACAACAAAAAATCGAATAAAAAAACCACACATATAATCCAGAAATATCAGAACGAGCAATGTCAGAGACTAGAATGTACAGCACCAGTCAAAAGTTTGGACACACCTTGTAATCGGCCTGTGTGTAGCTGGTGTAGAGAGTCAGGCGCAGGACAGCAGAATCAACGTATTTTAAGTATTCACAAAATACAACACAATATACCGAGCCCACAATAACAGACCGTATACAAGACAAACAATTACTCACAAACAAACATGGGGGACAGAGGGTTAAATAATGAATAAGTAATTGGGGGATTGAAACCAGGTGTGTAAGACAAAGACAAAATAAATGGAAAATGAAAAGTGGATCGGCGATGGCTAGAAGACCGGTGACGTCGACCGCCGAACGCCGCCCGAACAAGGAGAGGGACCGACTTCGGCGGAAGTCATGACAAACCTACTCATTCAAGGGTTTTTCTTTATTTGTACTGTTTTCTACATTGTACTGTAGAATAATTGTGAAGACATCAAAACGATGAAATAACACATATGGAATCATGTAGTAACCAAAAAAGTGTTCAACAAATCAAAATATTATTTTTGAGATTCTTCAAAATAGCCACCCTTTGCCCTGTTGACAGCTTTGCACACTCTTGGCATTCTCTCAACCAGCTTCACCTGGAATGCTTTTCCAACAGTCTTGAAGGTGTTCCCACATATGCTGAGTACTTAATGGCTGCTTTTCCTTCACTCGGTGATCCAACTCATCCCAAACTATCTCAATTGGGTTGAGGTCGGGTGATTGTGGAGACCAGGTCATCAGATGCAGCACTCCACCACTCTCCTTTTTGGTCAAATTGCCCTTACACAGCCTGGAGGTGTGTTGGGTCATTGTCCTGTTGAAAAACAAATTATACTCCCACTAAGCGCAAACCAGATGGGATGGCGTATAGCTGCAGAATAATGTGGTAGCCATGCTGGTTAAGTGTGCCTTGATTTCTAAATAAAATCACTGACAGTGTTGCCGGGAAAGCACCCCCACACCATCACATTTCCTCCTCCATGCTTCACGGTGGGAACCACACATGCAGAGATCATCCGTTCACCTACTCCGCGCCTTACAAATACACAGCGGTTGGAACCAAAAATCTCAAAAGGACAGATTTCCACCGGTTTAATGTCCACTGCTCGTGTTTCTTGGCCCAAGCAAGTCTCTTCTTCTTATTAGTGTCATTTAGTAGTGGTTTCTTTGCAGAAATTCAACCTTGAAGGCCTGATTCACGCAGTCTCCTCTGAACAGTTGATGTTGAGATGAGTCTATTACTTGAACTCTGTGAAGCATTTAATTGGGCTGCAATTTCTGAGGCTGGTAATTCTAATGATCCTATCCTCTGCAGCAGAGGTAACTCTGGGTCTTCCTTTCCTGTGGCGGTCCTCATGAGAGCTAGTTTCATCATGGTGCTTGATGTTTGTTCGACTGCACTTTTTTATTTTTTAACCTTAATTTAACTAGGCAAGTAAGTTAAGAACAAATTCTTATTTACAATGACGGGCCTACCCCAGACAAACCCTAACCCGGACGACTCTGGGCCAATTGTGTGCCACCCTATGGGACTCCCAATCATGGCCGGTTGTGATACAGCCTGGTATTGAACCAGGGTCTGTAGTGACACCTCTAGCACTGAGATGCAGTGCCTTAGACCGATGCCCCACTCGGGAGCCCTAAAGAAAGTGTTTTAAATTTTTTCGATTGACTGACTTTTATGTCTTAACGTAATGATGGACTGTCATTTCTCTTTGCTAATTTGAGCTGTTCCTGCTATAATATGGACATGTTTTTTTATCAAATAGGGCATCTTATGTATACCACCCATACCTTGTCAAAACACAACTGACAAGCTCAAACACATTAAGAAGAAAATGAATTCCACAAATTAACTTTTAACAAGACACACCTGTTAATTGAAATGCATTCCAGGTGACTACCTCATAAAGCTAGTTAAGAGAATGCCAAGAGTGTGAAAAGCTGTCATCAAGGCAAAGGGTAGCTACTTGAAGAATCTAAAATCTAAAATATATTTGATTTGTTTAACACTTTTTCGGTTACAACATGATTCCATATGTGTTATTTCATAGTGTTGATGTCTTCACTATTATTCTACAATGTAGAAAACAGTACAAATAAAGAAAAACCCTTGAATGAGTAGGTGTCCAAACTTTTGACTGGTACTGTATATACAGTGTATAATGTTGTGTATAAACAGTATGGACAGTATATGAATAGACAAGTGTGTACAGCAGTAGTTTATATAAGATGAGCCATGAATAGAATACAGTATATACATATAAAGTTGGTAAAACAGTATGTCAACAATATTAAAGTGACCCCTGGCTAATAACTTTAATACAGTATATACCCCTAACAGACTATAGAGGCCTACACAACAAGATATTTGTTTTTCTACAAAAAAGCGACCAGGATCCAGTTGACCCATAAATTCACATAATTTTTATATTGACATTTCTTAGGGTCAATCTGCAAGATTAGGGGGAAGAGATAGCAAAAAATGTGTCCCATGTTGTATAGAAATCTCTTTCCTTTTTCCTAAATATACAATTTATTTTCTCCAGTGGCAATACCACTAATTTATTGTTGGTGGCTGGTCTTTTATCCAGTTAAGGAGAATGCATTTGTGGGCCAAAAATAGTATTTCTTTAAGAAGATTGAGCTGTGCTAAGGTAAGTGATGGCCTGTTCCCGATGACACCCAGTACAAATAGCCATGGGTCCAATCTTATAGGACATATGAACATGCCCTCCAGCTCCATTTTGACATTTTCTCCGAATCTTTTTATTAATGGGCAAGTCCAAAACAGATGGGCATGAGTGCCTTTTTCCTTCTTACACTTACAACAGTTATCAGTGAATTCTGCTTTCATTTTATTCCATATAATGGGAGTCCTATGAACCCTTTGCATAATCTTATATTGCATCTATTTTACCTTGTTGCAGGTGAACAGTTGTCTTGCTTCAAGCATAGCCTTTGTCCAATTTTGAATTTCTGGGTCTCTCCCCAGCTCCATTTCCAAAACCCTAATCAGAGCACTTGATTTACTTTAAACATTAGAGTGTATAGAAGCATAAAATGAAGATATGAAGTGTTTAGGTCTTTCAGCTTTCAGCAGGAGATTGTCCACTGGGGTTCGTATTGGGTTATTTGGGGGGAACACCATCTTAGATTAAATTAAATGTCGTACTTGCAGATACCAAATAAATGTCAATTTTGGGGGGATTTGCTGAAACGAAGCAAAGTGTCACGATCAAACATGCTGTATCTGATATTGACCTTATACCTTTCTGGTGCCAGAGCTGGAATATGCTATCAGAGACGCCAGGGGGAAAGACCTTCATTATTAATAAGGGAAGTCAGAGCAGAAAAGCAATCCTTTCTCCCAAGGTGTTTGCAAATATCTCTCCAGATCTTAAAGGTGCTGTTAAGAATCCGGTTATGTTTCACTTCTGTACTGACTGAGTTTCTATCACCAGTCATAACTGATTAATGAGTATGCAGGTATGAAACAGGATTCATTACTGACGCACTTAGTGCAATGTTAATCTCTGAGCCGTTCTGCAATTATGCGACCATGACAAGCCTAGTTATAAAATAACAAATTAGGAGTGCAATCTGTATCTTTTTCTCTTTTAAGCTGAGTCAATAATATTTTTACAAAAATTAATTCCTTTCAAAATGAATAACCCTAACCCTAACCCTAACTGCTCCAGCTCCTTCCAGTGGATGGGTTCCGCTGGTGTACAGCAATCTTAAAGTCATACCACAGATTTTCAATTGGATTGAGGTCTGGGCTTTGACTAGGCCAATCCAAGACATTTAAATGTTTCCCCTTATACCACTCGAGTGTTGCTATAGCAGTATAATTAGGGTCATTGTCCTGCTGGAAGGTGAATCTCCATCCCAGGCTCAAATCTCTGGAAGATTGAAACTGTTTTCCCTCAAGAATTTCCCTTTATTTAGCGCCATCCATCATTCCTTCAATTCTGACCAATTTCCCAGTCCCTGCCGATAAAACACATCCCCAGAGCATGACGCAGCCACCACCATGGTTCACTGTGGGGACAATGTTCTCGGGGTGATGAGAGGTGGGTTTACATTTTTTTTTATTTAAGCAGGTAGGCCAGTTCAGAACAAGTTCTCATTTACAACTGTGACCTGGCCAAGATAAAGCAAAGCAGTGTGACACAAACAACACGACAGAGTTACACATGGAATAAACAAACATACAGTCAATAACACAATAGAAAAGTCTATGTTCAGTGTGTGCAAATGAGGTAAGATAAGGGAGGTAAGGCAATAAATAGGCCATAGTGGTGAAATAATTACAATTTAGCAATTAAACACTGGAGTGATAGAAGTGCAGAAGATGAATGTGCAAGTAGAGATACTGGGGTGCAAAGGAGCATTTTTTAAAATTAATAACAGTATGGGGATGAGATAGTTGGATGGGCTATTTACAGATGGGCTATGTACAGGTGCAGTGATCTGTGAGCTGCTCTGACAGCTGGTGCTTAAAGTTAGAGAGGGAGATATGAGTCTCCAGCTTCAGTGATTTTTGCAATTCTTTCCAATTTGTTCCAGTGTTGCGTTTGCGCCAAACATAGCATTTTCCTTGATGGCAAAAGTTTTGTCTAATCTGACCTTCTTCCATATGTTTGGGGAGTCTCCCACATGCCTTTTAGCAAACACCAAATGTGCTTGCTTATTTTTTTCTTTAAGCAATAGATTTTTTTTCTGGCCACTCTTCTGTAAAGCCCAGCTCTCTGGGGTGTATGGCTTAAAGTGGTCCTATGGACACTTTGCAGCTCCTTCAGGGTTATCTTTTGTCTCTTTGTTGCCTCTCTGATTAATGCCCTCCTTGCCTGGTCCATGAGTTTTGGTGGGTGGCCCTCTCTTGGCAGGTTCGTTGTGGTACCATATTCTTTCCATTTTTTAATAATGGATTTAATGGTGCTCCATGGGATGTTCAAAGTTTAGGATATTCTTTTATAACCCAATCCCTATCTGTACTTCTCCACAACTTTGTTCCTGACCTGTTTGGAGAGCTCCTTGGTCTTCATGGTGCCGCTTGCTTGGTGGTGGCCCTTGCTTAGTGGTGTTGCAGACTCTGGGGACATTCGGAACAGGTGTATATATACTGAGATCATGTGACAGATCATGTGACACTTAGATTGTACACAGGTGGACTTTATTTAAATAATGATGTTACTTCTGAAGATAATCGGTTGCACCAGATCTTATTTAGGGCTTAATAGCAAAGAGAATGAATACACATGAACATACCACTTTTCTGTTGTTTTTTATTTATACAAAAAATATATATATATATCATTTCACTTCACCAATTTGGATTATTTTGTGTATGTCCATTACATGAAATCCAAATAAAAATCTATTTAAATTACAGGTTGTAATGCAACAAAATAGGAAAAACACCAAGGGGGATGAATACTTTTGCAAGGCACTGTACATTACATCCTTAACTAGCCTCTAAAAACATTTCAGGATGACAAAAGTGAATGCAACAGGGTGATAATAATTTAGTTTGGTTACCTTTGCTTTCTTTGGTACAGGAACAATGGTTTACATCTTGAAGCAAGTGGGGACAAAGACTACGATATGGAGAGATTGAATATTTCCGTAAACACTCCAGCCAGCTGATCTGCACATGCTCTGAGGACGTGGCTTGGGATGCCATTGGGGACGGCAGCCTTGCGAGGGTTAACACGCTTAAATTACTTACTCACATCAGCCTGGAGTCCCTGCCCCATACTGTACATCTCGTGTGTCTTAGCCGTTGAATTGCAACTCCATTTTATCCCTGTACTGTCGTTTTACCTCTTTGAATGCCTTATGGAGGTCGTAGCTGGTCTGTTTGTACACGATTATGGTCCCAGTCAGCTTGCCATGGTTAAATGCGGTGGTTCACGCTTTCAGTTTTGCGCAAATGCTGCTATATATCCAGGGTTTTTGGTTTGGATAAGTTCTAATTGTCACAGTGGGAACAACATCCTCTATACACTTGAACAGCGTCACCGAGTCAGTGTATACATTGATACTATTCTCAGAGGTGACCCAGAACATTTCCCAGTCTACCTGAACAAATCAATTTTGAAGAAAAGATTCAGATTGGTCAGCTCAATGTTAAATAGTCCTTACCACGGGAGCTTCCTGTTTAAGTTTCTGCCTATAGATGGGGAAAAGCAGATTAGAGGCGTGATCTGATCTGCCGAAGAGAGTGTGGGGAAGTGTCTTGTAGCCATTCCGGAAGGGAGAGTAGCCATGATCCAGGGTCTGTGGTGCGTGTGTGAGATAGGAGATGTGATGAGGATCTCCTAACAGAAGGACATGCATTCCTGTACGTTACCACACTCACACCATGAGTTGTTAATCATGAAACAAACACCTCCATCTTTCTTTTTCTCTGAGAGTTCTTTCTTCCCGTCCATATGATGGACGGTGAACCCCACTGGCTGAATAGACGAGGATAATATATCCGTAGAAAGCCATGATTCCGTAAAACAGAGTATTTTACAGTCTCTGATGTCTTTCTGAAAGGAGATCCTCGCCTTGAGCTTGTCTACTTTTTTGTCCAGGGACTGAAGGTTTGTGAGTAATATACTTGGAAGAGGTGGATGGTATGGACGCCTGAGTCTGACTAGGGCCGCACTTTTACCTCTTCTCCGGTGTCGGTGTTTTGCTGCAGCCTCTGGTATGAATAGAGCTGCCTCTGGAAGTTCAAACAAAGGATCTAGGTAAGGGAAGTCGAATTTCTGATGTAATTTCTGATGAGTGACCACCGAGATAATATCCAAACGTTTTTTGGGGCTGTAGGTAATAATACCAGAAACGTTCTGAGCAAATAATGTAAGAAATAACTGAACAAAAATATAAATGCAACATGCAACAATTTCAATGATTTTACTGAGTTACAGTTCAGATAACGAAATCAGTCAATTTAAATAAATTCCTTACACCCTAATCTATAGATTTCACATGACTGGGCAGGGGCACAGCCATGTTGAGCCAGGCCCAGTCAATAACAATGAGTTTTTCCAGACAATAGCGCATTTTTACAGACAGAAATACTCTTCCGTTTCATCAGCTGTCCTGATGGCGATCCCGCAGGTGAAGAAGCCGGATGTGGAGGTCCTGGGCTGGTGTGGTTACACTTGGTCTGCGGTTGTGAGGCTGGTTTCAATTCTCTGGCAACAGCTCTGGTGGACATTCCTGCAGTTAACATGCCAATTGCACGGTCCCTCAAACCTTCTGTGGCATTTGTGGCATTGTGTTGTGTGACAAAACTACACATTTTAGAGTGTAATGATCATGCTATTAATTAATAAGCTTCTTGACATGTCACACCTGTCAGGTGGATGGATTAGCTTGGCAAAGGACAAATGCTCACCAACAGGGATGTAAAGCAATTTGTGCACAAAATTGGAGAGAAATAAGGTTTTTGTGCATATGGAACATTTCTGGGATCTTTTATTTTAGCTCATGAAACATGATACCAACACTTTTTAATGTTGCGTTTATATTTTTGTTCGGTACATATACACTGCAAAGTCCCGTCCCGCCCGCCCGCACACACACACACACACACACACACACACACACACACACACACACACACACACACAAACACACACACACACACACACACACACACACACACACACACACACACACACACACACTAATGTAATTCTATGCATGTCACAGTCTCTTAAGCAGCCTAATCCTATCCTCTATCTTTCTAAGGTAATCCTTTCATTACCACTTAACACCTCACCAAGTACTCTCATTCAGTCCAGGAGCATTTTCAAACAATACTATAGTGCTATACACTATAACCACAGTTTTCATCTCGTTATAAGAAAGCCTAGGTCATTCAAACACATTCCACAATAAACACTCTCAATGTAAATGATGTGCCGTAAATGATCTACCTAAGGGATAAAAAAGGTAGGCATGGGGTCATTGGAACAATTTCACTGAGGGTTTAATGTTAATCCCTGTAGTTTCTCCAAAAGACAGTGCTTTCAGGAAGAAGAGCTTCGCGTTGCTTTTCAGGGAGCAGTGAAGTGAAAACACACATTTAACACTGAATGTGCAGAAAATAGTTATTCAGTGGAAGGTTGAAAATAGAAGGAGCATATCCCGATTCTCAATTTGTAATTTTTTTTATTTCACCTTTATTTAACCAGGTAGGCTAGTTGAGAACAAGTTCTCATTTGCAACTGCGACCTGGCCAAGATAAAGCATAGCAGTTCAACACATACAACACAGAGTTACACATGGAATGACCAAAACATACAGTCAATAATACAGTAGAAAAAAGAAACAAAAAGTCCATATACAGTGAGTGCAAATTAGGTAAAATATGGGAATTAAGGCAATAAATAGGCCATGGTGGCGAAGTAATTACAATATGGCAATTAAACACTGGAATGGTAGATGTGCAAAAGATGGATGTGCAAGTAGAGATACTGGGGTGCAAAAGGAGCAAAATAAATGAATAAATACAGTATGGGGATGAGGTAGATAGATGGGCTGTATACAGATGGGCTATGAACAGGTGCAGTGATCTGTGAGCTGCTCTGACAGCTGGTGCTTAAAGCTAGTGAGGGAGATGGGAATCGCCAGTTTCAGGAATTTTTGCAGTTCGTTCCAGTCATTGGCAGCAGAGAACTGGAAGGAAAGGCGACCAAAGGAGGAATTGGCTTTGGGGGTGACCAGTGAGATATACCTGCTGGAGCGCGTGCTAAGAGTGGGTGCTGCTATTGTGACCAGCGAGCTGAGATAAGGCGGGGCTTTACCTAGCAGAGACTTGTAGATAACCTGTAGCCAGTGGGTTTGGCGACGAGTATGAAGCGAGGGCTAGCCAACGAGAGCGTATAGGTCGCAGTGGTGGGTAGTGTATGGGGCTTTGGTGACAAAACGGATGGCACTGTGATAGACTGCATCCAGTTTGTTGAGTAGAGTGTTGGAGGCTATTTTATAGATGACATCGCCGAAGTCGAGGATCGGTAAGATGGTCAGTTTTACGAGGGTATATTTGGCAGCATGAGTCAAGGATGCTTTGTTGCGAAATAGGAAGCCGATTATAGATTTGATTTTGAATTGGAGATGCTTAATGTGAGTCTGGAAGGAGAGTTTACAGTCTAGCCAGACACCTAGGTATTTGTAGTTATCCACATATTCTAAGTCAGAGCCATCCAGAGTAGTGATGCTGGACGGGCAAGCAGGTTCAGGCAATGATCGGTTGAATAGCATGCATTTAGTTTTATTTGCATTTAAGAGCAGTTGGAGGCCACGGAAGGAGAGTTGTATGGCATTGAAGCTCGTCTGGAGGTTAGTTAACACAGTGTCTAAAGAAGGGCCAGAAGTATACAGAATTGTCAAGTCCTGACCAGTAAAGGGGTTATTTGTTATATTAGTTTGGTCAGGATGTGGCAGGGGATATTTGTTTAGAGTGTTTCGGGGTTTGTTGGGCTATGTGTTTTGTAGAGGGGTGTTTGATTAGAGTGTTCTGGGGTTTTGGTTTATGTTCTATGTTAGTATATTTCTATGTTCTAGTCTAGTCTTTCTAGTTCTATGTTTAGTTTATTGATTTGGCCTTCAATTGGAGAAAGCTGTTCCTTGTTGCCTCTGATTGAAGGTCCTATGTATAGGGGTGTTTAGGTAATGGGAATTGTGGGTAGTTGTCTCCTGTTTAGTGCCTATGCACTTGATAGGACTGTTAGTGTCGTTCGTTGTGTTTTGTATACGTGTTTTGTTTGTTTTTCCTTCTTTTCACAATTAAAGAAGATGAGTATACATTTTCCTGCTGCACCTTGGTCCACTCATTACGACACCCGTTACAAGAATGGTGTCGTCTGCGTAGAGGTGGATCGAAGATTCACCAGCAGCAAGAGCGACATCATTGATGTATGCAGAGAAGAGAGTCGACCCGAGAATTGAACCCTGTGGCACCCCCATAGAGACTGCCAGAGGTTCGGACAACAGGCCCTCCTATTTGACACACTGAACTCTAACTGAGAAGTAGTTGGTGAACCAGGCGAGGCAATCATTTGAGAAACCAAGGCTGTTGAGTCTGCCAATAAGAATGTGGTGATAGACAGAGTCGAAAGCCTTGGCCAGGTCGATGAATACAGCTGCACAGTCATGTCTCTTATCAATGGCGGTTATGATATCGTTAAGGACCTTGAGCGTGGCTGAGGTGCACCCATGACCGGCTCTGAAACCAGATTGTATAGCGGAGAAGGTGCAGTGTGATTCAAAATGGTCGGTAATCTGTTTGTTAACTTGGCTTTCGAAGACCTTAGAGATGCAGGGTAGGATAGATATAGGTCTGTAGCAGTTTGGGTCTAGCGTGTCTCCCCCTTTGAAGAGGGAGATGACCTCGGCAGCTTTCCAATCTTTGGGAATCTCAGACGATAAGAAAGAAAGGTTGAACAGGCTAGTAATAGGGGTTGCAACAATTTTGGCAGATAATTTTAGAAAGAGAGGGTCCAGATTGTCTAGCCCGGCTGATTTGTAGGGGTCCAGATTTTGCAGCTCTTTCAGAACATCAGCTATCTGGATATGGGTGAAGGAGAAATGTTGGGGGCTTGGGCGGGTTGCTGTGGAGGGTGCCAGGCAGTTGACCGGGGTAGGGGTAGCCAAGTGGAAAGCATGGCCAGCTGTAGAGAAATGCTTATTGAAATTCTCAATTATAGTGTATTTATCGGTTGTAACAGTGTTTCCTAGCCTCAGAGCAGTGGGTAGCTGGGAGGAGGTGCTCTTATTCTCCATGGACTTTACAGTGTCCCATAACTTTTTTGAGTTTGTACTGCAGGATGCACATTTCTGTTTAAAAAAGCTAGCCTGAGCTTTCCTAACTGCTGTGTATATTGGTTCCTAACTTCCCTGAAAAGTTGCATATCACGGGGGCTATTCGATGCTAATGCAGAACGCCACAGGATGTTTTTGTGCTGTTCAAGGGCAGACAGGTCTGGAGTGAACCAAGGGCTATATCTATTCCTGTTTCTACATTTTTTGAATGGGGCATGCCTATTTAAGATGATGAGGAAGGCACTTTTAAAGAATAACCAGGCATCCTTTACTGTCGGGATGAGGTCAATGTCATTCCAGGATACCCTGGCCAGGTCGATTAGAAAGGCCTGTTCGCTGAAGTGTTTTAGGGAGCGTTTTACAGTGATGAGTGGTGGTCATTTGATCGCTGACCCATTACGGTTACGGATGCAGGCAATGAGGCAGTGATCGCTGAGACCTTGGTTGAAAACAGCAGAGGTGTATTTGGAGGGTGAGTTAGTTAGGATGATATCTATGAGCGTGCCCGTGTTTACGGATTTGGGGTTATATCTGGTAGGTTCATTGATAAGTTGTGTGAGGTTGAGGGCATCAAGCTTAGATTGTAGGATGGCCGGGGTGTTAAGCATGTCCCAGTTTAGGTCACCTAGCAGCACGAGCTCAGAAGATAGATGGGGGGCAATCAGTTCACATATGGTGTCCAGAGTACAGCTGGGGCAGAGGGTGGTCTATAGCAAGCAGTAACGGTGAGAGACTTGTTTCAATAATAACAATTATTATAGGGAGAGTGGAGACTACTTTCATACTAGCTTTGTGGCTCTATCTATTATCACATCTAATTGACTTCACTGGCTAATGAATCATACATTTCCTATCTTCAAACCAATCGTGTGAAAATGGCTTTCATATGAATTATGAGCTAAAGAATCAGATACAGTATATTGTTTGACCATTTACTGCTACACCCTCTGATATTCAGCGTACCAGGCTATCGGAACTCTACTCTAAATGTACATTTCAGTGTAAGTGTTGTTAGCATGTGTTGTTACAGACTATGTGACTCCTATTATCGAAAGATCACGTCACTAGTCAAGTAGGGAACAATAATGCCTTACAGAGTACACTTCGTAACTGCTATTCTTAACTTTTAGTGACAATGCTCAGAACTAAAGAAATGCTAACATTCCACTTCTGCTCAAACAATGAGAGTAAAACAATAGATTATATGTGGCGTCAAGTCTCATTCTGGTCTGTGGTGCTCTTCCTCTTATGGGGGGATTCATCAATAAAGCAATTGTTTACTCTCCCCGTAGGTCTCAATTCAGGCTTTAAAATGTATGAACAGCAGTACAAACAGACAGTGGATGGTTGGGAAAGGTTCCCGGAGTCCTTAGCAATAACGACAAAATCAATCACATCTCACACAAGTCACACCCAACCCCAGGTTTCCTAGTAGTGCATTCCAAATGCATTCTCACATTCACATGTTCTCTGCTCCATCATCATATCTCATAGTGTTAATAGGTTGTTCCATCATCGGGGGGGTGGATGGTATACCTCCAGCTTCATCTCAGAGCCTCTCTGTGTAAAATCCTGTTAAGCCTGCAACACACTTCAGGCTTTTTAGAAATCCTATGACCACACTACCTTTCACATAACAAGCCTTGGAGAGAGTTCTAAGAACGGAGTTGCTAGCATTCCTCTAGCAGTAATCATTTCTCAGCAGAATGGTGGATGTTAATTGGAGTGTACAGCAACAGGGGCAATTAAGATACCAAATTAAGATACCAAACCTTTTACATGTTGTTCCTTTAATTCCACTATGATGTCCCCAACCTTTATTGAAGTCTTAATAATTTGGAATGTCTTGCCAGATATCAATTGTGTTATCTGTTAAAGCACAGGTATCAAACTCATTCCACGGAGGGCCGAGTGTCTGCGGGTTTTCGCTCCTCCCTTGATATTGATAAATTAAAGTCACTGATTCATAAGGAACTCTCCTCACCTGGTTGTCTAGGTCTTAATTGAAAGGAAAAACAAAAACCCTGCAGACACTCGGCCTTCTGTGGAATGAGTTTGACACCCCTGTGTTAAAGGCTTTAGAAACTACAATCCTGAAAGAAGCACTATTTTTATTAAAATATTTTGACATTGCAAAACTTGTAGTTATTTGCTCATATTTGAAGTGCAAAGTTTAGTTTGTCAATTGGTTTAAAATTTCTCTCCCTTGTTCATTTTTCCATCTAGGCCCTGTATGATTGAAGCACAGCTGACTCAGCCCTCAATGAGTTGAATCGGTCAGTTTGTCTGGGGCGACAACAAACCTGTTGGGGCTACTCGAGGACTGGAGTTGGGGAAACACTGCTCTTAACCATGGGACAGTACTGTTCTTACTTCAAACAAAACCAGAGAATGTCGGTCTGTGTTCCGTCACGTTTGCTTACTCACATGGCCCCTCCGAGCAAGTGTGGATGCTTTTTTCTGCCTCCCCATCCACAGTTTACATGCTTGGAGAACCACATGGATAGCAGATTTGCCACTGGCATGCTCACAGCACCAGCTAGGAGTCTGCTCATTATTCTCCACACATTGTAAATACTATGGTTGGAGTGGGGCCTGGCGGCATCCTCAGAGCAAGACAGCAATCTCAACCTGCACTGATGGGGCCAGATAGGCCTCTGATCTATCTATGCACATGGATTTACAGTGGAAGTGGAAATAGAGAAAGCCTTGCCATTCTAAAGGGACTGCAGCAAAATAAGACTCAGTTTATACAAGGGTACATTCCTTCTGTTCTTTGGAAGAGCACAGTATGAAATGTACAGGTGCAGAAGTTGTATGAAACCTGAATGGCAAGCAGGGCAGAGTCTGGCTGTGGTAATCAGGCTTTCTAGTAGTTTATCTGTAAGAAGACAAATTTGCCATAACCAAGACCTTCAGAAGTTCACAGAAGATAGACCTAGGGATGAATTTGTGATTGATTGCATTTTACTCGACATCTCCATCATAAAGGCGCTGTGTATACAGAACGTATTTTCAAGAGGATGCACACACATTCACATTCCGTCACACTCTTCACATACGCTGCTGCTGCTACTCTCTGTTTATTATCTATGCATAGACACCTTACCCCCACCTACATGTACACTTCCGTTCAAAAGTTTGGTCACTTAGAAATGTCCTTGTTTTTGAAAGAAAAGCAAATTTTTTTGCTCATTAAATAAAATAAATAGTTCAGAAATAGAGCGTAGAATTTCTTAATTTTGTAAATGACTATTGTAGCTGGAAACAGCAGATCTCTTAATGGAATATCTACATAGGCGTACAGAGGCCCATTGTCAGCAACCATCACTCCTGTGTTCAAAAGGCATGTTGTGTTAACTAATCCAAGTTTATCATTTTAAAAGGCTAATTGATCATTAGAAAACCCTTTTGCAATTATGTTAGTACAGCTGAAAACTGTTGTCCTGATTATCGAAGCAATAAAACTGGCTTTCTTTAGACTAGTTGTATATTCTGGAGCATCAGCATTTGTGGGTTCGATTTCTGGCTCAAAATGGCCAGAAACAAAGGGCTTTATTCTGAAACTCGTCAGTCTATTCTTGTTCTGTTTAATGAAGGCTATTCCATGCGAGAAATTGCCAAGAAACTGAAGATCTCGTACAACGCTGTGTACTACTCCCTTCACAGAACAGCGCAAACTGGCTTTAACCAGAATAGAAAGAGGAGTGGGAGGCCCCGGTGCACAACTGAGCAGGAGGACAAGTACATTAGAGTGTCTAGTTTGAGAAACAGACGCCTCACAAGTCCTCAACTGGCAGCTTCATTAACTTGTTAAGGATAGGGGGCAGTATTTTCACGGCCGGAAAAAAACGTACCCGATTTAATCTGATTATGACTCCTGCCCAGAAACTAGAATATGCATATAATTATTAGCTTTGGATAGAAAACACTCCAAAGTTTCTAAAACTGTTTGAATGGTGTCTGTGAGTATAACAGAACTCATTTGGCAGGACAAAACCTGAGAAGATTCCAAACAGGAAGCGCCCTCTCTGACCATTTATTGGCCTTCTTGATCATCTCTATCCAAAACAGGGGATCTCTGGCATAACGTGACATTTTCTAACGCTCCCATAGGCTCTCAGAAGGCGCCAGAACGTTGAATGATGACTTTGCAGGCCATGGCTGAAAAACAGTAGCGCATTTGGATAGTGGTCGATCTGAGAGCAATGAGACTGGGGGCGCGTGCACGAGAAGACGCCATGTTTTAATTTTCAGTCTTTGAACGAAAACAACGACTCCCGGTCGGAATATTATCGCTTTTTTTACGAGAAAAATCGCATAAAAATTGATTTTAAACAACGTTTGACATGCTTCGAAGTACGGTAATGGAATATTTGCGTCACCCTTCGTTACCCTTTGGATAGTGTCTTGAACGCACAACAAAACGCCGCTATTTGGATATAACTATGGATTATTTGGAACCAAACCAACATTTGTTATTGAAGTAGAAGTCCTGGGAGTGCATTCTGGCGAAGAACAGCAAAGGTAATCCAATTTTTCTTATAGTAAATCTGAGTTTGGTGAGTACCAAACTTGGTGGGTGTCAAAATAGCTAGCCATGATGGCCGGGCTATCTACTCAGAATATTGCAAAATGTGCTTTCACCGAAAAGCTATTTTAAAATCGGACACCGCGATTGCATAAAGGAGTTCTGTATCTATAATTCTTAAAATAATTGTTATGTTTTTTGTGAACGTTTATCGTGAGTAATTTCGTAAATTCACCGGAAGTGTTCGGTGGGAATGCTAGTTCTGAACATCACATGCTAATGTAAAAAGCTGGTTTTTGATATAAATATGAACTTGATTGAACAAAAAATGCATGTATTGTATAACATAATGTCCTAGGAGTGTCATCTGATGAAGATCATCAAAGGTTAGTGCTGCATTTAGCTGTGGTTTTGTTTTTTGTGACATTATATGCTAGCTTGAAAAATGGGTGTCTGATTATTTCTGGCTGGGTACTCTGCTGACATAATGTAATGTTTTGCTTTCGCTGTAAAGCCTTTTTGAAATCGGACAGTGTGGTTAGATAAAGGAGAGTCTTGTCTTTAAAATGGTGTAAAATAGTCATATGTTTGAAAAATTGAAGTTTTCTGACTTTTGAGGACTTTGTATTTCGCGCCACGCCCATCATTGGATATTGGAGCAGGTGTTCCGCTAGCGGAACGTCTAGATGTAAGATTAAATAGTACCCACAAAACACCAGTCTCAACGTCAATAGTGAAGAGGTGACACAGGGATGCTGCCTTCTATGCAGAGTTGCCTCAGACTGGCCAATAAAAAGAAAAGATTAAGATGGGCAAAAGAACACAGACACTGGACAGAGGAACTCTGCCTAGAAGGCCAGCATCCTGAAGTCGCCTCTTCACCGTTCACGTTGAGACTGGTGTTTTGCGGGTACTATTTAATGAAGGCATGAGCTCTGATTTTGTTTCTTGTGCAGGCTGCACACACTTCATCAGTCTTGAATTTCCCAGCAGCATCCCCCTTGTGTGGCCGTAATGCCCCCCAAAAATCCATGCCTTTTACGGCCAAAGTGGCTGTTGTGCCCTTGGGCTGAATATTATAATTATCAGTGCTTCATTTGTAAATCGGGAGGTGCTGGAACAGAAAGTGAGTGTGAGAGGGGGTGACCTGGGGAGCTCTGAAGTACTGGAACGCATATCATCACATGTGCGTAGTGGCATAGAGCAGTAGAGTAGAGGCACTTCCAGAAATTGCACACGTGGGAAACATATTTTGTGGCCTTGGATCCGGGAAATGTTTGGCCATTTATAAAAGCATTTTATGCAATTGTACATCATTTTACATGACTGGAGACTTTGGCATAATCTTTTTTATGCCGTGTTCAAAACAACTGGGAACTTGGTGCTGAGAATGGTCATCCAACTCGGAATTCCAAGTGGTGAACTCTGGCCTCTTTCTAGAGCTCTGACTTTCTGACCTGAAGATCACTGACGTCATGATTCAATCGTTGTTTTCCGAGTTCCTAGTTGTCTTGAAAGCACCATAATACCGCACAAATGATCGAAATGACAGCATACTTTGATACTGACAAACTGAGAATCTGAGATCAATGAAAATGACCTTGTCTTGAATCCATCAATATCCTAGGCCTAGGTGTGTGGAGATATATTGCATGCTACAATATGAGGAACAAATTATAGTCCTAAAAACACTTTCCAGTTTCACTGACTCACCTTATCCTGTCTGGGCTAGGGGGCAGTATTTTCACGGCCGGATGAAAAATGTACCCAATTTAAACAGGTTACTACTTTAGCCCAGAAACTAGAATATGCATATTATTAGTAGATTTGGATAGAAAACACTCTGAAGTTTCTAAACCTGTTTGAATGGTGTCTGTGAGTATAACAGAACTCATATGGCAGGCAAAAACCTGAGAAAATTTCAAGCAGGAAGTGGAAAGTCTTAGAATTGTAGTTCTTCTTTTGATTCTCTATCAAAGCTACAGTGTCTGTGGGGTGACGTTGCACTTCCTAAGGCTTCCATTGGCTGTCTAAAGCCTTTAGAAAGTGGTTTGAGCATTTTCCTGTCACTGGGCAGATAATAGGAGCTCAGTCACTGAGTGGTCTGCCTGGCAACAAAGGGATTGGATATGCGCGGTCAAGCGAGCACGCCGTTCCTTCTTTTTCTTCTTGAATGAATATGCTATTGTCTGGTTGGAGTATTATCGCAAATCTACGTTAAAAATACCATAAAGATTGATTTTAAACAGTGTTTGACATGCTTCTAAGTACGGTAATGGAACATTTTGACTTTTCGTCTCTCGTTCCGCGCTCGCACGTTATGCCTTTGGATAAGTGATCTGTATGCACGAACAAAACGGAGGTATTTGTACATAAATATGGATTATTTTGAACAAAAACAACATTTCTTGTGGAAGTAGTAGTCCTGGGAGTGCATTCTGACGAAGATCAGCAAAGAGCATATTTCTAATACTAATTATGATTTTAGGTTGCCCCGAACTTGGCGGGTGTCTGAATAGCTCGCCGTGATGGCTGAGCTATGTACTCAGAATATTGAAAAATGTGCTTTCTCCCTAAAGCTATTTTAAAATCTGACACAGCGGTTGCATCCAGGGGTAGTCCATCTATAATTCTTTAAATAATTGTTATATATTTTGTCAACGTTTATGATGAGTATTTTTGTAAATTGATGTGCACATTCACCGATTGTTTTGGTGGGAATACATTTTCTGAACATCAAGCGCCAATGTAAAATGCTGTTTTTGGATATAAATATGAACTTTATCAAACAAAACATACATGTATTGTGTAACATAATGTCCTAGGAGTGTCATCTGATGAAGATCGTCAAAGGTTAGTGCTTCATTTAGCTGTGTTTTGGGTTTTATTGACACATGTCCTTGCTTGGGAAATGGCTGTGTGATTATTTTTGTCTATGTACTCTCCTAACATAATCTAATGTTTTGCTTTCGCTGTAAAGCCCATTTGAAATCGGACAATGTGGTTACATCAAGGAGAAGTGTATTTTTAAAATGTTATAAAATAGTTGTATGTTTGAGAAAGTTGAATTATGACATTTTGTTGTTTTTCAATTTGGCGCCCTGATATTTCACTGGCTGTGTCCCGCAGGTGGGACACTAGCGTCCCACCTAGCCCATAGAAGTTCAGATGCGCAGCTTACTTGCTGGTGATGGCATATGCACTCACACCAAAAGCCTCTCTCTCTCGTTTTATTTTGTGGAACAATATTTGGAAATGTATCAAATATTTTGTTAACCTACAGCTGACAGATTAGAGTCTTCTCTTTTCAGCAGGTGCCATTTGCTTTCCAACCTGTCTTTTCCCTTGACTGTAGACTATTTGAAATATTGCGAAAGGCCAGTTTTGTCTACATTCTGTTTGTTCACTGACAGATTTTCCGCCGAATGTAGGCTATTCCTTGATATTGGGCTACACTCCACAGCTATGTATCCCCTGTGGCAAAATGTTAGGCTTTCTCATGGTGTAGTAGGCTATTCTGAATTATTTAATTTATTTCTGAATAGACAGCATTTGGCAAAACATTGTCAAATGTATTTCAATTTATCAGGCGTTCTGCAAAACCGTTCGCTCGGCTCTATAAGGAAATAAATGATGAAGTGCAATGCTGGAGAGAAGAGAGTTACTGGCTCATGTGTATCAGAGCAGAGAGAGGGAGAGAGATCATAGAAAGTAAATATCATTCTTGTTCTGTGAGAGTTACGGGGGCAGGAGAATTAATGAAGAGGCAACTCAAATGAACTTTGATGGCATTTATTATAATTTTTCCATTGCAAAAAGTAACAATTATTTTTCATACCACAAAAGGTACCGGATTCGGCCAAATAGGTTCCGGAACAACACAGTCCAAAACACAGAAGAAGAAAGAGAGAGTTTGGATGATGATTGTACTGTGGAGGAGCCCCTGAGATCTGGAGAGAACAGAGTTTGGATGATGATCGTACTGAGGAGGTGGCCCTGAGATTGGGACAGAACAGAGTTTGGATGATGATGGTACTGTTGAGGAGCCCCTGAGATTGGGATAGAACAGAAAGGTGAATGATTTGTCTATTCACATAGAGATGAAAGAGCTGCCAGTGCCAATCTCTAAACCTGAACATGTGTCCCAGAAAGAAGAAGGGAAGAGAAGAACCATAGAATAAAGGGAAGGTTCTGTAAGGCTATTACTGTGTATCCAAGCCCAAGAAAACATATCCCCGAATCAACCATAGAGCACCAGCATGTTGGGCAGCAGCAGCATGTCTCTCTCTACTCTCTACTCTACTGCCGACACCAGCATGACTGACACACACTTCATTGGTGTCTCTCTACCGTCACTGTGTCATAGTCTCGGCTGCCAAGGACTTTACCACCTGCACACCTGCATAGCTGAGTGGGGAGAGAGAGTCGGAAGATCTGCTGAGTTTCTTTTCTGCAGCTCAGCCCACTAAATACATTTTACTGTGATCGTGTACTAGGCCAATGTGCATTGCACACATCGCATTGCGTATCAATGGTTGTGTGCCAAGTCATTGACAATAATAATGTACATTTTTCATGCAGAAAAGGTTTTGATAGGCCATTGTAGGTAGTTGGTTTGCATTCTCACAGCACTAAAAAACAACAGAAAAGGGATTCCTCAAAATATGTGAGACTAACAACTTCATAGGGCTCATCACTAACAATGACGAGATAGATGTAGATAGACATGAAGTGCCTAATAGTCTGGTGCAGTGAAAACAGCATTGAAGTGAATACAAAGAAAACGAAGGATATCATATTGTCAATTTTAGGAGGCGGGGGGAATCACGTTGCGGTGAGCATAGGTGGCATTGATGTGGAGCTGGTGGACTGTTTTTAGTTCCTGGGCATAAACACCTCATCCGACCTGACACGGTCAGCCAACACAAATCTACTGGGTGGAGGTACTGGAGCAAAAGTGAAAGTACCATATTAGTACCCAGTGGTGTAAAGTAACTAGTACAAATAATTGACAGTACAACTTAAGTAGTGTTTTGGGGTATCTATACTTTACTATTTATATTTTTGACAACTTTTACTTTTACTCCACTACATTCCTAAAGAAAATATATACTTTTTACTCCCAGACATTTTCCCTGACAACCAAAAGTACTCATTACATTTTGAATGCATAGCAGGAGGACAGGAAAATGGTTCAATTCACGCACTTATCAAGAGAACAGGTGATCTTCCCTACTGCCTCTGATCTGGAGGACTCACTAAACACAGATGCTTCATTTGTAAATTATGTCTGAGTGTTGCTGTAACGGCGTTGGTAGTCGGGTTGTTAGGAATGAGGCGCAGGAAGCAACGAGCACAGAGAGTGTTGTTTTTTAATAACACTTTGACTGAAGAAAACAAAGTTCCCAAACACAGGGGAATAAATACAAGGTGCGACAATGCCAAGCCGACACGAACAAGACAGTCGATAACAATAATTAATCCCGCAAGAAAAGGAGCGGGCCAGCTAAACTAATGGCTAATTGACCACAGGTGTCTAAAATAAAAAAAGGGAAAAGCAAAAGGGAATCGGTGGCAGCTAATAGGCCGGTGACGACGACCGCCGAGCGCCACCCGAGCAGGAGGGGGCGCCACCGTCGGTGGGAATCGTGACAGTTGCAGTGTGCCCATGGCTATCTGTAAATACAAAAAACAAAAGAATGTCATGCCATCTGGTTTGCTTAATATAAGGAATTTGAAATGATTTTCAGCATTTACATTTGATAAGTATATTTAAAACCAGATATACTTTTAGACTTTTACTCAAGCAGAATTTCACTTTTATTTGAGTAATTCTCTATTAAGCTACAGTATCTTTACTTTTACTCAAGTATGACAATTGGGTACTTTTTCCACCACTGGTACTGTACTTCCATGGTATAAATGAAAGTACCATGGTATACCACGGTGCACCATGTTCCATACCATAGTGTACCATGGTAAATGTTGTATGGGTCACCATCACCCGGGGCACAGGGCAGCCACGCACCAGACAATCAAACCAAAGGGAATAACCAGCTCACTTCATCATGTCAATGGGGGTGTGGTTTGTTACCACATCAGGTTCAGACACAGGCCGGGTTCTCATCCAAAGCAAAGGTCAATATCCTTAATCTATCCTTCATACAAAGTTATTCTAAACAGCTGAACATCTGTCCACAGTCCACACTCATTGGTCTGTTGGCATGCTCCCACATGACAACATGGTAACTGTCAGACTTTGGCCTTTGTCACAACCAGTCCCTGACTGAATCATCTCTGTGAACTGTGATTTGTGCCCAGTTTGCCAAATTGTTACTGTAGGCTTAAGGCACTTTCAAACCGGAAAAAATGATGCATCCTACCAACAGCCAATCCAGTGTCTTTTGATGAATGCAATGCAAGGGTGGAACATGCAGTCAGTGGTGTAGTGGAGGGTATATACAGGTATACACTGTATACCCACTTCTTTTTGTGGGCATTGCCTATACTCACTTGTTAATCCCCATGATGCGTATCGAAGTAGGCTAGTGTGGAGGTATATGCTGAATCAGTTAATAAGGCTGATGGATAGATCAGAATGTTTAGATTAAAATGTTGCTAAACCATTATTTCTTCATATTTTGAGTGCAGCAATGTGCACATGGATGTAGGCCTATGCACAAATGTTCCAAAATGCAATTTGCGGGAAAAAACTATTCTAAAATGTGCACCGCACATGAGTGGTTTCATGGACAAAGAAGGAAATATCCGTTAAACATTTTGAAAGAGGAGATCTAAAGATGCAACAATTATCACTGGTTGTTAACATGACTAGGATAATGCCTTTGGCTTCTAGACAATGAAAGAAAGTTGATTTGAAAACCAATAGAACAGGAGAGCACATATGAGGAAGTCTTTATAAAATAATTGCCTCCACGTTTCTATGGTGGGATTTTGGCTATAGGCTACTAAATTCAATTGTCTATCTATTCAAAGTGGAGCAGTTGTTAATTCTAACAAAACCTGAGCAATTTTTGGATGCTTTGGTAAAACACATTTAAGTAAAATGTCCAGGTTTCAAAATAAGAAGAAAAAAAATATAGCGATGCTAATGATAGGCTTAACCCTCTTCTGGTAGATGGAAAGGCTTTCCCAAAAACCTTCTCTATTAAATGTTAACTAGCTACAAAGTAGTCTATGCCTACCTGGCAGAATGACATCAGCATTATTTTTATTAATCCAGTGGCTATTTATTTCGCAAACTCCATCTCATGTAGGCTACAGAAACACCACTAACAAAACAACAGTGTTAGGCGCCTGCATACTTGAATTACATTTCTTAGATTTTTCCCAGACCTCAAAAGTGGTCTCTTGATGTGGTTTAAGCATTGTTGTGGACTTAGAACATCCAGTTTGTGTTTTTTCTATTTAAAAAAAG